>NC_087454.1:18506211-18813711 GCF_036321535.1 Camelus dromedarius | reverse complement strand
AACCTAAGTGTCCATCAACAGATGAATGGCTAAAGATGTGGTATTATATATACAATGTAATTCTACTCAGCCATAGAAAAAAAAAAGAATAAAATCTTCCCATTTGCAACAACATGAACGGACCTGGAGGGTATTATGCTAAGGAAATAAGTCACACAGAGAAAGACACATATCATGCACTTTCACTTATATGTGGAATCAAAAAAAAGCAAATGAAAAAACAAAACTAATAGATATAGAGGACAGATTGGTTTACCAGAGGGGAGAAGGGGTGAATGGTGGGAAAGTAGGTGAAGAGGGTCAAGAAGTACAAACTTCCAGATATAAAATAAATTATTAATGGGGATGTAATGTACAGCATGGTGACTATAGCCAACAATATTGTATTGCAAATTTGAGAGTTGCTAAGAAAGTAAGTCTTAAAAGTTCTAATCACAAAGAGAAAAAAAATCTGTAATTTTGTATAATGAGTTATGATAAATAGATTTACTGTGATCACTGCAATGTTTACAAACGGCAAATCATTATGTTGTAAACCTAAAAATAATGTAATGTTGTATGTTGACTATGCTTCAATTTTTAAAAATCATGACAAAAGAAACAGAGAAAAGGAAAATAAATGAATAAAATAATAAAATAATTTTAGTTTTCAGTGTGTTGGGAAATGAGTTTATTTTAAAACATGTCTAACAATAGAGGAGATTTTCTACCAATCTTAATTCATTCAGTAGGTAACTAATTGCACATAAACATTTCCATGGAGAACTCAGTCCCCAGTGAATTTTCTCTGCTAATTCATCTGGGACAAGCATAAGTGCCCTGTTTGAAAACAATACCCAGGGGTCTCAGGAATAAAATACAAATAGTGCAACCACAAAGCATTCTTGATACTATCTACTATTGTCTTCTTAATCTGGGCTTTTTTCTGCTTGGCAGCATTATATCAAATGAAAAACTCACACTTCTAAAGCTAATTCTTGAATACTCATCTGCTTACTACAGTTCCTCTGTCCTCTGAAAATTCGAAAAACTTGAATATGTTCCTTCACAATTCCTTTTTCTTAAATGACATTTATCAAAATAAGGTAAGTAAAAAGACAGTTGTTTTAAAGACTATCCATTCTTAGAGAAGGTTGGAATATGTGTACATCATAGTACCAAATATAAATAGGAAAAGCAGAGAACATTTCATTTCAGGAGCCTTCCCTAAACTTTGGAAATAATTAGTTTAGTGGATTTAGAGAGCAACTAAATTTCTCCTTGTAATTAATCTTTCTCAGTCTCTCATTTAAACCAAACTTAAAAGCAAATAAATTTTAATAAACACCATATCCAACAAGTATTAAATACTACCTGAGTGAAATGTGTAGCCTTCATTCAATCATGTAAATTTTTTCAGTACATAGTCAAAATTTGATGGATTGACTTGTCCACATTTCATTCAAATGTTTTGAGGTCAGATAAAGAACTTTTCTTTGTTCTATAATCTCTTCCTACACATAACTTAAAAATCACTGTAAATATAGATAAGATACTGTGTGATGAAAATGATGTATAAATAAGATACACCAGAATGAAAATGTTAGTGGAAATACAAAGGAGAGGTCAAAAGGAATAGTCTGGCATTTTATTAAACTGCCTTTAAACATTCACAGATAAATAGATCCCTATGTAGTTAAATAGTGACGGAAAATCAGTGGAAGTAGATCAAAAATTGGATTTAAAAATGTCATAGAATCCAGAAGTTAAAAGTAATAAAATATCATGAGAATGACACAGAAAAGATTAGCTATCTAGGAAAGAATTATAGCACTTAAATGTATATATTTGGATATCGAAATCTGAATTTAGTCTCACTGTCTCACTATCTCATTGAAAGAACTGCTTGCTTTTTAACCTTTAGAACATCACTACCTATTAACAGAAAATAGAGATGAATGATTAATAATATCTAAAAGTATGAACACTAAAATGTCCTTTGTCGTAGAGTTTGGGGATAGTCACTAAATGATTTAATGGGTGGAAAAGTATTACTGTAGTGTTTGGCACACAGGGCTCATTAAGGATTAGCTGGAATTATTTTATTTTCGTATTGCACACATCTGATCTAGGGGTAGCATGGAATCAAAGGGCCATAGTCACATCTTAGCCCTGAGTAGCTCTGTGTGGCAACTCACAGGATGGCTCTGAGGTTTAATGAAACACAATATATGAAAACTATGCTTTGCAACTCTACAAATGTAATCTGTTACCCTCAAAACGGTAATTGGCAGAGAAACTAAGAATTTTGTCCCTGGGATACACTACCCTAACTAAACATCTGAATATCCCTCAGTTACAGATTTCATGAGACACACTTTACTGTAAAAGAAAAAATATTTTTTAATCTCATTACATTATTTTCTCAAAAGACTTCTTTACTCAGTTAGCTGATTTTGTTGTTACAATGTGACACTAAGCTAAATATATATATATATTTATGTTAAATATATATATATATATGTTAAAGGAGTATATTCTTAGTATGTAAAATAATTTGTGGCTATGAATAGGTCTCTGATCCTGAATTGGAATAAAGACTTTCCTTCTGATCCAGTTCCCTGGGCATAAGGGTTGTATTTGTAGCTATGTACAATTAAGTACATCATTGATAACTGTCTAAACTCATATAAAAACAGGATAAGCCCACTCAGTAAAGAAAAATTCCTACAAGAAAGATAATTTAAATTTAACATGAAAAATCAACCACCCAATCTGAATGAAGTAGTTATGCAAGAAAATTTACATTCAAAAACAAATCTTTTAAATACAGGAAAACATGTCATAGCTGAACTCTTTCAGTTTATACTTCAGGAAACTGACATGAAAATATTTAAGTTTTTGCTCAATTCTAAATTATTAAGATGGATTTGAATAAAACCAGCCTTCTTATTCCCCCATGGGGATGATATAATTATTCAACTATAATAATATACTTAGATCCGGACGAGGCTATCTTGATTCTCATAGTGCTAGGTTTTCTCTGCCTCCTCTTTCTGCTATGGCTACCTCAACACTTTTACTCTTCTGATTATTCAATAATGCCTTGCAGCAGTAATTCTAAAAAAAACAAAAACAAAAACAAAAACAAAAAAACCACCATCTGATTCCTAGGCACGATGCCACATCTATTCTATCAGACACTGGCAGATAAGAACCAATAACTCCATTTTAACTGCCTCTTCAGCTGATAGTCATGCAAGTCAAAGTATGAAAAGCATTCTTTGGAGTTTCTGAAACACAGTCACTTCTCCTCACCATATGGTATTTAATCCTCACCATGGCCCAAGGACATAGTTACTGTCATCTTTATTATACCAAGCAGGAAATTCAGTTTCAGAAAGGTTAGGTTACTTGTTTAAGGCAATTGCCTTTATTTTGTAGTGTCATGAAAAGAAACTAACTCACCTGGTGTCACATTCTTTAATTATTCCTGCCCCAAGTTACTGTACCCAGTCTTCTATCCCTGGATGCTTAATTGTGCACAGTGTGTAATTGTTTTATCATTTCTCAAAACTCTTTCTAACTTCCCTGCTATAGGTTAAACAAGTGGAAGACAATGGAATTAATTAACAACAGCTATCCCGAAGAGTTTATTCTACTAGGCTTTGCTGACCGTCCTTGGCTAGAGGTTCCTCTATTCATTATTCTTCTTATAACATACCCCATGGCCATGATGGGGAACATAGCCATCATTCTGGTGTCCAAGTTAGACCCCCGATTGCACAGTCCCATGTATTTCTTCCTCACCAACCTCTCCTTTTTGGACATGTGCTACACCACAAGCATCGTCCCTCAAATGCTATTTAACCTGGGAAGTTCTAAGAAGACAATCAGCTATATGTGGTGTGCAGTTCAGCTCTACTTCTTCCACATAATGGGGGGCACTGAATGTCTGCTTTTGGCTCTGATGTCTTTCGATCGCTACATGGCCATCTGCAAGCCTCTACACTACACCCTCGTCATGAATCAGCATGCCTGTATCCTATTAGCGTCCACTGTGTGGCTGAGTGGAATGACCTATGCTGTCTCAGAGGCCACTGTTACATTACAGTTACCACTGTGTGGTCAAAACACACTGGATCACTTGGTATGTGAGATTCCTGTTCTGATAAAGACTGCTTGTGGTAAAAAGGGTGCCAATGAGCTCACACTCTCTGTGGTATGCATTTTTATGTTAGCTGTGCCACTATGCTTAATTCTTGCTTCCTATGCTTGTATTGGATATGCTGTATTTAGATTAAATCTTCAGAGGGAAGAAAAAAAGCCTTTGGGACATGTTCCTCCCATCTCATTGTTGTTTTCTTATTTTATGGCCCAGCAATTAGCATGTACCTTCAGCCCCCCTCTTCCATCTCAAGGGACCAGCCCAAGTTCATGGCTCTCTTCTATGGAGTGGTGACCCCTACACTCAACCCGTTCATATATACTCTAAGGAATAAGGATGTAAAGGGGGCACTGGGCAGCCTGGTGAGGAGCATTTTCACTTCCAAGTGATAGTTGGCAGACATCAGATAAATTATTTTACAATTAGAGTAGGTATATGAGGGTTTACCTGATAACTCATTCCTGTCTCATATTCCCCAGATCATGTTAGATGTTCTTGCAAAATATGTTGTTTCTCATATTCTTTGTGGTGTTAGGCAAGGGTGATACTTGGCTAAAACACACCAGTAAGGTCACTCTGTGGAAATATATTAAAAATAGTTATATTCTGGTGGCTACATACTGAAAACATAGTTGTGTTAAGTGGTAAGAAAAAAAAAAAAAATATATATATATATATTATAATATAAACTCATTAGTTCAAGCTAATCATCATGGCAACCATTCATCAGTGGACTTCCTATGAGAGTATCACCTAAGAAACATTTCATCACTCTCTGCGAGATTGGCCACTTCTAGTGGACAGCTTGGTGCCACTGTGCATTCAGTGTGAGTCACTCTTGCACCTTGGACCAACCATGAGTCTCATGAGTTTATCAACCTCTATATATCTAGATGCTACTGCTTCCTTAAAAACACATTTTTATTGTACAACACAGGAAATATAGCCAATATTTTATAATAATTATAAATGGAGTATAACCTTGAAAACTGTGAATCACTATGTTGTACACCTGTAACTTATATAATATTGTACATCAACTACATCTCAACTTTAAAAATTCAAATAAAACCACATTGTTACTCTTGTTTAACAAACGTGCTGTGTTTTGTATCTTTAACTAAATAATGTGGCATTAAATATTAACATGAATAAAATGTATGGACAAAATGTGTGGTTAAGTTTCTTAATGTTCCTTTTAAATATCATAAGCATGAGACTTCTGAACCCGTGAGAGACTATTAAGGCAGGACCTCCATGTCCAATGGGAGGTAGGATATCTGGAAGGAGGCATATTTTAAAAAACAGAAGAATCACAGAGGCATGGTTTAGTTGACTAGGCTCAGGACTTCAGCAGGAAGGCTGCCCATGAACCTCTGGGAGAACTTCACCCCCAAATCTCCACCAGGTCTCTGGGCACCCCCAATGCCCCAAATGCTAAACCCACACCTCCCCCAGTGGCTCAGCTGGCTCCTTCTATACTACTAAATATGGCAGTGAGAGCATATCTGATAAAGAAGGTGCCATCAGAGAAAAACAGACAAGGATCTACGGACAAGGGAGAAACCTCAAAATTGAGCTATAGTGCCCCCTTCTGTTAAACAAAAGAGAGGTTTCTAGCAGCCAGTCTGGGGAATTGGAAGAACCAGAGAAAGAACAGAAGCTTAAGAATTCAGCCCCAAGATGGAGAAGGGTGGTGCAGGTGTATCCATACAAAGGCTAAGAAAACCCCAGACAGAACTCACAAACAGTACACCTCATCAAAAGCCAACTAGTAAAGATCTGAGAAATTGTCTGTTACTTCAAAAGCAAAAGTAGCAATGCAAAACTGCAAGAAACTTGAAGAATGAAGAAAACATGTCATCACCAAAAAACAGTAATAATCCTCCAACAACCTAGCTCAAAGGCAAGGAATTTAGCAATCTCGCTGATAAAGAATTCAAAACTATCTTGACACAACTCAGTGAGCTACAAGAAAACAAAAAGACAGTTCAACAAAATCAGAAGGAAAAAAAATACATGAACAAAATTTCCCAAGCCTCAGAGAAGAAATATGTTAACCCCTTTGAAATGGAACAACTCAAGGATGCCCTCCAGCTGGGAGAAACCCTGAAAGCTCTCACGGAATTTGATGGCCTACTGACCTGGCCCTACACCCCTTTCAACCAGGAGACCGGGTGTGTCTAAAAACTTTAAAAACTGACAGCCCACAAGGTTAGCTCACTCCTTAGTGGAATGGACTCTACATGGTGATCCTACCACCCATTCTGCTCTGAAATGAGTGAACACGTTACACTTGAGTGAAGACGACCCAAACTCTGGAGAGACAACCTGGGGCAATGGACTCTTTGACCACTCGAACAACCCTCTCTCTGATCTGAAGCTTCTCTTCCAGAAAACAACAAAAGTGTAACCAGGGATACTCAGGCCACAACAGTGAGCTTCAACTCCAGGGCACACTTTTGCCTCTGGGCAAAAGACCAAGGTGCCTTCATTTTTAGGAAAATTTGACATAGGAACATTATTCTCTTGCTAATATTTAGGTCATGTACCTTAAACTGCCTGGTGTCCTTTGTCTCCAAAAGGGTAGACAAATGGTGGTCACAACAGTTAGGGCTAAGGTCTGGTGACGTTCAAACTTATCTAGAGGTAGCTGGGAGAAGTTCTGGTCCACTACCCGGAGTTATGACAATGCCCAAAATCAGCAGGAAGTAGTTACGGAAGACAGACTTTTGCCCCGCAGTGCCCCTCAGGAATGAGGAGCAGGACAAAAGACAGGAGGGATTTGTCACCGGCAAAGCCCATTAACAATTCCCGGAAAATAAAAATAAAATATGGGTAATAAAGTCTAACCTTTTTTCTTCTTTGTTCTTATCCTAGTGTCACTTGCTCATAGGGTACCACTTGCGGAGGCCTCATACCTGGCACTTCAGACCAGAGTTCCTAGGGCAAAACGGCGGCCCCAACAACAGAGCTTGGCAGACAGTGTGCAGAGACACTGCCCTGGGTACTGTGATCTGGACCTGTGAGCAGCACAACTGTGCCCGCCCAGTGAACAAGATTCCCAACAAAGCAGCTCTGCCCATAGCCTGTCTGAGAGATTCTCTAAAAGCAGGACCTCATGCTTCCCCATTCTTTGATCAAAGAATAAAACTTGCCTTTGCTTCTGAACCAATACCAGGCAGGAGGACCCTTGTTGGAGCCCGACTCCAAACGGTTGGTAACAATTAGTGATGTTGACCACTTTTCATATACCTGTTGGTCAATTGTATGTCTTTTTTAGAAAAATATCTCTTCAGACCCCCTGCCTGTTTTTTAAATTGGGTTATCTGGTTTTTTCACTGAAGTTGTATGAGTTCATCATATGTTTTGGATATTAACCCCCTATCAGATATTGGTTTGCAAATATTTTCTTTCACTTTAGAGGTTGCCTTTTCATTTTGAAAAGCATCCTTTGCTGTATGGCTACAAGTTTTGAACCTCACTTTTAAACTGCATTACCTATCTGGCAAAATGCTTCACTCATTCTGATATTTTTAATATGAATTTTAAGGTTTTAGTGATTTGACGTTCTTCAAATAATGTGATTTATATTTTGATTTTTCCTCTATCAAGAATCTTTAGGGGAGGAGGGTATAGCTCAGTGGTAAAGTGAGTGCCTAGTATGCACAAGGTCCTGGGTTCAATCCCCAGTACCTCCATTAAAAAACAAATAATAAAAACCTAATTACCTCCCAATTCCCCTCCAAAAAAATAAAAATAAAAATGTGAAATTTTAGAAAAGAATCTCTAAAGAAGCATAAATCAATTTCTTCAAAGCCTCTTTTGATTGATTATTGTATAGCCCTCATTTTCTTTTTTTTTCATTTTTCATATTCTTTTTCATTAAAGGTTATTATAAGATACTGAATATACTGTTCCCTGTGCTATACAGAAGCAATTTGTTTTTTATATACTTTTATATATAGTGGTTAACACTTGCAAATCTCAGATTGCGAAATTTATCTCTTCCCACCCCTTTTCCCGTGGTAACCGTAAGATTGTTTACTATGTCTGTGAGTCTGTTTCTGTTTTGTAGATGAATTCATTAGTGTCCTCTTTCTTCTTTTTTTTTTTTTCAGATTTCACATATGCATTATATGGTATTTTTCTTTCTCTTTCTGGCTTACTTCACTTAAAATGATGATCTCCAGGCCCATCCATGTTGCTGCAAATGGCATTATTTTATTCTATTTTATCACTGAGTAGTATTCCATTGTATAAATATACCACAATTTCTTTATCCAGTCAGCTGTCAATGGACATTTAGGTTGTTTCCATATCTTGGCTATTGTATATAGTGCTGCTATGAACATTGGGATGCATGTATGTTTTCAAATTAGATTTCCCTTCAGATATATGCCCAGGAGTGGGATTGCTGGATCATATGGTAAGTCTATTTTTAGTTTTTTGAGGAGCCTTCATAATGTTTTCCATAGTGCCTGCACCAATTTACAATCCCACCAATAGTACACAAGGGTTCCCTTTTCTCCACAGGAAAAACGGAACTTTAAAAATCACCATTTGGTGAACCAAAATAGCAATAATTGTTTCTGGGAAGAATTATTAAAGAATGTTTGATAATAAAACTAGTGGGTAATGGCTGCAGGCTCTCAGAGGGCCCAGCCTACCTGAGTGCCAGCCAACTCCAGTAGTCGCAAGTAGCTCAGTGGCTCCAGGAGGCTCCCATGGCTCGAGGAAGCTTCATTAGCTTCAAGATCCTAAAGGGATCCTGTGAATCCAGGCCCCCAACCAAACAGGGCACCAACCAACACCTATGGCATCAAGTTCCTGGCCAGCAATTATAGCCCTGGGCAACTCCCAAGTACCAGGCTCACAGCAGGCCAGCATACCCAGCCTTCTGACATATCCTTGCACTGGCCAGCTCCAAGGGCCCAAGCTAGCTCCTCTGGTCTCAGGCTTCAATGCCCATAAAACATGGCCTAGAGGTTAACTCATGATACTGGAGGGCTCCATTGCTAGATTGACTGCTGTTTAAGGCTTTTGATGCACCCTAGTGCCAGGCCACCCAAATACTCCAGCAGCAGTCCACCATGGACATCACCAGAAACAATATAATACTTTAAAAGTGTTTATTAATTCATAAACTCACGATATACTTTTTTTTTAGGTAGCCTATGTGAATTATGAAATACCAGTAAAAGATACTATATGTATTACAAGACATGGAAACACCCTAAGCATCAATCAAAAGGTGACTAAATGAAGAATATTTTATATATACAGTGAAATATCATTCAGCCTTGAAAAAAAGAAATCTTGCCCTTTGCAAAAATATGGATGGACTTTGAG
This sequence comes from Camelus dromedarius, assembly GCF_036321535.1. Taxonomy (NCBI): domain Eukaryota; kingdom Metazoa; phylum Chordata; class Mammalia; order Artiodactyla; family Camelidae; genus Camelus; species Camelus dromedarius. Next base: position 18,804,212 of record NC_087454.1, on the reverse strand, counting down.
GGCTATGCTAAGTGAAATAAATCAGAAAGAGAAAGACAAATACTGTATGTTCTCACTTTTATGTGAAATCAAAAAAGCCAAACAGAGAAATAGCAAGTAAAAGGGTGGTTGCTAGGGGCTGGAGTTGGGAGAAACAGAAAATGTTCATTGAAGAGTATACTCTCAGTTTTAAAATGAATAAATTCCTGGGATCTAATTTACACATGGTGACTACACATGGTATTACAACCAACACTGTATTATATACTTAAAATTTGCTGAGTAGATATTAAATATTCTCACTACAAAAAAAATTTGTAAGTGAGGGGATAGATGGGTTAACTGACAATTTTTGTGGAAATCATTTGCAACATATACATGTATAAATCACTACATCGTACACCTTGAACTTCATATATGGTATGTCAATGATATTTCAAAGCTGGAGAAAAAATTGAAATATAAATAAATAAAACTAGTGGGTGAAAGTTAAAAGAATTCTACCTAATTACAACATTCTCCCCACAAAGTTCTTATGACCTACCAAGGGAAACTATAATTTTATAGCAGAGAAGCCTGGAAGGCACCATGTTATCTAACTGTTCCAAGTTAATATCACCAGTAATATAATAAATAAATACCAGGTTTTTTCTAATAAGATGCACTCAAGAGGAAACAATATCACTTCTGTGGGGTATTACTGTCAAAAATGAATATTCTAATTGTGCATAAAAACTAGGCAGAAACTAAATTGAAAGATATATTTAAACAGTAGCTTGTACTCTTCAAAAATATTAAGCTCATTAAAGGCAAAGAAAAACTGGAAAATGTTTCCAGATTATAGGTCAAGCAGAGATATAACACCTAAATCCAATTTGTGATCCTGGATTAAATAAATACTTCAGGAAATACTCTCAAGAGCACTTAGGAGTGGGTGTGCATTATACTCTATATTTCTGAAAAATATTTAAATGCATATTAATTTTATATTATTATAGACAGAATGACAAAGCAGCCATGGTAAAATATTACTTTGTGAAGTCTGGTGAAGGTCTATGGTAAGTCTGTGCTATTTTTCTTTTCTGTTAGATTAATTGTTGCTGAATTGTGATTAGAATATGGTGGATTTGTACTTGACAATTTATTATGCCTGAAATCACTTGACATTGTTCTAGCATGTGAAAACCAGTGACCTTCCAGCCCCACATTTGTAAAACAGATACAATATGTGTAGCTGAGGCCAATAAAAGACCAGAGAATAAGTGTATCTGGGCTGGAAGCCGGAGCTAGTATCTGTGATTATCTGATGACATATTTGTGCCAATCATCCTGCACTGCTGAGATGCACTGAGACGAGATAATTGAGAGTGTTCAGGGAAAATACTGCACAGGAATAGATATGAAATGAAGTGGACAGATACTGGGAGACATCTGACTGGATGGGGAGTAGAAATTTACTGGGATAAAGAAGAAGCTGATGATTCAGGGCATTTAGTCTCCATTCTTAGCTGGGAAAAGACTGACTTCATTGTTAGTTCTTCACTAAAATTGCCTGTGACCCAAATTCCTGTGTGCTGTGTTGATGTGAACTGACTTAATGTTGTTTGAAGTTTAGGATTGGCAATGGTAGGATCTCAATTTCTAGCTTACCTTGGGTGTTGCTAGCCATAACAAGGGAACTTGAGTAAAAATCTATTGTCATTATCTGATTTATCACATACAAGCTGTTTAAGCTTAGGCAAGTCACGTTTCGTCTTCCCTTCAGTATACTCATCTACAGTGAAAATAAAAACATGCCTATCATCCTGCCTGTGACAAAATCGCATAATGTTCATGTAAGTAGTTTGAAAAGTAAAAAATAATAAATAAATAAATAAATAAATAAATAAATAAATAAATAAATAAATAAATAAATGTATATATATGTATGTATGTATCTGTGTTAACCTTTGGGGGAATTTTTGAAACTGATCTTTATTTTAGATTACAAATTAAATAGAACATTATGATGATGTGACCAGGATTCAAAATCATATACACGAAAATTATGCATTCCAAGAAAAATAGTATTCATGTATTAAAAGATATTTACATGTTTTGCAAGCAGGAAAGGAAGAAAAGAGATGAGAAGTTTCAATGTTTTTTTGAAGTTAGATAGTGAGAGATTAGGGTACTACATGAAGTGTCCCAAACAGTAAGATTTCCATAAGTACGAGATGTTTCAAATAATTAAGCTATGTCTTTAAAGTCTTTAAAAGTCTTTTTGCTCAATGATGGTTCACTCTAGGTGGCCCCAATTATTTGCTAAGAGTTCTTTTATATATATGATTCTTGGTTTTGCATTTCTTGAAAAGTAGATTAAGGACAAATGAATATACTCCATATTATATGCCAAGTTGGAGATAAAGAATCACAGACACACAAAGGAGAAGAAGACATCAGAATCAATGTAACTGCAAGCCACACAGGAAACTGAGGGGAAGTTTGAGATGTGTTTTCCATTTAACAATTTATTAAATAAGATTTGAATCAATCATATTTAAATTTTAAAGACCACAAAAACTACCACGACATTTGGGTTACCATACAATACTCAGGTATTGACAAGATTTTACTTTATATTGAATTGTCCTTTAGCCTTATTCCACTTTAGGTCAATATGCCCAGTTTAAAGTGTTACACACATACTACACTTATTTCAAGTGGAGATGGTGGCAACAATATAGATAACCAATCTATTACTTTTATAGAAAATTCATTTATTTGGAAAATATATGTTGATTTTCATAATATACTTTCAAACCAAAAATATTCAAATCATATCAAGCTTAAAAAGGAAAAAACTAACACTTCATACAGCTTTTATCACGAAAGTTTTCCAATATATTTTCATATAATTCTTTCAAATGCCCGTCAGATTTATCAACTCATTTTTCAGACTCTAGTACTAAGTCTGCATCAGACACTCCTTATTGCTTCTTAGGTTAAGCAGGTGCTCCAAGCACTTAACTTCACCTAACAATATCTAGCCTATGATGACTTTATAAGCTGTTGGCACATCTTTACAAGATAATTCTACCTCCTTTACACTTTTCACTACCTTGTAAAAACAAAAGTATGAGATACTTACTTCTGCTGCATCACTTCAGGGTCTTTACTGCTATGATTCATAAAACTTGTTTTCTTACTATTGATAATGGTATAATAAAGAATATAGCTCAAAATTCCTCTCAATATTAACTGGTATTTGAAAAGAATAAAGTGTTGAAGAAAAGATTTAGTTTTTCACAGTCTTTAGTTAGATCAAATACAAAAGACAAATTTTGTGATAAATTCTGCCCAAAAAGCAAGAAATTAAATGACTATCCTAGGGTTTTTAAATTAGGGAATACCATTTTCCATAGGAATTACACCTGAATATTATCAATTTTTATAATTTCTGTGCTTCATTTTCAATTAAGAAAAGGATACTTTTGTGGGGGGGTTGTTTTTTTTTTAATTGAGTTATAGTCAGTTTACAATGTTGTGTCAATTTCCAGTGTAGAGCACAATTTTTCAGTCATAAGTGAATATACATATATTCATTTTCACATTCTTTTCCACCATGAGCTACCACAAACTCTGTGATCTCCTAAGAGCACATAATCAATAAGTGCTGATAGAGGGAGTGAATCAAAGAGTGGTTGATGAATGAATAGTGGATGAATGGGTGGTGGATAAACCACTGGTGAAGAGATGCTCCATTATACGGTTAATGTCACAAGTATAGGGGCTCACTCTTGCCCCATTAATCTCTTTACTGCCCCTCTTACATCTCTGTTTCTGAGGGTGTAGATTAGAGGGTTGAGGCTAGGTGTGACAACAGTATAAAACAGGGCAATGAACTTGCCTTGATCTTGAGACTTTCCTGATGATGGTAGGAGATAAATGCACATGGCTGGAATGAAAAAGAGGAATACAACCATAAGATGGGCTCCACATGTGCCAAAGACTTTCTGAAGTCCAGTTGTTGACTGCATCCTCAGTACAGCCTGGGCAATGGCACCATAGGAACTAAGAATGAGGATGAGAGGTATGAGAACAAAAATGGAGCTCATGACCATGAGGGTCAGCTCATTGGCACGGGTATCAACGCATGACAGTCGCAGCAGTGCTGGAACTTCACAGAAGAAATGGTCCACTTGGCGATGTCCACACAGGGGTACCCAGAAGGTAAAGATGGAATGAAGTGCTGAGTTGGTAAAGCCACTCACCCAAGAAGCCGCAGCCAACATATGGCAGAAACGAGGGTGCATGAGGACAGTGTAATGCAAGGGTCTACATACAGCTGCATAACGGTCATAGGACATCACCACCAGTAGCACACATTCTGTGGTTCCCAATGCAAGGACAAAATAAAGTTGAACCATGCAACCTTTGTAAGAGATGGTTTTCTCTGAGCCCCAGAGGTTGACAAGCAACTGAGGGATGGAGCTGGTGGTGTAGCAGAGATCCAGAAAGGAGAGGTTTGAGAGGAAGAAATACATGGGTGTGTGGAGATGGAAGTCTAGGTATGACAAGATAATGATGAACAGGTTGCCTACCAGTGTCATCAAGTAGAACATCAGGATAACCACAAAGAGAACTACTTCCAGATGAGGCCAATTAGAAAAACCCAGTAAAACAAAGTAGCCTTCAGAACTTGCATTGATTTTTTCCATCATCATTCATTTCTTGTTACCCGAGTAAAGAATCCATACACTCAAAAATGTAAGGAAATTCTCCAAAAACTATAGGGACACAAGAAAAAGAAACAGAAGCCAGTTTGAAGGTCCTACCACTGTTCAATTCTAGGATAATGTGGGCATTAAGAGAAACTATAATACTGATAAATTAAAAGAAATAACAATCCACAAACTAGTTGATAACTAAAAAAGAATAAATAAATAATGGAGAGGAGAAAGCTATTCCTGTTAACAGGATCCTTCTAATTAATTAAATATAGAAGGAATGGTAAAATTAGAAAAACATTAATGAAAACTAAAACTAATGAATGAAAATATGATTAGATATTTACATAATCTAAAATATCTCCCCATAAATTATTTGTTAATTACAAAATGAAAAGTATTAGACTTTACAAGAGAAAAACCTGGTGGACATCCACAGCAAAACAATCAATGCTAACATCACCAACATTGAGACAAACCAAAATCATGTGACTACTCATGATGCTCTAAACAGGAGATGATGTCATTTCAGTCATATTCCTCCCAAAATGCACAGTCTGACTTTTAGTGAAGAAACATGAGACAAGCTCACTTTGAGACAAATTGGGCAAAATAGCTGACATGCACTCTTCAAAAATATCAAATTCAAAGAAGAATTTGAAATGAAAATAGATGATAGATAACAGATACATATATGATAGATAAATGATATAGATAGATAGATAGATAGATAGATAGATAGATAGATAGATAGATAGATAGAGAAAGAAATAAAAGAGAGGATGGATGATAGAATAAATCTTTTTAGACAGAATATATATTGTTGCCAAACTTGGTTAAAAGGTTACTAGTAGTTCTTTGTACAACTTTTGCAACTTTTCTGTAAATTTGGTATTTTACCAGATTAAAATCTTACAAAATATAAAGGTTTTTTTTTACATTTTTATTTCATCCATATATTTTCCCTGTAATAGAAATGTAACTTCTTAACTGTTGAGTTCTTCTCACTCTTCCAAGGGTGACATCTAGGAAAATAGTAACTTGAAAAATTCCAACATAACTAAAGAAGAAAATTTCCATGAAACAAATCATCTTTTTTTTTTAACAAATAGTTTGTTTCCTTTTCAGCATTTCCATGCCATTTCCATTTATGTTATTATAGAAAACACAATAATTGTAATCTAAATCATCTCAGAAGTAATAAAATGATATGATGAACAATATCAAATTTATATATGATTTCAAAATGTTTACAGAGGGTGAAAAATATTGAGCTTCAATTAAATATTCTTATAGAAAAACTTTTTCTTCCTATTTAATTGCACTCACAGCTTATTATTTCCAAACTGAAAACTAAATAGAGATACCAAAAAAGAGGCACAGAAACACATGTACATCAACTTATGGACACTCATGTTACAAAGAAAGATGGAAATCTCACTTCACATGAATACATTTGTGAATAGATGGGGAAACAGTGATAGAATGCCACCTAAAGTACATATGAATATGACTGATTTGAAAAGTGAAATTTTAGTAAAAGGAAGGTATAAATTCATTGAGAAAGCAAGAAGCAAAAAAGGGTGTGAGGACGGAGGAAAATAGAGAGTAACCTAACTAAAGGAGCTTAAAGTAGAAAGTGTCATAAACGTACATCACAGGCTGAGAAACCTGAACACAAGGCCTGAAGAAGGTTTTTACACTAATTCTTTTTCTTTAGGACAGTAACTGAGACCATATTTAAATTCTTATCACAATTTATAATGTCTATGTATATTTGTATTTTCAAACTTAAAGAATTCTGAATATTTACTGAAACCATTAAATGACTTTATCATTTAATATACTGTGCCCAAAGAATCTTCTTACTTTTCTATTTTGTTTAAAAAATAAAGTGCATTTCATAAATAGTTACAATTCTTATGTGATTTTTTTTCTCTTGTGGATTTTCAGTCTTTCATAGGAAAGATTAACACCTCCTTTTGTTATGTAGTAATAGACACAAGGCACAGTAACCAACATCTAAGTATCCCTCCATCTCTCTGTGAATGCTTTCCTTCATTCAACATTGCCGCATCAATTCTGCTTCCCTCCTTCCACAGTCAGTTCTTCCTCTCACACTTTCTAATAAGCTATGGCGAAAGAAAGAAATCACAGCAGATTCATCTGTGATTACTTCTTTTGGGAACTCTTAATTGTTCACATTTTAAAAGTGCAACTCTTGAAAAAGATGTTAGCAGTAGACAACTGGTTGAGTTTCAGCAGGAAAATTAGAAACAGTTTAGCCCTACACCTGTAAGACTGATTCAGGCCTTAAAATTCTTAATCAGTAACTAGTTACACTACCCTAGACTACTTTCTACAGCTCAAAAATCAGACAGGAAATCAGACAGTATATTGCCTAAAAGGAATTTTTTTGTAATTAAACCAATGTTTAATATAAAAAATTGGTAAGCTATGTAAGGAGAATAACTATGAAGACATAACTAGAATTCTAGAAGATATCTTGGACCAAGGGACAATATCCAAGCACTTCCACAAGGCAGAAGTTCAGATCTCACCAAAGAAGGTACACTTGAGCCCAGGGGGTGCTGAAGCAGTTCACCACAGCAGAATCAAAAATAGAAATGGTCAAATAGTAAATTATGAAGATTATTTCACTCAGAGGTCACTGCCATTTGAGGGATGATGAGAAAATTTCAAGATTTAAAAAAAAATTCCCGAGAATGGGAGATAGTATATCATGAGAAATATAAGCTCAAATGCTGTCAGGTTTTTCTTCTGATGCAGATATAATTCTCTTCATATACAGTTGCCTGAGTAACTAAGTACATTAATTAAAACAAAGCAGCAGCTGTGAGATATATGTATCTGTTGCATGACCCACCCTTCAGCATCCTTATAAAAATTAGAAAGGGATACAAGATAAGAGACAAAAACAACAGATGTAAGTAGAGAAAAGGTAGGAACTTCATGGTTAAACTTCTTCTTACCAGGGGAGAGGAAAATAAAGATCTCATCAAAGGATGTTTTCATGGGCTATGGAATGAAATATCTTCTTCTCATTTTTTAAACTAGACAGTATGGAGGAAATGGTGGACACGAGTCTCTTTTTCCCATCGACATTTTCTTATATTAGTCCTTCAACACATTTACCTAGTGCTCAAGTAGTACTCAAACAACTCCTTCCCCTTCTGTCCTTCCTGTGTCTGGCTACATTCCCTGTATTTGTCTACCCAACCTGTGCCCTCTTTATGTGTGGATGCATCTACTTGAAATCACCACCATAAATGGCTGCCTATACCATATATTCTAATTTACCACATCAAAATAGGAAAACAGAGTCTGGAAAGTACTATGATTATCATTGCTACACAAGAGAGAGTCTGGAGTCTACCAAAAGACTTGGTTTTAGCTGGAAGGAAGAACTCATTAGAGCACTGAGTGTGTCAGGGGATGGACCCCTTTTTCTAAAGCAAATGGAGCCTTTATGGAAACAGAAGAACACTCTGATTTGTTTTCCTTGACTGGGGCCACTGGGAGGGTAAATCCCAAAGTAGCAATTAATGCCCTTCAAGGAGTTGTCCTAGTTAGAACAGTTTCTGAGGAATACCTTCAACATGACTTCACACTGTTGTACTAGGATAACAATAACTCTATAGACCCACCATCACTGATAACCATGCTCTAAGCTGTGTTTATAGGGAAGGAAATGAGTGGTCCTGAAACTTCTTCCCCAATTCCTCATGATGCTAAGGGCCACATTTTAGAGATAACTTGTCAGAGGTAGTCTCATATGGCGGATATGAGAAGCATGAAACATCTTTTAAAATGGAGTACATAAAAGCGAAACTGTACATTTTTGCCTTAATTTGCATAATGTCTGCCTGATATCACTAAAATCAAGGCCAAGTTTAGCCCTGCAAAAGTATTGAAACTAATCTTTGAAAACCATTCAAACCTTAACTCAAAAGGTAACCACCTAAACTCTGAAAACTTAACAAAACTATTGAATATTTTCAAAACATTTTCATCAATAATTTCCTTTGGTGTCTTGTCAAAAGTTTTGCCGTAATACATTTTTAAAAATGAAATTACCTGTGATGCTGGTCTACACCAAATATGTGACTTACTGATGTTAAAAAAAGTATATCATGCATTTATAAATTAATGAATACTTTAAAATTTTTATTTCTAGTATCTTGGTATGGAAACTGTGTATTATAATACGATTACATTTTTAAAATTCTACTTTTAAGAGAGCAATTGGATATTTCCTTCTATTTAACAGGAGTACCAGAAAATAGTATCTTAGTGGTGTTGATTGTTGTGAGAACTCAATAAGAAAAACATATAAACATTTTCCACAGTGCTTAGTACATAATTATTCAATGCATGTTAGCTACTATTACTATTAGAGTGAATTTTAATTTGAACTGATATTTTAACAAATGATTCTATTTCTTTGTAATTCTTTATTTAGACATTTAAAATATTATACATAGAACACCTATATTCTCACAACTCTGATGTTAAAAAGTGTTAATCTGTGCTATGAGAAAACTAGCATAAGATGAAGCACAAGGAAGGCAGATTTGGGGAGTTAACACCAAGATTTGGGGCCAGGGAGGAAAAGAGTTGAGGGGAAGCTGGGATCACAGGAGATCAGCCCCTCTGAGTTTGCAAGTCCAAAAATATTGGGGATTGAGGGTCAAAGCCTCTGTTTTTAAATTTTCCCCATAGAAATCTCAATCCCCCTGAAACCTCCCCTTGCTCCCTTTCTAGAGAGGATGTGGGGGTACCAAGGATACAGAAAAGTTGACATCCCAGTATATATACTGGAGTCTGGTATATATGCTTTTGGGTATATATTCAAAGGAACTGAAAGCAGAATATCAATGAGATACATGCACCCTTATGTTCATTGCAGCATTGTTAACAATAGTCAAGACATGTAAACACCCTAAGTTGATCAAAAGATGAAGTGATAAAGAAGATTTTATATATTTTAATAATATATGTATATATAAAATGAAATTCAGCCATGAGAAAGAAAGAAATCATGTCTTTTGCAACAACAGGGATGGACCTTGAGAGTACTATGCTAACTTAAATAAGTCAGAAAGAGAAAGGCAAATACTTTATGTTTTCACTTATGTGTGGAATCAAAAAAGCCAAACTCAGAGAAATAACGATGGTTGCCAGGGGCTAGGATTTGGAGAAATGGAAAATATTGGTCAAAGAGTACAAAATCCTCACCTTAAGATGAATAAATTCTGGGGACCTAATTTCCACATGGTGACTATATTGTATTATATACTTGAAAGTTGCTAAGGGAGTAGACGTTAAATATTCTCACTACAAAAAAAATTACACTAAGTAAGGGGTTAGATGGGTAAACTAAGCATTTTTGTGGTAAGCATTTGCAATATATACATGTATAAATCATCACATTGTACATCTTGAACTTACATACGCTGTATGTCAATGATATCTCAATAAAGCTGGAGAAAAAAGAAAAATGTAAATAAATAAAACTAGTGGGTGAAAGTTAAAAGAAAACAGAATTCTACTTAATTTAAATATTCTCCCCACAAGGTACTTATGAACTACTATGTTTACTATAAACATAGTAACTTTATAGTAGAGAAGCCTAGCAGACAGCATGTTAACTAAGTGTTCAGAGTTAATATCACTGTAATAGAATATCACCAATAACAGAATAAATAAAAACCAAGTATCTTCTAATAGAATGCGCTCAGGAAGACACAGTATCACTTCTGTGGTATAACTGTCAAAAATGAATATTCCCATTATGCATAAAGACCAGGCAAACCTTAATTGAAAGATATTATAACTAAAAAATGGCATGTACTCTTCAAAAACGTTAAGCTCACTGAAAACAAAGACAGAGAAATGTTTCCCGATTAAGACACACTAAAAGACATAACACATAAATATAATCTGTGATTGTGAAGTAGATCTTTTCTTTAGGAAATACTCTCAGGAGCACTTAAGGGTGGATGTGCATTATACTCTGTAAAATTTCAGAAAAATACTTTAAATATGTGTTAATATTATATTGTTATAGACAGAATGACAAACCATCCATAGTAAAATACTAACATTGTGAAATCAGGTGAAGGTCTACAGTATGTCTCTGTGGTATTTTCTTTCTATAAATTTTATTACTTTAATTGTTGAATTACTGTTGGCATATGGTGGACTTGTAATTGAAAATGTATTATGCTTGAAATCACTTGACATTGTCATAGCATATGAGAACCAGTGACCTTCCATCCCCTCATCTGTAAAACAGAGATAACAATATAAGAAGCTGAGGCCAGAAAAAGAGCAGAGAATGAGTGTATCTGGGAAGCCAAAGTCAGTGTCTATTGTTGTATATTTTAGATTCCACATATAAATGATATTATACAGTATTTGTCTTTCTCTGTCCGACTTATTTCACTCAGCATAATGCCAAGTCAAATCACATTGCTGCAAAAGGCAAAGATTCATTCTTTCTTATGGCTGAGTAGTATTCCATTGTGTGTGTGTGTATACACATCACATCTTCTTTCTCCATTCATCTGCTGTTGGGCAGCTTAGGCTACTTCCATATCTTGACAATTATAAATAATGCTGCTCTGAACATTGAGGTACATGTATCTTTTTAATTTAGTATTTTTGTTTTTTTCAGATCTAAACCCAGGAATGGAATTGCTGGGTCATATGGCAGTTCTAGTTTTAATTTTTTCAGAAACATCCATCCTGTTTTCCACAGTGGCTGCACCAGTTTAAATCATTCCCACCAACAATGTATCAGGGTTCTCTTTTCTCCACATCCTCACCAATATTTGCTATTTGTGTTCTTTTTGATGATAGCCATTCTGACAGGTGTGAGATGATACCTCATTGTGGTTTGTGATAAAATTGCATAAAGTTCACGAAACTGGTTTGAAAAGTACAACACAATAAATACAATAATTTCTGTGTTAATCCTTGGGGGAATTCTACCAACTGACCCTTGTTTTAGATTACAAATTAAATAGAACATCCTGGTAATGTGGATAGGATTCAATATCATATGTGTTATAATTATAGCATTCTAAGAAAAGTAGTTTATATACATAAAAAGATACTTTTATGTTTTTCAAGTTGAAAAGGAAAAGAGGTGAGAAATTTTTAAAGTTAGATAGTGAGAGACTAGGGTTCTATATGAGATGTCCCAAACAGTAAAATTTTCAGAAGTGCAAGATGGTTCGAAGAACTAAGCTATGTTTTTGTTCTTGAAAGTTATTTTAGCTCCATGATGCTTCACTCTATGTAGCCCCAATTATTTACTGAAAGTTCTTTTATATACATGATTCTTGGTTTCTTGGACAGTAGGTTAATGACAAATGAATATTATTGTTTATGTCAAGTTGTACATAAAGAAAGAATCACAGACACACAAAGGAGAAGATGAAGATACCATAATCAATGTAATTGCAAGCCACACAGGAAACTGAGGGGAAGTTTTAGGAAGTGTTTTCCATTTTAACACTTTAGGAAATAGCATTGAATCAATCATGTCTAAACTTTAAAGGCCCCAAAAACTACAACTGACATTTGAGTTACCATACAAAACTCAGGCTTTTGCCAAGATTTTACTTTATATTAAATTATCCTTGAGCCTTACTCTACTTTAGCCCAATATGGTGTCAGTTTAAAGTGTTAATACATAATACACTTATTTCAGTTGGAGATGGTAGCAATAATATAGGCAACAAAACTATTATTTTATTTAAAACACATGTCTTTATTTGGAAAATATATAAGTTGATTTTCATAATGTACATACCAACCACAAATATTCAAATCAAATCAAGCTTAAAAAGAAAAAAATCTAACATTTTGCATACAGATTTTAAAACAAAATTTTCCCAATACATTTTCATGTAATTCTTTCAACTACCCATCAGATTTATCAAGTCATTTTGCAAAGCCTAGTACTCACTCGCCTCAGATATTCTGTACTGCTTCTTGGGTTATACAGGTGTTCCAAGTCCTCACTTCACATAACAATACCTAGCGTATAATGATTGTTACTTTAAAGCTGTATAGCACAGCTTTACAAGATATTTCCACCTCCTTTACACTTCTCACTGCCTTGAAAAATAAGAAATATGAAATGCTTACATTTGCTGCATTATTTCAGAGGCCTTGTTGCTATGATTCATAAAACTTGTTCTCTCAATGTTAATAATGGTATAATAAAGAATATAGATCAAAATTCCTCTCAAACATAACTACTTTCAAAAGAGAATAACAGTGTTGGAGAAAGGACTTAAGGTATTTCCTTATGTCTTTAATTAAGCCAAAGAAGACAAATTTAATGATGAATTTGGCCTAGAAGGCAAGAAATTAAAAGATATATTCTAGGTTTCTTAAAATTAAGAATATCATCTCTCCATAGGAATTATAACCTGCTCTTTTAGCCATTCTTAAAACAATTTCATGTCTCATTTTCAATTAAGAAAAGGATACTCTTTTAATTCAGTTTATGCACTGAAAAAATTTAACATTGATGTTTGCTCTTGATTTCACATAGCTGTTGTCTCCACTAGTGAGTGATTGGTATTCAGGCAGACTGTTTAATTCACATTTGCTACCACGAACTCTGTGACCTTCTGAGAGCACAAGATCAATAAGTGCTGATAGAGGGAGTGAATCAAAGAGTGGTTGATGAATGAATAGTGGAGGAACCATTGATGAAGAGAGTCTCCATTATATGGTTAATGTCTCAAGTATACAGGCTCACTCTCACCCCACTAGTCTCTTTACTGCCCCTCTTACATCTCTATTTCTGAGGGTGTAGATTAGAGGGTTGAGGCTAGGTGTGACAACAGTATAAAACAGGGCAATGAACTTGCCTTGATCTTGAGACTTTCCTGATGATGGTAGGAGATAAATGCACATGGCTGGAATGAAAAAGAGGGATACAACCATAAGATGGGCTCCACATGTGCCAAAGACTTTCTGAAGTCCAGTTGTTGACTGAATCCTCAGTACAGCCCGGGCAATGGCACCATAGGAGCTGAGAATGAGGATGAGAGGTATGAGAACAAAAATGGAGCTCATGACCATGAGGGTCAGTTCATTGGCACGGGTATCAACACATGATAATTGCAGCAGTGCTGGAACTTCACAGAGGAAATGATCCACTTGGTGATGTCCACACAGGGGTACCCAGAAGGTAAAGATGGAATGAAGTGCCGAGTTGGTAAAACCATTCACCCAACAAGCTACAGCCAACATATGGCAGAAACGAGGGTGCATGAGGACAGTGTAATGCAAAGGTCTACATACAGCTGCATAACGGTCATAGGACATCACCACCAGTAGCACACATTCTGTGGTTCCCAATGCAAGGGAAAAGTAAAGTTGAACCATGCAACCAGTGTAAGAGATGGTTTTGTCTGGGCCCCAGAGGTTAATTAGCAACTGAGGGATAAAGCTGGTAGAGTAGCAGAGATCCAGAAAAGAGAGGTTTGAGAGGAAGAAGTACATGGGAGTGTGGAGATGGGAGTCCAGTCGTGACAAGATAATGATGAACAGGTTGCCTATCAATGTCATCAGGTAGAACATCAAGACAACCACAAAGAGAACTAACTCGAGATGAGGCCAATTAGAAAAACCCAGTAAAACAAAGTAGCCTTCAGAACTTGCATTGTTTTTGTCCATTGTCATTCATTTCTTGTTACCTGAGGGAAGAACCACATACACTCAGAAAAAAAAAAAAAAGGAAATTCAAGGACAAAGCAATCTTGAGAAAAAGAACAAAGGTGTAGGTACAACTCTCCCAGACTTCAAACTATACTACAAAGCTGCAGTAATCAAAACAGCATAGTATTGGCACAGAAACAGACACCTAGATCAATGGAACAGAATAGAGAACCTAGAAATAAACCCATGCACCTATAGTCAATTAATTTACAACAAAGGAGGCAAGAATATACGATGGAGAAAAGACAGCCTCTTCAATAAGTGGTGCTGGGAATACTGCACAGCTACATGTAAAACAATGAGATTAGAACATTTAATCACACCATATACAAAAATAAACTCAAAATGGGTTAAAGACCTAAATGCAACAAAAGAAATCATAAAACTCCTAGAATACAATGTGGGCAGAACACTCTTTGACATATCTAATGGAAATATTTTCTTAGATCAGTTTCCTAAGGCAAAAGAAATAAAAGTAAAAATAAGCAAATGGAATGCCAGATACTTAAAAGCTTTTGCACAGCAAAGGAAACCACAGACAAAATGAAAAGACAGCCTACAGAACAGGAGAAAATATTCACAAATGATGTGACCCACAAGGGGTTAATATCCAAAATATACAAACAGCTCATACAACTCCACATTAAAAAAATAAAACAACCCAATCGAAAAATGAGTAGAAGACCTAATGAGACATTTTTCCAAAGATATACAGATGGCTAACAAGCACATAAAAAGATGCTCAACATCACTAATTATTAGAGAAATGCAAATGAAATCAACAATGAGATATCACATTATATCTGTCACAATGTCATCAAAAAGTCTACAAATAACAAAAGTTAGAGAGGATGTAGAGAAAAGGGAACTCTTGTACTGTTAATGGGAATTAAATTGTTGCAACCACTGTGGAAAATAATATGGAGGTGCCTCAAAAAACTAGAAATAGAACTACCATACAATCCAGCAATTCTACTCCAGGATATATATCTGGAAAAAATGAAAACAAATGCACCTCAGTGTTCATAAAAGTACTACTACTTACAATAGCCAAGACATGGGAACAACCCAAGTGCCCATCAATAAATGATTGGATTAAGATGTGGTGTAGATATACAATAGAATATTACCCAGTCATAAAAAAGAACAAAATACTGCCATTTGCAGATGGCCCTAGAGAATATTATACCTAGAGAAATAAGTCAAACAGAGAAAGACAAGTACTGTATATTACTCATGTGAAATCTAAAAATTAATACAAATTAATGTATTGCAAAAAAGAAACAGACTCACAAATATAGAAAACAAATTTGTGGTTACCAAAGAGGAAAGTGAAGGGAGGAGGGACAAATTAGGGGTATGAGATTAACAGATAAAAACTACTATGTATAAAATAGATTAGCAGCAAGGATTTACTTGGTAGCCACTGGGAATTATAGTCATTATCTTAAGTAACCTATAATGGAGTATAGTCTTCAAAAATAATGGATCACTATGCTGTACACCTGAAACAAACATAATATTGTAAGTCAACTATACTTCAATAAAGAAGAAAGAAATTCTCCAAGAACCATAGGGGCACATGAGAAAGAAACAGAAGCCATTTTGAAGGCCCTACTACTGTTCAATTCTAAGACAATTTGG
Source organism: Camelus dromedarius (assembly GCF_036321535.1). Classification (NCBI taxonomy): domain Eukaryota; kingdom Metazoa; phylum Chordata; class Mammalia; order Artiodactyla; family Camelidae; genus Camelus; species Camelus dromedarius. Next base: position 18,788,112 of record NC_087454.1, on the reverse strand, counting down.
GCATTAAGAGAAACTATGATACTAGTGAACTGAAAGAAATAAGAATCCACACTCATTCTGATAAATTTAAAAAGAATACATAAATAAATAAATAAATAATGAAGAGAAAGCTACTCCTTTCAACAGGATCCTAATTAATAAATATAGAAGAAATAGTGGAGTTAGAAAAACATAAATAGATGCTAAAAACTAATGAATGAAAATATGATGAGAAATAGGATATTTACATAGTTTAAAATATCTCCCCTCAAATTATTTGCTAACTACAAAATGAAAAGTAGTACACTTTACAATAGAAAAACGTGTTGGACATCATCATAACCAAGTAATCAATGTTAACATCATCCGTATTAAGACAAACCAACATCCTATGACTACTGACATGACGCTCTGAGCAGAACTAAATGTCACTTCGGTCATATTCATGCCAAAAATACACAGCTTGACTTTAAAAATGAGGCAAACTCTCACTGAGACAAGTTGGACAAAATAGCTGGCCTGCACTTTTCAAGAATATTGAATTCAATGACTACAAATTAAAAGCTGAGGAATTGGTACAGATTAAAGGAAGTCAAAAAGACATGATCTAAATGTGGGATTCTGGACTGGGGAAAAATAGCTGTTAACACTATTGAGACAGTTGGAGAAATATGAATATGAACCAGGGTTAGATAGTAATATTATATTCATATTAAATTTTCTTATTAACTATAAAGTGGTTGTGTAAAATAATGTCTCTGTTCTTAGAGGAAAAAAGCACAACTATTTAGCAGCAAAAGGACAGGATATTTCCAAATTAGTCTCAAATGGTCCAGAAAAAGATTGCATACATAGACAATACATAATGATAGATAGATCACAGACAGATACCTATACAGACGACTGATAGATAGCTAGATAGATACACAGAAACATAGATGATACATACATGAAGAGATAGGCACATAAGTAGTTGATAGATAATAGGATAAATATTTCAGTAAATACTTATTTACAGTAAATAGTAAACTATTGCTGAATTTGGTTTAAAAGGCTAATGGCAGTTCTTTGTACTACCTTTGCAACTTCTCTGTCAATTTGATATTTTATCAGATTAAAAATTTATAAAAAGTAAATATAAGGCTTTTTTTCACTTCTGTAGTTCATTCAAGTATCTTCCCTATTACAGAAAATAACTTCTTAACTCTTGAATTCTTCTCACTCACCCCACGGTGACATTTGAGTAAACAGTAACTTGAAAAGTTTCTAACATAGCTACAGAAGATTTCCGTGGAACAAATAATCTTTCAGCAAACAAATAGCTTTAGTTTTCTTTTGAGCATTTTCATGTCATTTCCATTTATGTGGTTATATAAAAATTTGCAATCCAAATAATTTTATGTATAGATAAAAAGATATGATGAAAAATATCAAATTTATTTATGATCACAAAGTATTTACATTGGATTAAAAATGAGCTCAAATTAAATATTCTTATAAAAAGAACCTTATCTTCTGATTTGTTTACTTACACTCACAGCTTATTTCTAAACTGAAAACTAAAACAAATAGGGACACAAAAAAAGAGACACACAGACACACGCACAACAACTTACAGGTACTCACAATATGAACAAAGCTAAAAATCTTAGTTCACACGAATAGGTCTGTGAAATACATGGGCAGAACAGTGATAGAATGCATCCTAAATAACATGTGAACATAAATGATTTGAAAATAGAAATTTTTCAGGAAAAGGAATATATAAATTCACAGAGAAAGCAAAGAAGCAAAGAATGGTGTGAGGATGAAGGAAAATGGAGGGTAACGTGACTAGTGATGCTTAAACTTGAAAGTGTGTACATGTATATCACAGGCTGAGAAATCCAAACACAGGGCCTGAAGTAATCTTCTACATTATTTCTTTTTCTCTAAAACAATAACTGAGACAATATTTAAATTTTGAACATAATTTATAATATATATATATATTTATTTATTCTCCAACTTAGAGAATTCCAAGTATTTTCTGAAATTATTAAATAGCTGCTTGTCAGTTAATGTATTGTTCCTAGAGAATCTTGTTTCTTTTCTGTTAAAAAAATAAAGTGCGTTTCATAAATAAATTATAACTCTTAAGTGATTCTTTTCTTCTCTCATAGGTAAGATTAAGGCTGCCTTTTGTTGTATAGTTATTGTGACAAGGCACAGTAACCAGCATCTAAGTATCCTTCCCTCTCTATGAATGCTTTTGCTTCATTCAGTGTTGCCACATCACTTCTGCTTCCCTCCTTCCACAGCGAATTTTTCCTCACACACTTCCTAACAAGCTATAGCAAAAAAAAGAGACAGAGAGAAAGAGAGAGAGAGAGACAAAGAGAGAGAGAAAGAGGAAAGAAAAAAATAGAAAAGAAAAAGAAAAAAGAAAAAGAAATCACAGCAGATTCACCTGTGGTTACCTCTTGAGGTGGTCTCTTAATTGTTCATGTTTTATAAGTACAATTCTTGAAAAAGCTGTTAGCAGTAGATAAGTGGTTGAGTTTCAGCAGGAAAGTTAGAAACAGTTTTGCCCCAAGGCTGTAAAACTAATTCAGGACTTAAAACTCTGAATCATTAACTAAGTACACTAATCTAGACTAGTTTCTACAGCTCAGAAATCATACAGGATAATCAGACAGTACACTGAAAAAACGGGATTTGTTGCAATTAAACTAAAGTTTAATATAAATAATTATTAAGCTATGGAAGGAGAGTAACTATAAAAATATAACTAGAACTCTAAATGGTATCTTGGACCAAGGGACAGTATACAAGAAAGGGGCACTTCCTGCCCAAGGCTAGCATTCAGACCTCACCAAAGAAGCTGTGGTTGAGCCCACGGGACAGTGAAGAAGTATACCAAAAAACAGCAATGGTTAAGTAGTAAATTATAAAGATTATTTCACTCAGAGGTCACTGCCATTTGCGAGATGATGGGAAAATTCCAAGTTTTTTTTATATTTCCCTAGAATGGGAGATAGTACATCATGAGAAATATAAGCCCAAATGCTGTCATTTTTTCTTCTGATGCAGATGTAATTTTCTTCTTCCTCATACAGTTGCCTGAGTAACTAAGTACATTAATCAAAACAAAGCAGCAGCTGTGAGATATATTTATATCTTGCATGACCCACCCTTCAGCATTCTTATAAAAGTTAGAAAGGAATATGAGATGAGATTACAAAAACACACAGATGTAAGTAAAGGTAGGAACTTCGTGGTTAAATTTCTTCTTACCAGAGGAGAGGAAAATAAAGATCTCATCAAAGGATGTTTTCATGGATTATGGAATGAAATACCTTCTTCTCTTTTTTTAAACAAGACATTATGGAGGAAATGGTGGACACGACTCTCTTTTCCCATCGACCTATCACTGGCCAAGTTATTTTTTTCTTATATTAGTCCTTTAACACATTTACTTAGTGCTCAAGTAGTACTCAAACAACTCCTTCCCCTTCTGTCCTTCCTGTGTCTGATCACATTTCCTGTATTTGTCTACCCAACCTATGCCCTCTTTATGTGTGGACCCATCTGATCTCTGGTTTTCACCTCCTTGAAATCACCACCATAAATGGCTGCCTACACCATATATCTAATTTACTACATCAAAATAGTAAAGGCAAGCAGAGTCTGAAAATTACTATGATTATCATTGCTACACAAGACAGAGTCCAGAGTCTACTAAAATAGATTTGGTTTTAGCCAGAAGGAAGAACTAATTAGAGCATTGAGTGTGTCAGGGATGGACACCTTTTCCTAGAGCAAATGAAGACTTCATGGAAACAGAAGAACACTCTGATTTGTTTTCCTTGACTGGGGCCACTGGGAGAGTAAATCCCAAAGTGGCAATTAATGCCCTTCAAGGAGTTGTCCTAGTTAGAACAGTTTCTGAGGAATACCTTCAAGATGACGCCACACTGTCGTACTAGGATAACAATGACTCTATAGACCCACCATCCCTGATAACCATGCTTTAAGCTGTGTTTATGGGGAAGGGAATGAGTGGTCCTGAAATTTCTTCCCCAACTCCTCATCATGCTAAAGACCAAATTTGAGGGATAACTTGTCAGAGGTAGTCTCATATGGGGAATATAGGAGGCATGAAACATTTTTTAATGGAATACATAAAGATTAAACTATACATCTTTGCGTTATTAATTTGAGTTGTCTCTGCCTGACATCTCTAAACTTTAAGACCAAGTTTAGCCCCACAAAAGTACTGAAAATAATTTTTGAAGACCACTCAAACTATAACTCAGATAGTAACTACCAAAACTCAGAAACATAACAGAACTATTTAATATTTTTAAAACATTTTCATCAGTAGTTTCCCTTGGTGCCTTGTCAGGAGTTTTGCAATAATATATAAACAAATGAAATTAGCTGTGATTGCTAGACTATATCTAGTAACTGACTTGTTACTGTAAAAAAAAGAAGTATATCATGAGTTTATGACTTAATAAACACTTTTAAAGTATTAGATTGTTTCTAGTTAGCTAATATATTCCATCTGTAAAAAGAAAATCTTGGTTTAGAAATCATTTATTATAATAATATTATATTTTTTAAAATTTAAGAGAGCAATTATGTATTTTTCTTTCTACTTAAGAGGTGTACCATATAATAGTCTATGTTTCAGTTGTCTTAATTTTTGTGAGAACTCAATAAGAGTTTCCACAGTGCTTAGTATATAATTATTCAATACATGTTAGCTACTATTACCATTAGAGTGAATTTTAATTTGAACTCATATTTTAATAAATAATTCTAATTATTCTTTATTTTAGATTTTTTTAAATATTACAAATAAAATAGCTGTTATCCCACAACTCAGAATCAAATAGAAGCTCCATGTACTATATATATATTCCCTGGTTTAGTATAGTAAAGATAGTTCTGGGACTGACAGATCAAAAAGGCCCTTAAGTGGGCAAGTAATGAGATGCTTACCCATTTCACGACCATAGTATTCCTTAGTTGTCCCTCATGCCTACTTTCAGGGAATCTAAATCACCCATTGATCAATAAGGCACTCTAGTTCTGGAGTTTACAATGACCTGCACTTGTAACAAATTTGTCTTTACTATAAACACTAGATTACTCTGCTTTGACTCTGCTCTCAAGAGAAATTCATTAAACTTGTGTGAGTAGGCAATAGGATAATAGGAAAGCTATAGAGAAGATAGAAATTATGTATAATATTCATGTATTTCTAGATTTATATGAAGTTATCACTTTAACTGGAATCTCTATTCTCTCATATCTGTTTTCTTGTTATTCTTTTACAATAGCACCCACTGTGCAATTCCCTTCAGTCAAAGAAGAAATCACAAAGAAAATTAGAAATTCTTTGAAACAAAGTGAAATTTAAAATGCAAAATATCGAAATGTGTGAGATGCAGCTAAATTGGTGCTTAGAAGAAAATTTATAACTTTAAATGCTTATGTTTAAAACAAAGGGAAATGATCTAATATCAATGATCTAAGCTTCTACCTTAAAAGGCTAAAAAGGAAGATGAAATTAAACTAAAAGTTAGCACAAGAAAGGAAATAGCAAATATAAAAGCAGATCTATAAAATATAAAACAAAATTATTAAAAATAACATATGAAAACTAAAGTTGTTACTTTGAAAAGATCAAACACTGACAAATCTCTACCCAGACTGATTCAAAAAAAAGTGGGGGAGATATAAACTACTATATTAGAAATATAAGTGGAGTCAGTATGACTCCTGCAAATATTAAAAGGTAATAAAGGAACATTATAAATAATAAATTTGACAACTAAGGTGAAATTGGCAGATTCATTGAAAGATACAAATAACCAAAAGAGATTTTAAAAGAAATAGAAAATCTTAATGCTTTTATACCAATGAAGGTAATTGAATTTTTAATTTAAAATGTTCCCACAAAGAGAACTACAGGCTTATATGTCTACACTGGTATTCTATTAAACATTTAAGAAGAAATAATACCAATGCTAAATAAACTCTTACAGAAATTAGAGGAGAAAGGAACATTTCCCAAGTCATGTAATGAAGCCAGCATTAAGTTGATACAGAAACTAGACAAAGACATCACAAGAAAAGAAAAATACTGCTTAATATCACTCAAGATTATAGACACAAAAACTCTTACAAAAAAAGTGATTAGCAAATGAAATCCAGAATGACTCTAAAAGGATAATAAATTATGATCAAGGGATTTTTTCCCCCCAGGAGGCAAAGTTAGTTTAACCTATGAAAATTAACCAGTGAAACTCACCATATTAATAGAATAAAGAAGAAAAGCAATTAAATCACCTCAAGAAATGCTGGGAAAGCGTTGGACAAAATTTTACACCCTTTCGTGATAAACACCCTCAGCAAACCACGAAGAGAATGAAACTTCCCAAACCTGATGGAGGACACCAATGAAAAAACAGCTAATACTATACTTCTTGGTAAAAGACAATACTTTCCACTTAAGACAGAGAATAAGGCAATGATTTCACCTCCCAGTTTTCCCATTCAACATTAACCTTGAAATCGTAGCCAGTGCAACAGAATAAATAGCGAAACAAAAGGAATAACAGGTGGAGAGGTAGAAATAAAAGGTTTTATTTGTAAATGACATGATTGTGCACTCAGAAAATCCTAAGAAATCTATTAAAAGTCTACCAGAAATAAAATGTGCATTAGCGCGGTCACAGGGTACAAAGGCAATATACAAAAATCAATTGTATTTCTATGCCATTTACAATGGCATTCAAAAACGTTAAATACTTAGGGATGAATTTAGCAAAATATATACAAGATCAGTGCTCTGAGAGAAATTAAAAAGATGTAAATAAATGGAGATACATATATGGAGATATATACCATATTCCTGAGTCAGAAGACTCAGTATTGGTCTATAAATTCAATGCAATCACAATCAAAATGCCAATCACACCTTTCTGTAGAAACAATACATTATATTTCATTAAAGTTACAAAAGTGTTCTTTTAAAAATACTATTAGAAAATAAAAAGTATACTACAGGATAGAAGAAAGTATTTATAAAACATTTACCTAACAAAGGACTTAAGTCAAGAATATATAAATAACACTTAAAACTCAATAACAAGGTGAATGACCCAATAAAAATGGGTAAAATACTTGAACAGAAACTTCACAATATAAGCACACAAAAAGATAGTCAACATCATAGTTCTCAAGGAAATGCAAATTAAAACCACAATGAGATATAACTAATAAACCCACTTGAAAGACTGAAAGTATAAAGATTGACAATACCAAGTGTTGTAGAAAATGTGGGCAATTGGATCTCTCATACACTGTCGTTTAGAGTGAAAATGGTCTAGCTACTTTGAAAACATTTTGATAGTTTCTAATAAAGGTAAACATATACTTAGTTTATGATTCATCAATCCCACTGCTAGGCATTTACCTAAATTAAATGAAAACACTTGATCACACAAACAATGTATATCAATTTTTATAACAGTATTATTCATAATAGCCAAAAAGTAAATAATTCCAAAAGCCCATTATCAGATAACTGGATATACTGTGCCATATTCATTCAGTGGAATTCTAACCAGCAATTAAAAGGAGGGACGCATGTATAAATTTCAAAAAATATCATGCTAAGTGAAAGAAACCAAACTCAAAGATTACACACTGTATGATTACATTTACATGAAATTCTTTTTTATTTAAAAAAGGCAAAACTATTATGACAAAATGAATGGTTGCTTGAGGCTGTGGGTAAAGAGAGAGAACTAACTGCAAAAGAACAGAGTTCCTTGAGGAGTGATGAAAATGTTCTGTATCTCGATTTTGGTGATATTTACACAATTGCACATTTGTCAAAATTCATTGAACTGTACATTTTAAATGGATGGATTTTATTACATGTAAATGATACTTCAATAGGCCTGGAAAAAAAGGGAGCCATTTGTATGTTGAAAGGCTAGTGTGCTTCATGTAGAATTCCAAATGGTAAGTTTTCCATGGAGGTAGGAGAAGTCCATGTTTTGACATTTAGTTAAGTTTGTGTGATATGCGAAGTGATCCCATCATGTGGCCCCAATTATTTTGGAAAAATTCTACTATATAATGAGGCTTGGTTGGGAGATGGATTCGAAGACATGAGACTGTACCATATATTAAGTGTTCATGTCTAGTGAAAGATAAAGAGGATGAAGAGAAGAGAAGACAAATTCCCTAGAGAGAGTCAATCCAAGCAAGGAGACCAAGTAAGATATTTAGGAAAAATCCTGGAGATTTTTTTTCTTAGTTTCATAAGCCATTCAATAAGATCTAGGTTAATTACATCTAGATCTTAAAAGAGGTGAAAAACTACTACTAATATCTGGATTACAGCTACGAAAGTGATGAATTTCCAAGATATTACTTTAAAATAATTGTCCTTGGAACACTATCCCTGCCATATAAGCTGACTAGCTTCAGTTGAACAAATCTTCCACTTTGAAGTAGGATATGCAAAGTAGATTTATTTCAGATGGTGATGGTGGGGATATATGTAATAAATCACTTACTCAAATGACAACAAGAAAATATATTACTTTAATTGGAAAAATATCATACATAAGTTTATTTTTATAATATCCTTACTCATGATAAATATTCATATTAAATTAAGTTTAAAAATCAAAATAAACTAACATGTACCAATGATTTTTATCGATAATTTGTTCAGGTAATTTAGTAAAACATCCATTACATGAATCAAGTTTTCAGAGCCTAGTACTATCTGCTTCAGAGATTAGATGCTCTCACTCTACTTGACCTAATTTTTCCCAGTACACAAATTCTCACTAATTGGCAGTCCATTAATCACAATCTCAGAAGTTACCTCCACTATCTATATACCTCTAACTATCTTGAAAAAGTAGAGGGAGAAGAGAAACCTACATCCACTGTATTAACTGAGGGTGTCTCACAGCTATGATTTATCAGTCTTACTCTCTATCCCTAGGAGTGGCAACTTAAAGATTATGGGCCAATTTTCCATTCTACATTAAAAACTAATACTATTCAGCAAAGACTAATGATGTTTAAAAAGAAAACTGTTAAGGTATCTTAAATGATACATTTTTCATTAACTAAGCCAACTAAAAATTAAACACATATTCTGTTTTGTTCTGTTTTATTTCATTTAATAGCATTAACTTCCTGCAGAAATTACCAATTGGTATTTATTTTCAAGATTTTGGGCCAAACTTCTTGTTTTGTTTTAGATTTTTAAAAGTTACCTTATTATTAGCATTGTGCCCAGTGAAAATTAAGTCATGCACAGATACTTTCTTTTCTATCTTAACACTTTCATATCTGCCACTGGAGAATGATTTCTCTTCAGGCAAAAAAAATGTTTTATTCATCTATGCTGCCAAGAACCCCACAATCTAGGAGAGATCTAGCTAATTAATTGAATGAATAAATGAGATGAATAAAGGGGTGAATGAATAAACAATTTTGAACAGGTAATTCTTTATACTGTTCAATGTAACAAGTGTATATATAGACCAACTGGATACAACACTCATATAATTTAGTATCTTGGGGAAAAAAATGTGTTTCAGTCAAAGAATTCTTATGTATCTTCTTACCATTTAGGTAAATTTAATGCCTCTCAACCACCAAAAACTTTTAGTCTGTCTTTGCTATACTGTCCCTCTATTTCTGTAGACACTAATGTTCAATCCATAAAAATTAGCATATTAATTTTAAAACACAGTTGCTAATTTTTATGGACACTAAGTACAGAATAACTAAAGGTTAAAGTGGTACAAGTCAAAAAAGTTTTCTCTAGATAATATTTCAGAATCAACCAATAAAAAGAACAACAAATTTGGGATAGAATGTTTCTTCTATGCTTGGTTGGCTTTAGACCAAAATTAAGTCTCAAAGGAGCAGAGGAATTCTCCAAGATAGATAAGACTCTCTGAACAAAAACTACCAGACAGGTAATCTGTCACATCTCTCTATCCCACCCTATTAATCTCTTTACTGCCCCTTTTACATCTTTGTTTCTGAGGGTGTAGATTAGAGGGTTGAGGCTAGGTGTGACAACAGTATAAAACAGGGCAATGAACTTGCCTTGATCTTGAGACTTTCCTGATGATGGTAGGAGATAAATGCACATGGCTGGAATGAAAAAGAGGGATACAACCATAAGATGGGCTCCACATGTGCCAAAGACTTTCTGAAGTCCAGTGGTTGACTGCATCCTCAGCACAGCCTGGGCAATGGCACCATAGGAGCTGAGAATGAGCATAAGTGGTACAATCACAAAAATGGAACTCATGACCATGAGGGTCAGCTCATTGGTACGGGTATCAACACATGACAGTCGCAACAGTGCTGGAACTTCACAGAAGAAATGATCCACTTGGCGGTGTCCACACAGGGGTACCCAGAAGGTAAAGATGGAATGAAGTGCTGAGGTGGTAAAGCCACTCACCCAAGAAGCCGCAGCCAACATATGGCAGAAACGAGGGTGCATGAGGACAGTGTAATGCAAGGGTCTACATACAGCTGCATAACGGTCATAGGACATCATCACCAGTAGTACACACTCAGCAGTTCCCAATGCAAGGACAAAATAAAGTTGAATCATGCAACCATTGTAAGAGATGGTTTTCTCTGGGCCCCAGAGGTTGACCAGCAACTGGGGGATGGAGCTTGTGGTGTAGCAGAGATCCAGAAAAGAGAGGTTTGAAAGGAAAAAGTACATGGGAGTGTGAAGATGGGAGTCCAAGTATGACAAGATAATGATGAACAGGTTGCCTACCAGTGTCATCAAGTAGAACATCAGGATAACCACAAAGAGAACTAACTCAAGATGAGGCCAATTGGAAAAACCCAGTAGAACAAAGTAACCTTCAGAACTTGCATTGTTTTTCTTCATCATTCATTTTTCCCTGTACCTGAAGAAAGAATCATATAAACTGAAGGATCGCCCACTCATTATCAAAGTCTTGCAAACTGATTGGGGGAAAAAAAAATCTATGCCACTTCCAAATACTGCCATTATGACAGTAGGATTGTTATAGTTTTGTTTTAATGTTTCATTCATTAGGAAAATACTTTTAAAATCTATAACTTGTCCTGTTATAGATACAATCAATAATTTGTCAAGTGAATGAGTTCTTTGATGCATCCCTAAGTTAATATTTGGATAAATGAAGATTAAAGATATTCCACAGCTAAGAAAATTTTCATTTTAAAAAATCTTTTTAAAAAAATTTTATCCCCTTTTCTGCATTTTCGCATTAATGCAATTTTGTCATTACACAGAAAGAAATAGTTGAAGTATTAATAATCTTACGTAAAGGTGAGAATTTACCATGAGTTGAAAAACAATTTAGTAGTAACTTCAAAATGTTAATATTGGGTGAAGAAAATTCAACTTCAGTTGAATATGTTTATAGAAAGAAAAAATATTCATACTTGTTTACTTATGCTATGAGCTTATTACCAGACAAAAATAATATGCAAATGCAAGTAGAAACAAAGACACATGCATACACACACATCAATTTATTAATATTCACAACAAGCTAAGCTGAAGCACAGGTATCTACACATGATAATCACAGCAGTGCTGAAACTTCACAGAAGTGGTCCACCGCACAATGTCCACACAAGGGTACCCAGAAGGTAAAAGAGGAAGTGCTGAGGTGGTAAAGCCACTTACCCAAGTGATCTTTATGGAAACAAACAAACAAACAAAAAAACAGCCAAAAGTCTTGATTAATTGAGAAGTAAAATAGATTCAGCAATTCAGTGATAAAATGCTTGCAAACATAAATGACAATACAACTAAATTTGGAAGACCAAAAAAAAAAAGAAAAAATACAGAGTCAAAGAAAACTGTAAGGAGGGAGCAAGAGAGAAAGGGAAGGTGTTTGGAGCAGGGAGGGGGTCCAATTGTGGCATTTGGAATTGAAAGTGTGCATATCACAGGGCTAGGAGACCTGGACAACAGGGCTTAAAAATAATTCCCACAAAATTTCATATGCTTTAAAACAATAGCTAAGACATTAAATTCTGAATCATAACTTATAATTACATCATATGTCTTTAGGATTTCCACACTTTGGAATGGGAAATTCTGAATAGAAAATTTACTAACTTTTAACAAAGACATGCAAATATTACATAAAATCCAATGACAAGTTCATCTTGTTCTTTTGTAAAAAATAAAGTTAAGAAATTTAAATGTATACTAATAGTTTGATTTTCAGTTACTCATTTTCTCCTGTGCATTATCAATCATTCATAGAATGAATAAACACTTATTTATTATATAGTTATTGCTGCAAGACACAGTAAACCATCATTTAAATATTCCCGTATAGCTTTGCCTTGCCCCTTCTGCTCATCTCACATTCTGATACAATATGACAAAAGACAGATTCAACCTGCAGTCTTTGGGGAACTTTTATTGGCCCAAATATTGTAACCTTGACTCTTTAAAAAGCTACAAGAGATGTCTAATTGGTTGAGTTACAAGCTGGAGATCTAGGAATATTGAATTTGGCTAAGACTGCTTTAGGCAGGCACAAAGACATCTATATACCATTTAATATTATTGGTAATGTAAATGACTACTAACCTTTTGAGGGATAATGGAAAAATTCCAAGAGATTTAATTTCTGTAAAATAAGAGTTAATACATCACAAGATATTTGAATTCAAATGCTGTGGGTACTTTTTCTGATGCAGACATAATTTTCCTCCTTTATAAAGCTGCCTGAATTTCATGTCATTAATGAAAAGAAAGTAGCAGTTTTATGGTATTTTTTGTATGACCTGTCTTTCAGCACTCTTCTAAAAGTTAAAAAAGGGATGAAGATAAGGGATGAAAAAAAAAATACAGAATTCAGGAAGAGAAAATTTCAAAGCTTTATGGTTGATCTTCTTCTTAATGGAAAAGAAGGAAATGAAGATCCTATTAAAGGTAGCTTTTATAAACTGTGGAATAAAATATTTTCTCTCTTCCCTTAAGTCAAACATTATGGGGAAAGTGAATGGCTTAGCACTTTCTTCTCACCCCCATTGTTACTAAGAGACATTTTTCTAATTCTTGTCATATTCACTCCTTTATACTAAACCTGATTTAGTGCTACACCAGCTTCTTTCAATACTGACCTTCCTGTGTTTGTCTACCTTCCCTGTTGTTCTCTTTCTGTCTATGCCCTCATCATGTGTAAAGTGATGGGAGGCTCTCTGGTTGTCATGTGACCTGAGAACATTAACCTAATTGTCCTTCTCTTCCACCTTTGCTAATGTACATAATCTAACCATGGAAAGCAGTCTGAAAATAACTGTGATTATCATTGCCACAGAAGAGAAAGGCAAGGTTTGTCCAAAAGATTTCCTTTTAGCAGAACATGGGAACTCTTTAGGGCATTTAAAGTATCAGGGGATGGGTCCCTTACCCCAGAGCAAATGGGGCCTTTACAGAAACAAAAAGAATAATATGACTTTCTTTCCCTGACTGGGGCCATTAGGAGGATAAATCCCAAAGTAGCAATTAATGCCCTTCAGGAGTTTTCTTGGTTAGATTGGTACAATATTCACAAGATAAAACTCTTCACAGACATGCTTTCAACATGATATTGTACTTGTACTAAAATGACAATAAATTTTTTTCACCAACCAAAATGGAAAGAGTTGCTTTGAGTTGTATGGACACAAAAGGAATGGGTGTACTGAGTCACCTGATTTTTTTTCCCCACAGCTCCTGATGGGGCTAAAGCCCAAATTTACAAGACAAGTGATTAGAAGTAGGCAAAGTTTGGGAGCATGAGACAGAAAAATTGAGACACAGTAGAACTATACTTTTTCTTATTAATATGGTGTTCTTTGAGAAACTACCTACGTCATTCATGCCCTCCCGGTTGTCTTTTAAATTCAGTTCCAACTTTTGCCCGCAAAAGTTTAGAAAATAATATAAATATCATTCCTACCTTTTGTACAGAATATTCAGATGATCTCTATCACCCTCATTATTTCAAAAATTTTCCATTAACAATTTCTCTTGACTTCCCATAAAATCTCCTTGTCAGGGTGGGATTTTTGTTTCCCAGTACCTAATCACATTGCTAATGCTGCAGCCTGTTTTTTATATTCCATGTCTGCTCATGTGAGTCTAGCAGGAGCCACAGACAATATCCACCCATGATAAAAATATCCACTCATGCATAAAGAGGACATATCTCAACATAATAAAAATCATTTATGACAAACAACTAATATTATACTCAACAGTGAAAAACTGAAAGCTTTTCCTCTAAAATCAGGAACAAGACAAGGATGCCCACTCTCTGTTTAATGTAGGATTGGAAGTCCTAGACATAGCAGTCAGGCAAGAAAAAAGAAATAAAAGGCATCCAGAGTGGGAGAGTATAGCTCAAGCGGTAGAAGGCATGCTTAGCATGCACAAGATCCGGGGTTCAATCCCCAGTACCTCCTCCAATTATAAATAAATAAACTTAATTACCTCCCCCTCATTTAAAAAGAGAGAAAGGAAAAAAAGCATCCAAATTGGATGAGAAGAAGTAAAACTGAGGGGGGAGGGTATAGCTCAAGTGGTAGAGCAAATGCTTAGGATGCATGAGGTCCTGGGTTCAAGCCCCACTACCTCTTCTAAGAATAAATAAATACTAAATAATCCTAATTACTTCCCCCACTAAAAAATAAATTAATTAAATAAATAAACTTAAAACAAATAGTAAAACTGTCACTAGTTGCAGATGACATGATACTATATATTAGAAAGTCTAAAGTCTCTACCAAAAAAACAATTAGAACTATTAAATGAATTCAGTAAAGTTGCAGGATACAAGATTAATATATAAAAATCTGTTGTTTTTCTATACACTAACAACAAACTATCAGAGGGAAATTAAGAAACAATCCTATTTACAATAACATAAAAAAGATATAAATATATATATACACAATGGAATACTACTCAGCCATAAGGAAGAATGAATTTTGCCAATTGCAGAAACATGGATGCACTTGAAGGGTATTATGCTAAGTGAAATAAGTCAGATAGAGAAAAACAAATCATGTATGATATCACGTATATGTGGAATCTAAAAAATACAACTAGTGAATATAAGAAAAAGAAGCAAACTCACAGATAAAGAAAATGAACTAGTGGATAGTAATGGTGGAGGTGCAATATAGGAGTTGGGGAGTGGGAGGTACAAACTATTGAGTGTAAGATAGGCTACAAGGATGCACTGTACAACACAGGGAGTAGAGCCAATATTTTGTAAACACCATAAATGGAGTGTAACTTTTAAAGATTGTATAAAAATTTTAAAATAATAAAGTTTTAATTGATTTCTACCATATCATATAATGAATTAGTTTTATTACATTTTATGTATATATCCTAGATAACATTTATTCAGCATAATATTTAATATACACATCAGGGGTTGTTATAACTGCTGTGTAGTCAACAAACATTGATTGGTCCCTTTTATATGCTGCACCCTCTTCCAGGCACCAAGGAAGAGCCACTGGAAGCCATTAGAGCATCATCAGGGAATGCCAAGTGCAGCTTTTCCACAGGGCCAACAGGTTCTGACCAATTATTATTTGGAAATATTGGGAAACAGAATTCCTAAAAGCACAAGAGAAGATATCAAGACTTGCATGAACAGTATTTCTGAAGAGAGACTTATTTGATGCGATTTTTTTTAAAAGAATAAGTCAAGGAAAAAACTCTAAATACTATTATCAAAAAATTACAATATACTATCTCAGTGGATATACAACTATATCATCATTCCTTTCGACTGGCAAGCAGTACTACACTGTACCTACAGATTAACCCTGATTTTGACCAAAACAGTTGGTTGCCTAATTGTAAAATAATTCCCTAAATTGCTTTCTTTCTCACTGTGAAGAAAGACATATTCAAGCATACTAATTGCATCCAAATTTATGTTTTTATCTTAGTGAGAACCTTGATAACTGATATAGGCAGACTCCCCCCAAACCCCTAAGATTCCATACAAAGTAACCGTATTCTTTAGACTATTTTATTGATGATTTTTTAAAAAGCTTTCTTTGAGTCTCTTGCTCAAGGTTTAACTTCTCAGAGGCCATATCTGACTAGGGATAATCCAAATACCACACTGTCCTACCCTCCGAAGTGCACAATCTGCTTCCCTGCCTTTTTTTCCTTAGGACTCATCACAATCAAGCTCATTATATTTTATGTTTGTTTGTTCCTGTCTTCCTCAAATAAAAGTAAGCTCTGTGAAGGCAGGAATTTTTCTGTTTTATCTATTTTGTTCTTTTCTATATCTCTACTGCGTGTCAAATGTAGATGCTCAGTATTGAGTCAATTCATTCAGTTATAGTGGTAAGCAAGGGAGATAAAAACAATATTGTTTTGGAGTTTATGTTTTAATCGTGGGAAGATACATATTACAGATTGAATGTTTGTGTCCCCCACCCAAAAAATTCATATAATCCTAACCCCCAATGTGATAGTACTAGGAGGTAAGGCCTTTCGGAGGTGATTAGGTGATGAGGTTGAAGCCCTCACTAATGGAACTACTGCACTTATAAGAGACCCCAGAGAGCTCTCTCACCCCTTCTGCCCTGTGAGGACACAGCAATAAGACTGCCATCTATGAACCAGGAAAGTGAACCCTCACCAGACAGCAAATCTGCCAGCACCTTGATCTTGGCACTCCCAGCCTCTATAACAATAAAAAATAAATATTTGTTATTTAAGCAGCCCAGTCACAGCATTTCTGTAATAGCAGCCCAAACTGACTAAAACATAAAAAAGCAAAATGTAGAGTGAGGGCCATTGAGGAAAAAAATATGAAAATGTGAAAGAAAATGACTGGAGTGGGGAGTGTCTTAGTTTAGATTAGGCAGTCAAGGAAGGCCTCACTGAATAGATAACAGCTGAAAAACAAAGTAAAAATAAGGAACTCAACTTGGGGACAATATTGCAGGTAAATGTGGCAATGCAAAAACCCTTTAAATGCTTGCATTCCTGGAGAGACACAGGGGTGAAGAGAATGAGAGAAGGTGGGTAGGATAACAGGGGCCAGGTCATGGAGCAATTGATAGGTCATGGTAAAGAGTATGAATTGTATTCTAAGTGCATCAGGAGTCTTGGAAGATTTCAAACATGTAAATGAAAAAAAAAATGTAAGAACATTTTTTGACTGCCACATGGAGAATGCATTGAAGACGAAGAAAGTTGGAGCAGAGAAACAAGTTAGGAGGCCATTGGATAATGTGGTTGACCAGGGGCAGCGGGGAAAGATAGTTGCTCAGTGTCTTGTAGAAGCAGTAGAAATGGAGAGAAGGGGTAAATTTTGAAATAATTCAGACTTTCAAGGTGAGGTCAGGGGAGTAATTAAGGATGACTCTTAGGTTTCTGGCCAGCAATAGGTAGATGTTTATACCATTTACTATGATTAGGAAGACTGGGGTGAAAGCAGATTTGGTGCAGTAGGAATCAAGAGTTCTATTTTAGTCATGGTTAGATTCATATTTTTGTTAGATATCCAAAAGTGAGTGAAATTAGGCAGCTAGAACTACCAGTTTGATACTCAATGGAGAAGACTGGAAATATAAATGTGAAAGCCATCAACATGTAGATGGCACTTAAAGCTTCGGAACTATATAACATTATCCAGAGAGACAATATAAACAGAGAAGACTAGAACCCCTGGTAAGAGCATAGGAGTCTCAGACTCTGTATTTCTAAAATTTCCACACATCTCAGTTATCCTGAAATGCAGCCAAATGGAGAGATACTGCTAATAATTTCATTTAAATGGCTCCCATAAGTAAGGGGCTAAAGCAAACAAGGAAAAAAAAGGGTAAATAAAAAGGGAATAGAAAAACACATCTTGATTTAGCCAAGGGCATTCAAAAAGACATTATATTGTATGTCTAGGACAAAAACACCTGTTTCAAGATCTGGATCTACCCATTCCTGGAAAATTTTTCAAAAATTAAAGAATCTAGATGATTTCTCTGAATTTTGCCAGAGTAGAAAACCCATGGAATATTATTACAGAATAAGAAGCAAGGGACTAGGGAGTCATTGTGTGGTAATATTATTAAAGTAGATATATGTACATGAAATTTTATATATGTTTTTATTCTTCATTTTTTAAAACAAAAATTGTATATTTTTATGTTGGGACTTATATTGTGATATTCAAATTCAACTTTAAAGAAATCTTTAAAAAAGTAAAGGAGAGCTGTAGAAAACTAAAGGGGAAGAGAAAAAACATGAGTGAAATTGAGATCTTTAATTAAAGTGAATGTTTTCAAGTATCCGTATGTTTAGAATATTTATAGACAAAAATGTGCCATTGATTGATTCTATGTTTCTATCACCATTATGAATAATAATATTTATAGAGAATATACATATACACTATATGTATATAGTCCTAAAAGAAGTGGTTGAAAAAGAGAAAGTGTTTACCATGTTTTGTCAAATACCAGTATGAGCTCTCCCAAGACTGATAAAAATGAAAATTTTTACAGCATACAGATCCCAGAATTGATTGAAGTAGTATTAGCTAATACTTGTTTGACTGCTATGTGTTATCCAATATTATATTTTACATATGTTAAATTTACTTAATCCTTATACTAACCCTTTAAACCATGTACTATTACTATCATTCTGTTACAGATAAGAAATCTGATGAACCAAAAAGTTAAGTAATTTTCCCAAGTTCACACAGCTGATAACTGGAAGCACAGGATTTCAGCCCAGAACGTCTGTTTCTGTC
Source organism: Camelus dromedarius (assembly GCF_036321535.1). Classification (NCBI taxonomy): domain Eukaryota; kingdom Metazoa; phylum Chordata; class Mammalia; order Artiodactyla; family Camelidae; genus Camelus; species Camelus dromedarius. Next base: position 18,769,273 of record NC_087454.1, on the reverse strand, counting down.
TACTTTACACTGTCTCAAATGTAGATCACAACAATTACTATCTTACAGAAGCAGAGTTAAAATTGCTTTATGACTCAGAGATGAGAATCATAACATTTAAGCATGTAAATATCATGAGGCAGTCAATTTATGCTTATGTATTGTATTAAAGTAATTCCTTGTGGTACATAATTTTAATTCAAGGGAGCTCTTATAACTTATGAACATAAACAAACACATAAATATCTTCTGAATAAATACTCACTCCAGAATCTTGAGTTTAAATAGTGACCTCTGAGACACAAACAGAATTAATTGTTATAGGCACAGAAATGTTTGAATTACTTATCGAATAAATACTCACTCCAGAATCTTGGGTTTAAATAGTGACCTCTGAGACACAAACAGAATTAATTGTTATAGGCACTGAAATGTTTGAATTACTTATCATGGTCATCAAGTCAAAGGCACATTAAGACTGAATAAAAAGATAAATCTTATGATCCTCAACTTATTGTTTAGGGCTTTGCAAATTGACTATTTTCTCTTTCACAGATTGCTAGACCTCAGGCATCAGGTAACTATTAGAGGTTATTTAAATGATATCTGCTCCATCCAACAATTTTATTTCCAAATCAGTATGCATACTATTAATGGTAAGATTATTTTATAAACACATGCTATAACTTGAGTGTTGGAAATGCATATTACTTAGCAGCAATTTTTATTTGTAATACATTCACTAACTAGAGAAAAAAAAAGTCTGAATAAATATCTTTATTTCCCTCTTACAGCTTTCTTTCACATCGAAAAGCTTTTGCATGTATTAAATTTCTCCTAGTGAAATATCAAGATATCTTCTAATTCTCCAACTACTTCATTTACAGGCTTTTTCTATGGCAATTTACTGAAGTCAGCTGGATGTAGTCTTGATGGCTTAGAAAACCTTTCTCAATGATTTGGGCTTTCAGGAAACATTGAGAAATTTTGTTCTATTCTTATTCTGAATTAATGTTAATGGTTGCTTTTTAATGTTCCTCTAGGGTCAAGATCTATCTTCAGGTTGATTTAAAGTCAGAACAAAGTACTGAGAATTGCTGACAAGTTTCATCCCCTTATCTGACGTCACACATTCAAGAGGAGGAGCCCTACGGAGAATCTATACCTTAACACACATCAGGAAAAGCAGAATTTGCAAGGGCACTGCTGGGAGAACACGAAAGAGCTGCAGCCCTGGAAAGCAAATGCTTAACTAGAATCTGTTTTCCAGTGTGGGCTCCACATTGGTCAAGAAGCAGAACATCAAGGGAACTCTCTCTGGATCACAGTAATGTTAATCTTTAATATCTCTTGGAAAATAGTGTGCCTGGGTTGGTAAAACAACTTGTGGGAAGTAAAAGAAAGAGACCTTGCACCTATAAGGACTGATTCTTCTGATTTTCTTTCAGGATGCTTACAATAAATAAATATTATAAATCTCTGCAAAGAAATTCTCCTTTTTATCTTCATTACAAAAGATTAATGTATTCTTTATCATAGTGAAGAGAAGGACATGAACCATGTCTCAATGTGTGATTTCAGACATTTTGATCCAGCAGAAATGAAAAATGAAAACATAGATTAAATTGAATATAAAGAATTAAAATATAACATTTTATTCATTAATACTCTGTAAGTTGGAAAGACTCAGATATTGATCCATTTCTAAATCTCACTATGTGCATGAAAAATCACTTGAAGGTTTCCTATGTCAGGATTTTAATAGGTAGAAGGATTTTTTTCCCTTCCTGAATTAATCTTTGGAGGCTATATAATAATGGAAATAGTTAAGAAATTAACAGTGAAGCACTGGCTTTAATTTTTTTAATTTTCAATTTTGTTTTCATGTAATTTTGACTGAAACACTGTCTTATTCAGAAGTTAGACACAATTACTCACAACAACCTGTCAAAATAAGTAAGTATTAATTATTCATTCAACCCCCTGCTTAGACATTATAGAGCTCTAGTGGTGTACAACAACTTACAGTACCTTTCAGAGAGTTATTTTTTTCTTTCTAACCAGTTTGGTCAATGGCGGAACCCAGGCTCAAATCATGATTCTTGGGAAGCTACTTCTGAGGAAACCACCAAAAGACTCTCAAAACAGCTAACTTACCAGTGTATTCATTTAGTCTCCTAAATCTGTTCACTTCTGAATCTTGGCCATAATATTTCTTCATAATATTCTGGAAATATATTTGAAATGTACAACAAACAAAAAGCACAACTTTTTATACTATATCCATAGAAAGAGAGAGAGAGAGAGGCATCAGTGAGATTTAACTGTTACTTTTCAATATTTTCTTTTAGTTATTTTTAATGGAAGCTTTCTGGACATTACTTTGGCTTCAAGTATTAAGAAGTTATCTTTTTATACTCAGTGATAGGAAACAATGGAGGTGGACTAGTGATAATCTGTTCAATTGTGAAAAGTTTTGACTGTTCTGATACGCTCTTGCATGTCTAAAGGTACCCTACCTGTATCACACTACTGAATAATAATGAGCTTATTATTCATTTGAATAGAAACTGATGTTTTAAATTATTTTTCACCAAATTAGATAAGTCTGTTATTTGTTACTATACAGATTAAACCACAATCTTTTCCATTCATCTACCACCTTCTGTCATCCTATTCAGATAAGTACAAAATAGCAGCCTAAGTTTTTATTGTAAAAAAAAAAGTGCTTACTAACAACTAAGTGATTTTTCATCATTAGTCATAGTATGGCAACTTTTCTTTTATTCAAAACTTAGGTATACACATGTGGAGCTATACATATATATATGAAAAGCTTTAGCTGTTACGGACAAGAGTGAAGAGCAATAGACATCATGTGTCTGCTTTCTTAAATCTCACAGACTTCAGTGCGGATGGGGGGACATGTTAAACATTTACCTACATGGTGCCTGATTATATCTTCTTACAGTTATTGCAGTCACTAACAATTACTGAGATGCACTATATTCCAAGCATTGTTCTAAGCACTTCACATTTATTACTCATTTAATCTCACCCAACCTCAAGCAATTTTATTGTCCCCATTTTTACAGATGAAAAAACTGGGCCTCAAAGTCTGATGTAACTTGTCTGCGATCATACAGCTAAGTAATTTGCAGAAACATGAGCAAAAGCTCTCTGCCTATGCTGTCATACTCCACACTGTACTAGACCTCCGTAAATCTCTCTATAGATAATATACCAAACAAAAGGAGATTATGAGTTCAGGGAATCTCTCTTAAACATTAAATATTTAAGAGGTAGTCAAAAGAATGAGTAGAATTTGCACAATGAATAGAAGTCCAGGAAAGAAAAAGAAGATTTCAAAGGGCTTAAGATAAGAAGGAGTTTGACACAAACTGAGAGGTTAGTAGTCGATATGTGTAAAGTGATCTGTGAGAGGAGAATGAGGCCTCGTGTAGGTCCATCCAGGCCACCTCAAAGAATTAGAATATTTCTTAAATGTAATGGAAAGTGACTGACAAGGTTTAAACACATGGATAATGTGATTTTATTTAATCTTGTAACAATGTAAAGGTAAGATTGGATGTAAAGGAAAAAGAAAAGAGATGATAATGGTTTGGATCAGGGTAGTGATTATGGAAAGTTTTTAGAGAGGATAGTTAAAATATATTTTTGCATTCAAGTTTACCAGTTTGGGTGATAAGCTAGGTATTGCGGATGAGATAGATAAACATGCCATGGATAAATGCCATATCTCCTGTGTAACAAACTGGAAGATCAAAGGTGCTATTCACTAAGATACGGAAAAAGAGGAACACTCTTCCTCATTCTGACATTAGTCAAATAAATACATTTTATAGATGTGTTCACTGACCAAGTAAAAGAGCAAGTTCACTATATCAAGCCAACGAGAATTATAGAGAATTATAGAACCATATCTATTCCAAACTTCCAAATTTACATGTGAGAAAATTCAGACTTTGAGTTTAAGAGTGAACTTCCCAAGGTCATTTGGATAAAAATATATTAAACTCATCACCATAAATGAACCTACAACAAATACTAGATTATTTGGCTATAATTTTTACTTTTATCCATTAGTTTTTAATTAGTGACATAAATTCTCTGCCTTTGTTTAGTTCTGTATTTCATCAAATTATTTAGTCTTTGTTGACAAATTTCTCCTCCTCCTCTTCCTTCTCCTTTCCTCCACCTCCTCCTGTTCATCCTCATCTTCCTCCACCTCCTCCTCCTGATCTTCTCATTCTAGGATTTGGGCACTAAAGGAGTATGGACCTAAGAAATTATACTTTGCTACAGGGGTTTATTCTGCTTGGCTTCTCTGACCATCCCAAACTGGAGATGGTCCTGTCAGCAGTTGTCACTCTCTTCTACTTAATTACTTTGATTGGTAACACAGCCATCATTCTCGCATCCCTCCTGGATCCCCATCTCCACACACCAATGTATTTTTTCCTCAGGAATTTATCCTTCCTGGATCTATGTTTCACAACTAGCATCATCCCCCAGATGCTAGTTAACTTGTGGGGACATGATAAGACCATCAGCTATGTGGGCTGTGTCATTCAGCTCTATCTTTACATGTGGTTTGGCTCCATTGAGTGCCTTCTCCTAGCTGTTATGTCCTATGATCGTTTTACAGCTATTTGTAAGCCCTTGCATTATTTGGTAATCATGAACCCACATTTGTGCTTCAAGATGACTACCATGGTCTGGAGTATCAGTTTGGCCAATTCAGTTGTATTATGTACACTCACCCTGAATTTGCCTAGATGTGGAAACAACCTTCTGGATCATTTCTTGTGTGAGTTGCCAGCTATGGTCAAGATAGCTTGCATAGACACCACAGCAGTTGAAATGTCTGTTTTTGCTTTAGGCATTGTCATCGTCCTTACACCCCTCATCCTTATTCTTATATCCTATGGTTACATTGCCAAAGCTGTGCTGAGAATGAAGTCAAAAGCAGGCCAACGAAAAGCAGTTAATACCTGTGGATCTCATCTCACTGTGGTGTCCATCTTCTATGGAACTATTATCTACATGTACCTACAACCAGGTAACAGTGCCTCCAAAGACCAGGGCAAGTTCCTCACCCTCTTTTACACCATCATCACTCCAAGTCTCAACCCTCTTATTTACACCTTAAGGAATAAAGACATGAAAGATGCACTGAAGAAGCTGATGAGAGTTGACCACAAATCTACAAAATCGAAGAGGAACTAGAAGTCATTAAAAAAGCATGGATAAGGCAATGAAATGTTTTCTAGTTGTCTTTTATTTTTACTGAGGCAACTAATCCCTAGATCATAGAGATTAATTAAAATAATAATTCTTGTATGCAAAAATTTTGTGGATGCAAATAATATTATAATCATCCTACTTAGCTCTTTTATGCTTCTGATCATTGGCATATCTTCAGGAAAAACAGGTCATAGAAATTTTTTTTTTTGCTTATAGTATAACACAAATGGCATGTAAACAAAAACTTGGATGCACTTAATTTATTCTAAGCCCCACTGAAATTGTTTTGGTTATCTAGTTTTGTATTTTCAGTGCTAATGCTTGGATTTTCAGAAATATAGGCCTGAATGAAAAGTTTTGTATGCATTATGATTTATATGTTAAATAATAATATGCTAATGATTCTTTACATTAAACCTCTTGTGATGCCATGCAAACATTTATGTGTTTGGTGCAGACAATGCAATCTATAAAGTAGTAATTGTCATAAGCATTACCTGAAGCAATTCACTTTTTGTTCAATGAAACCTGATAATCAACTTCATGAGTAAAGAGTCTTTGCTTTTTAAGTCTATTACATCTTTATCATGATACAAGGGAGTAAGAAGGCACAAAAAACAGGGTTTTAAAGATGATAACACAGTCTTATTCATTTATTATTCATTCATAAAACATTTATTCTACAATTGTCTCATCTCAATGGAAAGAGAGTATGAAGAGTTTGGAATTAGGCTTTTGCCACAGATCTATGGAACTGTGGAATTTATGTGATTTTTGAGAAACATAGATTTGTAAATTTTTATGTAGTGAAATTTCATAAGATGAATAAATATTTTTATTTCCATTTATCTTGATACAGTACTTACCTTTTTATGGGAAAATGTGATGACTTTTGAATTAAAATTTTATGTCTTCTAAGATCTGATACCTTTCTCTAAAAGACCCCATTAGTTAAAATTGTAATCAATCTAGATGTATAATATTTTCTCCTCTATCACTTCACAATTCTTGAAATGTGAAGAGGAAGGAGTCACTGGATAATTTTTAATTTCCCAGTCAGAACAACACAGTAATGACTCACATAAAATATATTTGATATAGGAAATTGTCAATGTTCTTATTGTCCAAATACTACCTCTTTTAGAGTTCCCTTCAAAAACAATTCACTAGCCTACAGAAAAAATTCACCAGTAAGTACATGGAGAGAACATCAGTTATGTGGTCCTGATGTACATAATCTAGTCACCTCACTCATTACTCTTTTATCTGGAAAGTTTGTTCTTACTCTTGGCAAGAATCTGTAACTAATAATGTTAGGAGATAATTTAAGTTATTTGCTAACTTCAGTAATAAGTACACCAAAAATACAATAGTAATGCACTCTTAGGAGAACATTACATTTTACACCTATAATTGTTTGTTCTCCTATGTATCTCTAGTTTTATTTTTTCTTTGGTTTAAGTTTCTTCTGCATTAGGGTTGCAAATTAAACCAACATTTTAAATACTTAAACCTCCCTTTTATTTTTCCAAAATAAATGTATATATTCAGACCATTATATTAAAACACAATAAATCCTTAAAATATATTGAGCTTCTGTAAGCAAATCAGTACAAGCTTGTCAGTATGACCTCACATTTAAGGAATAATATGTGACTTGAAAAGGTAAGTGATAAAAGTAAGTAGTAATCATCATCATCATCATCATCATCATCATCATCATCATCTCTAATTCTCTAGTAATCATCATCATCATCATCATCATCATCATCATCTCTAATTCTCTTTAGAGAGAGGTTACTTTTCTCACCGAGGCCTCAATCAACATTCATGAGAATTTATCACACTTACTTTATGAGATGTTCTACGCAAAACTCATGGTAATCACAAAACATAAATCTAGAGCACAGATATAAGATCTTTAAAAAGAGGAAACTGAGAAAAACAGCATAGAAAACCACTAAACCAAAATGGCAGGCAGATATGCAAGAAAGAAGAAATGATGGAGATAGAGAGTAAGCAGAAAATAAAAAATAAGATGGTAGTACTAAGTCCTCATTTATCAATAATCACCCTAAATATAAGTGGATTGAATTCACCAATCAAAAGACGCAGAGCATCTGGATGGGTTAAAAAACAGGACCCAAATATATTCTGCCTCCAGGAGACTCACCTCACCTCTAAAGACAAACATAGGCTCAAAGAGAAGGGATGAGAGATGATGCTCCAAGTAAATGGCAGCCGAAAGAAAGCAAGTTTAGCCATACTTATATCAGACAAAACAGATGTCAAGCCAAAAAAAAGGAACAAGAGACAGAGATAGACATTATATGATGATAAAGGGAACAATTTATAAGAAGGCATAATAGTTATTAATATATATGAACCTAACATAGCAACATAAAAATATATAAAGCAATTATTAACAGACCTAAAGGGAGAAACTGACAGGACCACAATAATGGTAGAGGACATTAACATCCCACTTACAGCCATGGATAGATCATCAGACAGAAAGTCAGCAGGGAAACAGCAGCCTTAAATGAAACATTAGACCTGTTGGATTTGATAGATTTATACAGAACATTTGATGCAAATGCAGCATAATACACATTCTTTTCAAGTGTACATGGAACATTCTCAAGGATAGACCATATGCTGGCACATAAGTCTCAATAAATTTAGTAAGACTGAAATCACATCAAGCATCTTTTGCAATCACAGTGGTATAAAACTGGAAACAACTAAAAGTAGAAAGCTGAAAATATCACAAATATATGGAGACTGAAAAACACACTACTAAACAACTACTGGGTCAATAGGAAATCAAAAATATCTGAACACAAGTGAAAATGAAAATATGACATATTAAAATCTCTGGGATACAGCAAAAGCACTAGTGAGAGGAAAGTTTATAGCAAGTACACTGTTGTTGAGAATGTAAATTTTTGCAGCCACTATGGAAAACAGTACAGAGATTCCTCAGAAAAATGAGAATAGAAATATCACATGTTCCAGCTATTCCACTTCTGAGTATTTATCCAGGAATATTAAAACACTAATTTGAAAAGATATAGGCATCCCTCTGTTCACAGCAGCATTATTTACAATAGCCAAGATACACAAGCAACCTAAACACCCATCAATGGATGAATGGATAAAGATGTGGCGTATACATATATGATGGAATATTACTCAGCCATTAAAAAGATGAAATCTTGCTTACTCTGTACTCATCTCAAGTTTTTCAGGGACAATGATTATCTACCAAAATAACCTGGGAGTTGAAGCTGACCAAATTGGCTTAGGTCAGTTCAGAACACATATGGACTCCATTTATCTCATTACATACTATTCTTGTCTTAATTTATTACATCTTGCTTTCTGCCTCTAAAAATGAAGATATGAACTAAAATGTTTAAAAACAAATAATAACAGAAACTTCTAGTCTGTCAGCTGAAAGATATACACATACACTCCCTTAAAAAAATAAGAAACAAAACAATCATTATTTAAAGTTAATGTACTTTATTCCATTTTGAACACAATAAATTCATTGAAAATGGTTAAATGTTTCTATAGTTTCAGCAAGGAGAGAATATACAAAATAAATATTTTAAATCTGTAAAAAATAAAATGAAATAAAATAAGATCTATAGCTCTCCTATCAACAATAAGTAGCAAATAATTAAATAAAATATATCAATAAAGATAAACAGCAAGATGTATAGAATATTTTTATGAAAAAGTACTATTCATCTTTACCATAGGGGGAAAATCTTTAATAAATTAAGACATGCCACATTCTTCAAAAAGAAATTTTTAAATATAAAGTTTAAAAAATGCAGATATTTCAGACAATTTCCTATATTTTGTTTGGCTTGTAACAAATTGACTTCAAGATTTATTTGGAAAAATGAGAGATTAGTAGATCAAGACATTTTTATAAAAAAGAGTAATAAGGATTTGCTGTGCCAGGCACTGAAATGTTATCAAGTAATAATTGTTAAAAGCACTGGTTTGCAGATGACTGAAACAAAACGGACATCCCAAAACAAACAGGTGGGCATTTCCAGTTCTGGCAATAGGTGATAGATCATTTTCACTAACTAAGTAATGGAAAACAGTTCTATATGCAGCTTGTTAACTGAACACAAAGTGGTCAAGAAAGACATTTTCCATAATTTGTAAGCTTTGTTTGGAAACACTACTCCTTCACAATATTGAGTCATAGACGTGAACAATAAAATTTTTGTAATCTGTTGTTTCCCCTTTCTGGTTCCTTTGTTACCCTTTTTTAACAGAGATCAAGAAGTGAAGATGATGGACACATCCAAGGCCAGCTCAGGTGGTAACTTCATTTTGCTGGGCTTTTCTGATCAACCCCAAATGCAGCCCATTGTCTCTATGACTGTTTTTGCTCTTCCATATCATGACTCTCCTAAACAACACAGCAACTATTCTGGTGTCTTTTCTGGACAGCCGACTTCATACACCCATATACTTCTTCCTCAGTAACCTCTCATTTTTGGACATCTGTTACCTGCAATTCCTCTCCTAGGAATATACCAAAAGACATTCTTGCATATGTGTCCCAAGAGACATACACAAAATTGTTCATCATAATGCCTTTCATATGAGCCAAAAACTGTAATCAGTAAAAATGTCCATTAACAAGTGAATAGAAAAAATAATTGTAATATATTCAAGCAACAGAATATTATACAGCATGAAAATAAATGAACCATAACCACACGAAATGTATTGGATAATTTTAGCAACCAAATGTTAAGTGAAAAAAGAAAAGTCCCAAAAGCACATATAAAATATGTGGAAGTTCAAAAACAACTAAACTTTAAAATTCATGCTATTTAGGCATTAATATATAAATTATATCCTAATGCAAATATGTGATGAACACAAAATTCAAGATCCTGATTCCCCTGGGGATCAGGTAGGAAGAAGGGAGAGTGTATAGTCATATGGGTAGCTCTAAGCTATTAGCTAAGTTTCCCGTTCTTGAACAGAGTAACAGGCTGAAAGGTGTTCAAGGTATTATTTTTAATTCATTGAAAATGGAACAATGATGATATGGCTCATGACCCTAGAATTATGATCATTCCATAATTTTTTTAACCAAATGATTTCTTTCTTGAGGACACACCACCTAGATAATTGCCTATATTTCTCCAACTTGATTGATATCTTACCTGTTAAATAAACCAAATTTCAATTAAATGTGTTGATTTTTATAGATATGGTTTATATTATATTTATAATCTTCAATAGTAAATTTAATATAATACGTAAATTTATCACTGAATCATCAGAGAAGAATTATTGGAATCCATGGAAGAAATCTAAATAGAAAATGAAAAGATAAAACCTAATGTCTTAAGGGAACTTTTCATAAAATTGTTGTTTGGATAAGCCTCTGACCATAGTCAAAGATCTGTTAATCACCTCTGTGGGACACCAGTCCCCGAGGTCTAAACCAAATCAACATAGTAGCCTTTAAAGTTGTACATAAATACTTCCCTACTACATCATTACGGTTCTTGCATACACAGAGACCAACATAGTACTCTGTTTAATTAGGCAGAAATCTATCAACAAATGTGTCTAACAAGAGTATAAATTAAAGGCTACAAATACCTAACAAAAATACATTTAACAAAACCTAATTCCTCAACTCTTCTGGCAATCCCACATGTAGTTTTTCTCCAACATCCACGTTAGAGACTTCTGTTAAATCTTAGATCAACTGTTGCATTTAAATGTAAATATGATTGTGATGTTAGTGTAAGAAACTAGTGGCTATTCCAATATTTCATGGACTCAATAACTTGCCAAACAATTTTTCTGAATTTTCAATGAAATGAAGGATCACCATAACGGGAACATGGGTGCATTTGGACTACATAAGAGCATGACAGCTATGAATTCTTCCCTCATGAAAGCATAAATATATTCTAATATTTTTGTCTTCTGGTAAGTATTCTCTGCTATCTCCAACAGAAGAAGACATAGAGCAGAAAACAGATCCTAGATATCACAGTTGTTAGACCTCAGTCTAATGTGAGAGCAAAATGTGAAAGGTACGTAAGATGTAAATAAATATCAATACACTAATGCCCTCTCAGGAGTGAAGATTATATTAAATTTCAACAAGAGCCATTAGGGGTTTTCTTAAGTTACTGAATGCTCTCTATGTGCCAAGCATCTTACTAAATATTTTATATTTAATATATCATTTAATCCTCTTCACAAACCATTCTACAAAGCAGGTGCTACTAGAATAACTGCTTTACAGATAAGGAAACTCAAGCTTAAAGGAGCTAATTAGCTTGCTCAAGTTCACACAGTAGGAAAGTAGCTGAGGTCTGCTTTAATAAAATCACAGGTGGTCTGACTCTAGAGTCTGGACTCTTAAATATTTTTATATTATCTTTTTCTGCCTTGACTTGTGTAGCTATAGCAATATACCTCTTACTTTACAGTTAATAAAAGATCCATTTTGTATCTTTTCATTTTTTTACAAAATTTTAGACAACTATGAAATTTTATGTTTCCAGTTTTCTCTATATATCATTGTATATGTTCAAGTTATGTTTAAATAGGTCTGGTTCATTTGTCTTAAATTTCACGCAAGAAAGTGAAATGTAAAATTATGCTATATTATTAGAAACTGAAGTCCATACTATGAAAAATGAAAAAGTGTGTTTTAATTAAAATATATCATGCCTCTTTTTTAACATCTATTTCTTCAGCATGTTCTAAGTCTCATTTTTATATCACATTGGCTTTTAAATTTAAAATAATATCTAGAATTTAAGACCCAAGGCTTAAACCACTATGGAAAATGTTAAAAGGCATAAGATGGAAAGTCCTATATAAGGGTTCACAAGATTAAATTACATAAAGGGTAATTCCTGGCTTGGCAGCACTTCTAACAAGGATACCTGGGGCCTTATGTGATCCAAAGCTTAAACTGAGCCAGGAATGTTTCTCACCCAGTAAACCTAGCTAACACATGTTTTAGAAAATGTATGTAGATCACAGATGTGCAGCACACCTAGAGTACCGTATTCACTTCTGAACTCACTAATCTGAGGCATTTGATAAACCACGGTGCATCCAATGGATAGCAACCAGAGAAGCACAGTAATTAAAGCTCATACAGTGATCTGTGCACTTAGTCTGGGAAGATAAATCTAAGAGTATATTTGTTAATAGATTCTAATATTAAAAGACTTAAAGACATATAAAAATTTTAATGAGCCAAATTAAATAATATTGTCTAGATGCACATTTGGGGAATTAAACTATTAAAATACAAGGAGGTGATTACTACAAACATCAGGATAGCAGATACTTTGGGGGAAGAGAGGAGGGTTATGATTGGGATGAGGCACAATGAAAAGCTCCCAGGTTGGTTGGCAAAGTTCTATTTCTTGACCTGGGTGTCAGTTACAAAAATATTCACCTTAGTTCATCAAGCTTTTACTTTTTCTTTCTGTATCCATGTTTTATTTTATATCGAAACTTTTCTATTATTTTTGAAACTAATTTTTTTTAAACAAATCCATGTCAAATTGACTTATTCTGTGTTTATTTCCAGAATTTAAAAAAACAGCCAGTGCCTGGTTGTTACAAAGAAGCATCTTTGAGCTCAACATAAGAAGTGAGTAAGAGGCATTGATTAAAGGGAAGAGGCTGCTTCATATGCAACTGACTTCCCTGTTACTGAAGTTATGAAAATAGGAGTTATATGAATACTCTGTGGAAGGATTTCCTATGAGGGGCCAGAGGCTGGATTCATGGCTTTCTAGGTTCATTTCAACTCTAAAATTCTATGGCCTTTTGATTTCCAACACTATCCCAACCTTAAGTGGTCTAAAAAAGCCAAGTGTATTTTGTAATCAAAGCATTTTGAAAACTCACATCCTTTCCTCTGAGGTTTATCCGTTCAATCTGTACACTGTGTTTGTAAGTAATTTTGTAACATAAGTATGCTTGTGCACTTAAAAAATCATGCCAAAGATAGTTTAAGCATTCCAGTTTAGCTCTAGACCATCACGGTAAATCACCAGTGTGAAAAATGAAAGGAATAAGCGATAGAGTAATAATGATTTGTGGATAGGTGAATATAGTTTTTCATTTTTAGAATTAAATATGAACCAAGTACAGTTCCAAGTGTTTTCACAAATATTAACTCTCACAATTTACCTTCATTTAACATATAGAGAATCCAGTATACAGACAGGTTAAACAAATTGCCCAAGGACAAAGTGCTTCCAAGTGGTGAAGCTGTAATTTGATCCCAGGCACTCTGAGTCAGAAATTTGTGCACTTAAGGCACTAAGCTTAATTTACCTGACATCTACTCCATAAAAATTAGGCACTCTTTAAATTAAATTTCCATTTTGTATTGAGAAAAACTGCATCTCTATCTCATAGTTCTTGGTAATAACAGTTCTTTCTTTATGATTATAACATTATAATGTTTTAACTAAAATGCTTATAACAATGATATACTGTAGGTAATTTATCTTTACCTTATTTTACTATAACTGCAAAAAATAGGTTGTTATTCCTTAGCCCCAAAAACACTGTAAATGTAAAGTATCCTAGGTCTGACGTTCATAGTCAGAACTCACATACATAAAAAATTCATAAACTAACTCAGTAATTAAATAGTCCATCTATTTAATGATATGTTACAGTATTCAGAAATAGTAAGATTAATGTAATTTTATCTCTTATCTGTATTCTTTTAGAGTCAAAATAAGGTGATGGTTTTATCTATCGAGTTGCAAAGCAACCAGAGGATCAACTCATATAATTAGTAAATTCTATGGGGAAAAACAACTCAGATTGTTTGATAAACTGTATTTTGTTTGAATTTCCTGCCTTGTTAATTTTGCTGAACGTCCAGGTGAGTAGGAGCTAACACAGATTGTTGCTATTTGTATGTGGTGACCAAAGGTTTTGGAATTAATTAAACTTTTAATTCTGCAACAAACCAATAAGGCTGTTTAGATGATGGAATAACACTCATAAACAATATTCAAAGAAACATATGGCCTCTGTACATGTAAATAAATAAGGGGCTTTTTTTCCTGGCATCAAAAACACATGCACAAAAAAAGGGCAGTATAGTAGAGAACATCAAAACTGACAAAAGAACCACAGTGTCTGCAATGTTGAAAAGGAGGCAAATAGAAGAAGGAGGTTAGCAGTGATGATCGTTATGATTGTGATTATAAAGGCTGAGATGTAGACATTTGGAAGTGAATAGGGAAAGTCATTCTGTTAGCAAATGGTGGAGCTTATCCCAGGAAAATGTCATTTAACTTTTACCTCAAGCTCAACTCCTTTGTAAGAGAAATATTTGTGTGATCAAGTGATGCTTACGTCATAGTTTCAAGGAGGAACAACTGCCCAAAATATATTCCACTCTTAAAATTAGATAATTAACTTAATGGATTTATTACTTAATGAAAATACATTAAATCATGAGTGACATAGAATATTAAGCCTTTCCAATTATCCACAATCCAATGTGACTGGGTTTAACATACTATTTTTAGAACCACTCTGGAAATGATTAAATATGGAGAGATTCTGGGAAATGAACACAGGGGGTAGGTTAAAAGAGATATTCCAAAATGCGAGAAAGCATGCAAATAAGTGAGTTTTAGATATCCATGACAAACTTTGGAGATTTTTGGTTCTACCTAAGGCTGACACTATTTTTTGTTACCGTGGTATTGTCTCCTAGCCTTTCATGAGAGGCAATGGAAACAAGCAATGGAAGTTCCAGAACAGACTTCATCCTTCTGGGCTTTTCTGATCGCCCCAGTTAGAACGCATCATCTCTGTGGTTGTCTTCATATTCTATATTGTAACTCTGGTAGGAAACACAACTATCATTCTTGTATCTTACCTAGACACCCAGCTCCATACTCCCATGTATTTCTTCTTATCCAATTTGTCTTTTTTGGACCTCTGTTATACAACTAGCATTATCCCCAAGATGCTGGTAAATCTATGGGGTCCAAAAAAGTCTATTACATATGGAGGGTGTGTGCTCCAATTTTTCTTTGCCCTTGACCTGGGCGCCACAGAATGTCTTCTCTTGGCTGTGATGGCTTATGACCACTATGCTGCTGTCTGTCAACCTCTTCACTACACAGTAATAATGCACCCTTGGCTTTGCCAGAAGATGGTGTTGACCGCCTGGATAAGTGGTCTTGGCAGTGCCTTAACTGTTTGCTCCTTGACTTTGACGTTGCCAAGATGTGGGCACCGGGAGGTGGATAATTTTTTCTGTGAGATGCCAGCATTGATCAAGATGGCTTGTGTCTATTCAAAAGTAATTGAAGTTGTTGTCTTTGCTCTTGGAGTGGCATTTCTTCTGGTACCTTTATCCCTAATTCTGATCTCATATGGAGTTATCACTCAAGCTGTCATGAGAATCAAGTCAGCAGCAAGGTGGCGAAAGATCCTTAATACATGTGGTTCTCACCTCACAGTAGTAACTCTGTTTTATGGAACCATCATTTATATGTACATGAAGCCACAGACTAGCACCTCCCAAGATGAGGGGAAGTTCCTTACTCTCTTTTACACAATTGTCACACCCAGTCTTAACCCCCTGATCTACACTTTGAGAAACAAAGATGTAAAAAGTGCAGTCAGGAGAATACTGTGGATAGAAAAATGGCTGGCAAAGTCATGAATTAGATGGAAAAAATCAGAGTGTAGAGAGCTAAAAAAAACAATATTGATCTTTACCAACAGAAAAGGAATCAATTCATTTATTCAAAGAGCATTTCTTTGGTGTTTACCATGTATCAAGAACTGTACTAGGTACTGACTCTGTAAGGAAGTAGGAAGTAGAGAGAAATGATAAGATAGATGATAAACAGAGATGTAGATACATACATAAATAAAATGTAATTCATGCATTTAGAAAGCTTCAAGACTAATCAGGGACTACAGATAAATATGGTAAGTACAGTAATGTACATAGAAATGAGAAAAGATTTCACATGAGCATCTATTCGCATGTAAGACTGTACTGATTTTTTTCTTCCCAGATGTACCACTTTTATTAGAAATAACACTCCCTTTCATTCACCTGATACTGCCAGAGGAGCCTTTGTGGTGGAGACACAGCCCACCAATACCCATTCCACCTTCTGCCTCAAGTTCTAACTGAGAATAGGGCTACCATGCTACAAATAACATTTCCTAGCCTGGCCTCTACCAACACAATGCCAGGAAAGTGATGTGTGCAACTTCTCAGCCATATTCTCAAACATGAAGCCACTTGCTCTAACCTTCCACCTTCTCCTTCCTCTTGGCAGGACTGTGAATGTGAAGGGTACCTAGCTTTGACAAAGACCCTGAGAGGGAAGTAAGATGGGAACAGAACCAGCCCATTAGCAGAGCAAGACTCCAGATTATTACAGGAGAAAAATCTTTCATATTATTTAATATTAATTAAGCCACTGTATTTTGGGATCTCTCTGAGAGCTTGGCTTTTACCTTTCTATGGCCTGATAAGGAGTCTGGGCCTTTTCCTGCAGGGCAGTATGGTCCCTGGACCTGCAGCCGCAGCATCACCTGGCCACTCACTAGGAAAGCAAATTCTAAGCCCCACTTTAGATCTACTGAATTAACCACCTGAGGGTTGGACCCCAGCAATCTATGTTTTTCAGCAACGCTAAAGTTTGAGAACCACTGCTATAGAGAAAAGGGAGTCACTGAACGTCTCTAAAAAGAAAATTAACATGGTTTATAGATTTTGATTAATTTCCTTTCTGATAGGTATGTGAAAGAAGGTGAATACAGATTTCTCAAAGCTTTTAGATAAGTAGTTTCCAAATGTCCCAAATGTCAGACTCCAGATCATGGCCAGTCCATTAC
The DNA here is from genome assembly GCF_036321535.1 of Camelus dromedarius. Classification (NCBI taxonomy): domain Eukaryota; kingdom Metazoa; phylum Chordata; class Mammalia; order Artiodactyla; family Camelidae; genus Camelus; species Camelus dromedarius. The sequence goes on along the minus strand of NC_087454.1, from coordinate 18,752,089 downwards.
TTTTCTTCCCCCCACCAATCTGGAGAAAGGAGGAAAATACTAAGTTTCAAGTAAGATTAAATGAAGTCAGTATAAAAGATTATTCTTTATTTAATACTATCTATTTGCACTATGGCTTTATAATGTTCTTTTCTTGAACTATTGTGGTAGTAGATGGTAATTTATTAGAAAGGGGCTTGATGCTCTTACTTGACAAAACAAAAATTTAGTAATCTCATGTTTGCTCCCCTAATTTTTTTTACTTTATTTTACTGGTAAAGACATTCAAAATCTGGGAATCTCTATGCTGGAGAATAAACTAAACTTCTCTACAAATTGGCCATTTCAGATATTGAAAATCCTCTCAGCAAGTTAAAGTCCTCACATCTGCAGTGCCATTGCAATGTCATTTCAAAGGCAAAGCAAGCCACCATCTGCCTGAAGTCGGGAGGGGGGGTTGTATGAGTTTATGGTCTTATCTCCATCCTTAAGCCCTGTGGTTCCCAAACTTCCACAGTAGAACATGCCTTCATTTTAAGATTTTGATTCCTTTTTACACGTAATTTTAAAATTGTCAGTTGTGTGAGCCTTGGTAAAAGATGAAGAATCTGATAAAGAATGATAATATCAAAAGAGAGAGAAAGCAAAAAGACGATCTACACTTGTCGGTACTGTAAGGACTATGAAGGAGCAAAGTACAGAATGGTGAAATTGTGGACACTGGAAATGAGTATCAACTTTTCTTTGTGAAAAGGGCTGATCCCAAATCTTCATAGGCATATATTACTTTAAAAAGTCTCTTACTCAGTCTTCAACACTCAGTTGAAATCTTACCTCATCTGAAAAGTCCTTAGATACCTCATCAATGCATCTTTAGAATCCCCTCCAAAATCTGACCGTATCAGTTTTACGGTATTCTCATTTTACTTGTCTGCATGTATGAGTGAAAGACACTGAACTTTTTAACAACATAGAACATCTTATTCATGTGAGATTTTGCTGTGTCTAAATTGGCTGCTAACATGAATTACATATTCAATAAATGTCTGTAGAATGATTAAATGAATATTTTTAATAAATCGACAAGAAAATGTTATTAATTCTGCAGACTTTGGTGAATGTTCATTGGGTAATGAATTTGGGAGCAATATCTTCAGGCTTTTAACATGAAACACTGAGACTTAAGGGAAGGGAAGGATAGTATAGTTTTTTCTTTCATATGCATAATACTGAATCGTCACAACATCCCTTGGAGGTACATACGAGAATGGAAACTAGAAAAGCAGAAGGAATAAAAGAAAAAGTTGCTTATTATCTCATAGGCCAGAAGTAATGACTGCTAACTTTTTAATTAATTTCCTTCTAATTTATGCACATCCATATTAAAGTTTGGGTCACTTTCAGTATCCTGTTTTATTTCTCCCAATATATGCATTCACATTAGATATATCACCCCCAAGGGAGCAAAAAGTGACTCTTGGACGAGTGACAAAAATCTTAGCTAGTACAATGATTGGTGGCCCTCCAAAGAGCCACTGTACATAAACAGATAAAGTTTAACTGGAGTATTAAATTTTCATTGAGATGGCGATAATGAAAAAAAAAAACAAAAACAAAACACTGGGAAAACAATACCTGAGTGGTATAGTATGTGCTTTTCCTTATTTGAAAAGATGACTAAAATAAAGACTCCCAAGCCAAACTGATTAGAAGGGTGCGCATACCAAGGCTCACTCCAGCACCTGAGACGGGCATAAATAGTCTTCTAGGTTAGTAAGTGACACCTGAATTCATAATAGCCTAGTTAAACAAGCTAAAACGCTGGGAATTCCCTGGCATACTTTTTTTTTAAGTTTGATAACACAATGTTATTATCAAGAATTTGAGGAAACAGACGTCTCATTTACTCCTGGTTCTATTAGTCATCTGCTGCTACATAAACATTTTTTAATAGAAATAAAACTTCTAGAAATGATAAATATAGGTTAAAAAACTCCTGCCCACAATTCCTAAATATAAAAAGCTTGGAAAACTAAAACTTTAAAATGAACTCTTTTGGCAGGGAAACCTGACCTAAACTGATGCTCTTCTGGTCTGTACTCTCAGTTCTATTAAACAAAGATAGATCTTTTTTAAAAGGAAAAAATTCCTTTGTGAGAGAGAATAATATTAGCTATTTGACATTCATCAGAAACAGCAGATATTTCTTAAAGAGGATATTCATTATTATCACTAATCTATAAAACCATAGATTTTCTTTGGAGTTGAGGATTCAAGAGAAATTATAATGTTTCTGTTTTAAGATACAGTATAATCATCAAAGGAAATGCTGTCAAAGAATAACTTTAATATATTTTTATCGAAAATTTTAGGTGCACATTTACAGTAGCCACATGAAAACGATGGCTTTTATGCTCTCGTGCACCAACCAAAATATCAAAAGTTATCATCCTTGCTATCATTGTATCCTGCTGGTAAGAAATGTTTCATGAACTCAAAATACAAACACGGCCCACTGCTTTTCTTTATTGTCATTATTTTCCAATTTATTTATCGACCCCCAACTGCAACATTAACAGAACGTCCACTGTCTCCGCTTTGGGCTCCCTGTCCCCCAGAATGATCTCCAAATTTGAAATTCCAAAAATGAGTTTCTATCAGTTAGCACACCCAACCAGGAAAGGAACAGTGTCCCAGTCCACTACTGCCATTTCTCCTTAGTGACACAAGGTGGTGCTATTGAAAAATGACCCTTCCAGGTATAAGCACTGACTGTCCATATTATAACAAGAGCTAAGTATTCCAGACCTCCACACAGGTGATGGTGGTCCTTATAAGGAAGTAGACTCCACTCCCCACCTTTTCATAACCATCGCATCCCAGTAAGCCTTGCCTTCAGTCTCCCTGAGTGGCAGATCTTCGTTTTCAGGTTTTCTAGTCTTAGAATAACCCATCTCCATCGAAGAGCCTGCAGCCCAGTAACTCCGGCCAAATTTGCTTGGGCATGAGGTTCTTGAGGCCCTGACCACCGTTCCCTCTTCTTTCTTGGGGATCCCCATCACCATAGTGTCTGACAATTTTTCCTTCATCAGTCAAGCCTCCAACCTCCGCCCAACACACACAAAAGTGAATCTTGTAACTATACTCCTTTCCCAGAAGATGGCGCTCTCCACCCGCGCTCTTGAGACCTCATTTCTAACTGATAAATTTGCTGCAAAGATGTGGCGCAACAGGCTTTAGGATAAATCCTGCAACATCACACAGTGAGAACCAAAGAGCAAGATTTATTGGGCAAACATAGAAACCACAGTCAGGCACAGGAGGCACAGTGCCTCCGTCCTCTCATAATCCCATGGAGAGGGGAACCAGGGCCGAGGCCAAGCCGTTTGACATGCAGTGGGGTCAGTGCTCTAGTCCTGACCCAACTGCTCTACCTTCTCAAAAGGTAAACTGGAATGCCACTTCTCAGTGAGACAAGACTACTTCGTTGCCAGGCTATCTGGGTTTAAATGCCAGCTGTTTGCAGGAGTTGTCTGAGGGCGAGCTGCCTGACACCTGGAGACCATGGATTCTGCAGAAAGTTGTAGCCCCTCCTGTTAGGGAGTATAAGGCACTGGGGTCCTATGGTAAACCGAGTTTAGGTGAGACCCTCCTCCCAGGAAGAGGGGGAAACCCCAGTTCCAGCTAGCTCATTTCCTAGACAACCTAGAGTGAGATCCCAGGATCACTTTTGAAAAGTTCTGCTCATTGCTCCACAAATTAAGCAAAATACTGCACATAGTGTTTAGTATAGTGTGCAATTAAAGTGCTCAATAGTATTAACTATTGTATTAGTCCTATTTGGTTATTGTTCCTTTTATATAACTCCCTTAGGAATCTCACATGGGGAGCGTATCCGAAGCAATTAACAGGGATGGACAGCCTTCTCTGAATCCATTAGCAAAAAAGAAAAGAAAAGAAGGATTCTAAAAGTACCTCAAACCTCACCCTCAACTCTCAATGTATAAGCTGGACTTAAACTACACATTAAACCAGTTGGCCTTAACATTTATAGAATATTCTAACCAAAAGCAGCAGAACACACATTCCTCTTAAACACACATGAATATTCTCAAGGATACATCATAAGAACTGACACTGTCAAAACATCCATATCATCCAAGGCAGTCTGCAGATTCAATACAATCCCTATCAAAATTCCAATGACATTTTTTCATAAAAATGGACCAAACAATCCTAACATTTGTATGGAACCACAAAAGAACCCAAACAGCCAAAGCAATCTTGAAAGAACAAAGTTGGAGGCATCACATTTTCTGATTTCCAACTATTACAAAGCTACAGTAATCAAAACAGCGTGGTGTTAGAATAAAAACAGACACATAGATCAATGAAACAAAATAGTATAAACATAGGTATTTATTTTTCCCATTCCATGATTTGCCTTGAAATGCCCCCAATGAAGAGAGAAATAGCATGTGTGGTTTATAGAAACATATTGTTGACACAGAGGTGATAGCGAGTATCATTTCATTTAACAGGCTTGGAGTGAAGGTCAGAAGATACTGACTACTATGACCCCTTGCCCAAAGACCAGAGCATGACACAGTCACAACTTAGGATAAGGGAACCAAAAGGAGTCAGCAGAAGCAGGAGGAAAGGAATGGCTGGAGACACTGAAGGGTAACCCAGAAAAAGCATATCAAGGAAACGAAGAATTCATTCCATTCAAAAAATATTGTGCCCCACCACCACCACCACTTCTATTTGCCTGGCAAGGTTCTAGTGGCCTCAAATACATCAGCAAACAGGAGACCAGGGGCCTAGCCCTTGTAGAGTTTATACTGTAGCAGAAGGATAATACACATAAAAAATAAACATTATAAGTAAGTCAATATGTATTAGAAATTATTATGAGGTATGGAACGAAGTAGGGTAAGGAAAAAGCAAATGAGACTACCAGGAGGCAGAATATAATTTTAAATAGGGTTGTTTCCCACCCTCCCCCACAAAATTAAGGGCTCCTTAGTGTCCAGTGCTGCAGGGAGGCAGATGTGGCTGACAAAAGGATGTTGGACTAAATCTTTCATTTTCATACTCAGGGAGTTTCTCTTCAGTATGCTTTCTTCTTTTCTGCCCCTTGAGAAAGCCCCTCTGAGAGCTTTCTCATACTTTTCACATTTACATGGTTTCTCTCCTGTGTGCAGTCTTTTTGCATACATTGTTCCGAGCTCTGATAAGAGGTCTTCCCACATTCATTACACCCAAAGGGTTTCTCCTCAGTATGGACTCCTCTGCGGTGCTGAAAGCCTGAGCTGTAACTGAAGGCTCTTCCACACTCTTGACACTCATAAGGCTTCTCCCCAGTGTCGATTATTTTATGTTTGGTAAGGTCAGAGCTGCAACTGAAAGCCTTCCCACACTCAGCACACCAGTAGGGATCTTGTGTTTAGGAAGTCTGAACTCCCACATTCTGCAGACTCATAGCTGCCTCTCTCCAATGTGGATCCTCTGATGCACTGGAAGGCAGTGCCTAAACTGGGAGGGCTTGCCACAGTCAGCTCACAAGGCTTCTCCCCAGTGTGGATTTTCTGTTTCACAGTAAGGCAGTTCCAAGTCTTAAAGGCTTTCCCACAGTTGCACACTCGTAGGGTTTCCAGCCATGTGAATCTCTATGCTGAGAAAGGGCTGATCTGCTACTAAAGGTTTTCTAACACTCATTACATTCAAAGGGTTTCTCCCCAGTGGAATCGGTGGTGTTCATGAGGGTCGGGATTCCCCACAGCCCCCACATTCATAGGGTTTTTCTCGTGTGAATTCCCTTGTGTTTAATAAGATCTGAGTTCCCAATGAAGGCTTTGTGACACTGGTCGCACATACATGGTTTCTTCCCACTGTGTATTTTTTTGTGAGAGCTGAAATCACCCTGAAAGTTTTCCACAGTCTTCACATTCACAAAGTCTCTCATTGGCATGCATTTTCCATGGAGAATAAGATCCAACTGCCAACAGATGTTTTCACAATCTGTGCTACATTCACAGAAATTGTGCCCATTTGAAATTCTCTTATACTTGGCATATTCCAAGTTAAGATGCAAGCTTTCCTCTAAATCCTTATTTTTTTGTTCTGAAATCAGGATTTTCTTAGGTTTGTCTTTCATCTTCCTAGAATTTCTATTCTTACCTGTCAATGCCTTTGTGAATTTTCTGCAAATTCTTCTGAGTATTGTCAAGATGACTCAATGTGACTATTTTCAAAGCACAGTTTTTCAGTTGATTCCCTACCTTCCCATCTTGGTCTTAACAGTTGACACTAAAAAAAAAGGAATGGAGGGAGGGAGGAAAAAAGAGAAAATGTCACTTGTTTATTGCACTCATGTGGGGGAAAAAAGTGGATGATGATTATATGGAAGAAGAACAACGGGCTGTGATGAGATATCTTCTAAGCCTAAGGATTGTTTAAACATTATAGGCAAGGAGCAAGACAAAATTAAGAAATACTGGGAAAGAGTTATCCGAGAGAAATAAAGGGAAAGGAGAATGAGTTGAAGCAGAAAATAAAAGGAAATAAAATATGTGGTAAACGAAAATAGAAAATGAAAAATAATAAAATAATGCCATTTGCAGCAACATGGATGGACCTGGAGAATGTCGTTCTAAGTGAAGCCAGCAAGAGAAAGAAAAATGCCATATGATATCACTTATATGTGGAATCTAAAAAGAAAAGACAAAAGAACTTATTTACAAAGCAGAAATAGACTCACAAAACAAACTTATGGTTACCAGGGAGGGAAGGGGCTGGAAAGGGATAAATTGGGAGTTCTAGATTTGCAGATACTAAGTAATATACATAAAGTAGATAAACAATAAGTTTATACTGTATAGCACAGGTAACTATATTCAATATCTTGTAGTAACCTATGGTGAAAAAGAATATGAAAATGAATATATGTATGTTCCTATATGACTGAAGTATTATGCTGTACACCAGAAATTGACAAAACATTGTATACTATACTTCAATAAAAATGTATTTTAAAAAATGAAAAATCTAAGGACATAAAGATAGGGTTTTATAACCTCAGAGTACCCTCCAAACTAGACAAAATGTAACTGAAAAATAGGTTATATCTGCAGTGATCCCACCAATGAGGCTCAAGAATGAGATATCACTCAAGGAATCTGTTCAGCCCTGGCCCAATGTCGCACACCTCACTTTGAATACACTCTCTTCTGACTCCTAGGTTATCTTCAGTATTTTCTTTCAAAATATAACTCTAAACTCCTCATGTATATGTGTGTGTGTGTGTGTGTGTGTGTAGCACTAAACATCCCTTCTGTAGGAAACCTGATTAACTTTGATCCAACTTTGGTCACACGAGGACTGAGTTGTCTTTGAGTTCTCTTAGAAGTTACTACACACTCTGTACTAACATATGAGTTGTTATATATGCTATTTTGTTAAATCTTAACTAATCAGGTCACATATTTTTTCTTCCTAACGAGAATGCAAAGTCTCTTCTGGCATAGGTTCTACCTATTCTATGAATAATCTCTTCATCAAAATCCAAAATAAAATGTATCCTCAATATAAGAACACTATAGGTACACAACAGGGGGTGAGGCATGCTGACCCTCTGCCTAGTCAAAAATCTGCATATAACTTTATACTTAGCCCTCCACATTCACAGTTCCACATCTTCCCACAGACCATGTAGTACTGTAGTACACATTTACTGAAACAAATCTGCATATAAGTGGACTTGTGTAGTTCAAACCTGTGTTGTTCAAGAGTCCACTGTGTATTACTTCAATGACAATATCTACAGACTGTAGACATAGCAACTGACCCTGAAATAAGAGACTGGTATACACATGGGCTTTTTCAGTGTTGATAAAACAAATATTTATTAAACATGAATCATATGTCACTATGTTCTAGAAATAACTATAGTCACTTACTTTAAGAAGTTCCCAATATAGCACAATGCTCCTCAAACTTTCACGGGTATACCACGTAGGCAGCTTGTAAAAATGCAGATTCAATCCTGCCCCCGTATATTAATTATGTAGTAGGTATGGGTGATATTCAGGAATCTATATTTGTAACAGGTACTCCCACTGACTCAGTTTCAGGTGGTCATCACTCAGGAAAATACTCTCCGGTAGATCCCTATGTCTTTTGAAAACAAAGGCAGGAGAATATCTAGGAATACTGGGTTGAAAACTGCACTGCACTGGACTAACTGGCCAGGCCTGTGGGAAGATTAAGGTGGTGGTTTAAGAGTGTAATGAAAATGGAGATTATAAACTTTTATCCAAGTTAGTGAAAATAAAATGAATCCAAGCGCGCAGGATCCATATGCTTTTTGAATGGTGACAGGTTGAAACTCAGGGTTTAGTTCTTCTCTATTTTTTCTTCTGGAAGACTTTACATGCAAGATTCACAGCTAGGAATGATCTACATGGTATGTCCTTAAGTTGCCAAGATAAAGAAAGAAGAGAACAGAAGACAGAAACTCAGATTCTTTACCACTCACCTGCACAGGAGTTCCTAGGGGCCTCTCTTAAAGCAGCTCCCTGCAGATCAAGAACACAGGACTCCTGACCTTGCTCCAGCTGGGAGATTACAGCAGGTTTGGGAAACTGCAATGCTCCTTGTAGGGAAGGTGAGAGTATACAATTATTGGGAGAGTAAAATAAAGCTACTCCAAAGCCTTGTCCTAGACTTCTGGTCAGTAAGAGGTCAATAGAGATCAGAAGGGATAAATAAGCAGAAAGTAAGTAATAGATGGATTTAAAATACCCTCAGAGGATCCAAAAACATGTAAATAAACCCTACAAATGAATAATAAAAAGGCAGACAACCAATTAGAAGTGTAGCAAAAGAACAGGCACTTCACAAAATACTATGCCTATGAGATTTGTAGATACTGACAGGTATATATAGAATAGATAAACAAGTTTATACTGTATAGCATAGGGAAATGTATTCAAGATCTTGTAGTAGCTCACCGTGAAAAAGAATAGGTAATGAATATATGTATATTCACATATGACTGGAAAATTGTGCTGTACAACAGAAATTGATACATTATAAACTGACCATACCTCAATTAAAAAAAAACAGTATGTCTAAATAGCCAGTAAATGTTCAACACGGTGCTCAACTTCGTTAGTTAGCAGTGAAATGCAAATTTAAACCACATGAGACTATTACACACCCATCACAATGGCTCAAGTGAAAAAGACAGTACCAAGTGTGGCAAGCATGTGGAGCAATTATAACTTTCAAACACTGCTTTAAAAACGTAAATTTGTACAACTACTTGGTAAACTGTCATACTCTAAGACCCCACAATTCCTTGTCATAAACATAACAGAAATGCACACATATGCTCAGCAAAAGACATATACCAAAATGTTCACGGCAGCACCTTTTGTAATAACCACATCTGGAAACAACTCAAATGACCAGCTATGGTAAAATGACAAATTTGTGATATTATCACACAATGGAAGAATGTACAGTAATGAGAATGAATAAACTGCAACTCTTGGCAACAAAAGAATAAATCTCAAAATATGTTGAGCAAAAGAAGCCGAAACACAAAAGAAGATATACTGTTCAATTCCATTTATATAAAATTCAAAGACAGGCAAAATTAACCTATCAGGTTGGAAGTTGGGAAAATTATTACCTCAAGTAGAGGTGGGGAGGACAGAAGAAGCACTGCCTGAAGGGGGCACAAGCAGCAGGCTTCTGAGGTGCAGGCAATGGTCCCTTGTGGGTCCCTTTGCTTTATTAAAATTCATTAAGCTGTACACTTATAACCTGTATAATTTTCTGTATACATGTTATACTCAATATGATTCCACTCCCCACCACCCAAAAAAAAAAAATGACAACAATATAACTAGGCTGCCCTTTTTCTGCTAAAGAAAAAGAAATTCTTTCTGATGGATTGTGTGCAGTAAGTCTATGGCAGAGTATCTCTCTGATCTAGTGGAGGTGACAGGAATTAAAGGATGAGTTTTATGAGGACTCAGCAATGGTAAAGGAAGCACTGTCTTTGCATAAATATGAAGTAGAGCCACAGAACCAGAAAGTGGTGAGAAGAGAGAAAATTCTCTCTCTGGACCCAAAGAAAGTCCCAAGATACTTTCCCTCAGGAGGCCCTAAAGATGATCCTTATCTAAGTAATACTGAACACTGACCCATGAAGAAGTAAAGGAGAACCAAAGTGAGTGAATAGAGTCTTTCTCAGAGAGCAAATTCCCATAATTTTCCAACATCACATTCCTATAGAGGTCCCTCTGAGCAGGGATCAAATACATCCATTCCTTATGGATGAAATAAACAGCTATGTCTTCAAACATCACAAGCTCCCGAAACAACAAATACTTGCTGTGTTGGGAATAACCCCATGACTTTGATCAAATAAACCATGAGCTCTTGCTAGAATAAAATGCTATCACTCTTATGATTGTGGAAGAAGTGGAGGAAGAAGAGAGAAAGCAGTAAGCGGGTTAGGAAGGGTTAAACCAACAAACAAATTCTATTTAGTGAGGAATAAACATCTAAAATTTGGAGGTGGATGGGAAAAAATTACAGTTGGCCTTATTCAGAAAGAATCATCACTCTCCAGAAGGAGAAAGGAAACCAGAGGTCACCTGGGGATGGTTTATCAAAGGTACCTCTTCTTGTGCTCTGTCTCCTTGGCAACTCTCATGACCAAAGGCAGATGCAGGGGAAGCAGATGTAGCTAAGAGGAGAGAAAGTCATCAGTAGAGTCAATGGGAGCAAAAGACCTTCTCCTGTCAGTAATGAATTCAAACTCCAAAGTTATCCCACACACACTTTCATTTCCAAATTCATATCCAAATTCTGAATTCAAATTTGTCAACTATCCAGAAATCCCCTAATAGTCTTTCCTGGGGTGTAAACTGCAGTAATCTCTGAGCTGAGGCGCCAGTCTCAGTAATCACATCACTGATCTGGTTTCCTCCAGCTCTTCCTTCTAGTACCTTTGTAGCACTCCTCCTCCACCACCAGGACCACTATGCCCTTATTTGATCTGTCTGAAATATTTGCTTTTAACCATTGCCTTCCTTTCTCTGACTTCCTTCTTGCTGTTTCCTACTTCCCGTAATTTTCCTTCTCAGTCTCCTTCAACAGTAGCTCCTCGTGTAGTCACCTCTCACATTTTCAGTGTCCTGAAGGTCTCCATCCTTGTCCCTCTGCTCTTCTCACTCTACACCTTCTCCCTCACGACTGCATTTATATTCATGCCTTCAACCTGAACAGATGATTCTCAAATCTGTATTTCTAGCCCAACCTCCCTGCTAAACTCAAAACTCAGGACTTCAGGCAATGGACACCTTTGATTGCATGCCCACAGGCACCCCAAACTCATTATCTCTAAATCCAAATTAATCATGTCCTCCTTCTATATTGCCAGGCTTAGTGAACAGCACTTTTATTTACTCAGTCACCCAAGCATAAATCCTTTCCTCTTATGTACCCTATACATTTACTCAAACACAAAGACCATATATCCTATTCCCATTATACCTCTGATCCTACTCCCACAGCACCCTGTACCTGCTTCTATCACAGTATGTACAACACTGGATTGTCATTCACAGATGTCCTAGTCTCTTTCCCCAACCAGATTGAAGTGCCTTGAGAGCAGGAGCCAAATGTCCTTCAAATTTGTATCTCTACTCCCAAAATAATCAGCTGGCACTTAAAATATACTCAGTAAAGGTTGTGTGAATGAATGGATGAATTAAATGAATGAATAAATAAATGAATTGTTTAGCATCTGCTCCTGGTGTACAAGGGACTGACAAGGAAAGCTGGCCTTATTAAACTGAGGGCTGGCCTCTCCTCACATAGATATATCAGGTATAGGACAACCCAAAGTTCACTAAGGTCTATTTTTTTAATAGTCGTATGTGTAACTAAAAATCAGTTCTTGGTACCAAGAACTCTAGCTCCTTTTTCACCAGAACACACCTCGTGAGCAGAAGGATGACTGCTAGCTCCCCTCCTTTCTTTTGCAGAACCTAAGAAAAAGGAATGACATTCTCAGGCTGGAAGACTATGGGCCAATGTTGAGTAACTGGTGAATCAAAAACTGATGCCAAAACCTTCCCACATGCCAAGCTCTGCCCTCCCTGGGCACTGGATGGAAACTAGATGTAAGAATGCCATCAAAAGGAAAGGAAAAAAAGTATTATTTACATGTGAAAATTAAAATCCCAGTAAAAATATGAAAGAGTCATCTCTCTGGACTATAGAAAAAGAGAAAATCCAATTCTCATTCCATTTTAGAAAAAGAGGATTCACACAGTCTTTCCCACAAAAGCACACAATTTTAAAGACCATCAATACAGTTAGTAACAAAAAGGTTAAGAAAGAATCTCAGTTGAGGAACTTTGCCACTATTTTCCTGAGCCCTTAAGAAAATCACATTTTTCAATGTTCCTCTCCCCTGGCCAGTAGAGACACTGCCTCCTCTTACCTGTTTTTCTCCATCCAGATCTGGCTCTCTACCTCCCATCATTTCTATAACCTCCTCTCTGCATGTACCCATCCTGTTTCTCTCCGGGTAGGATGTCAAGGGCCTGCTGTTCAGGACAGGCCTCCTCAAGGGAGCCAAATTCCTGTGAACACCAATCCAAAATAACCGCCTTCTCCTGGCGCCTGACATTTTGAGCCAAGGGGCAGGAGCTGCACTTTTTGTCCCTTGGCAATGTGGCTTTAGAGACTGGGAAGTTCAGAGGCTCCACTCTGCCTTTCAGGTTATTGGCCTGCAAGCAAAGGACAGGGGGAAAGAGAAAAAAAGGACAAAGAGAGAGAAAGTCATGAATTGGAACAGTATTACATCAACAAAAATCACAAAAGAACTGAGGAGCCTGACAGGGAAAGAAACTGGCAAAGAGGAAGGAAGTTAAAGCTCTCATCAGAGTTTTAGAAATCCTGAGGGTAGTGTCGGGGTTAAGAGTACCAGCTCGTTTCGGTTTTCTATCCTCATCTTACCAGCTATGGGGCTGTGGGCAAGTTTTTTAGCCTCTCTAGGCTTCAAGTTGCCTATCTAAAAATTGGAGTAGGGATAGTACCTCCCTCATTGGGTCATTTCAGAATTGTTAATTCATATAATGCACTTAGGACAAGGCCTGACCCAATTTGCCAAATAAAAACTGTTAACTGTAATACTGAAGGGCGGCTTAAGGAAGGAGTAAGGGGAGGAGAGAGAAACACAGAAGGTAAAGATAAAACACGCTTCAGCAGGCGGGCCCTCCTACCTCCCACCGTCCGCCGCAGGCGCCGCCCGCCCGAACCCCGCATACGGCCTCACAAACCAGCCAAGCGACCTCAGCTTCTCCGCCTACCTTGCAGGTCTTGCTTTCCCCGTGGTGGGGCCGAAAGAGTCCAAAGGCCACCCTAGGTGAGGTCGAAGAAACCCGCTTGCGCCTCAGAGAAGAGGGGCTGAACCCGGAAGAGACGCTAAAAAGCGCCTTTCTAGTCCGTGATCTCTATGGTAACGCTCGGCTCGCCCCTCTAGGACCGGTGGAGGACTCTTCTCTTTGGTCCATCGCGGCAAACCCCAAGAAGGCGGAGGGTCCGTATCACTTCTTGCTTTGGGACTTTTGCCACGATGAGAACAGATTAGTTTGAATATGACTTCTCTCTCCTTCAGCGTATGAAGTGGGAAAACAACGATAGAAAAATGGAAGCACGAGTTAATTGGAATTGAATGTAAGCTCCACCAGGCAGGGATCTTTCATTGTTCTGTTCATTCTTCTATCCCAAGCCCTTAGAACAGTTGCTGAAGAAATTTTTGTTAAACGAATGAATTGAAATGATTCTGAAAAAAAAACTGCCACAAAGCCTCATTGACTAGTATCAGTATTTGCCTCGTATCAGTAGCCTTATTTAACGGAGAACTATGTGTCACATGTATTTAAATATTTTATAATTTGGGGGATTTGTAACCCTACAAGCATGCATTGTAAGTAACGTATGCTGTATTTTCCAAAATATATTTCTAATATATGTTATCTTTCTATAATATATTTTCATTGTGTTATATTTCCAGTGTAATGATTAGCAGCAGAAACTTGAACAGAAAATATTCAACATATATAAGTTAAGCACAAAAGATACACTTAAAATTTGAGGAAATAGCAAATATTTTTAGATTATTCTTTCCTATACTAGAATATGAACTTGCTAGCACAAAAGTATAGGATGTTATCTTTTTAGAAGGGGAAACTCCAAGAAAATTATTTCAAAAAGAAAGACAATATAAACAAAATGATATCCATAAAAGCAAAGACAAAAAAATACTTGCTAAAGTTTTGAGTCAAAATGGAAAAATAATCAGAACAATGAACAAGATTGCTAGAAGGAAAATAAAAAATACCTGTGACAGATAGACGAATGAGCTAAGGATACATTTTTCATTAAGGATAAATCTCAAAACCATAAAGTTGAGTACATACATAGTACATAATAAGCCTTTTGAAGCATTCTTGCCAAAAATATTGAATCTAAATCAAATCAAGCCTTTCAAACTTAAATATGTACAGAGTGAAAATATTTGTACAAAATGTAAAACATGTAAATTATACTATAAAATGTGGCTGCCCACATACATACTAAAAGTATATAAACATGTATGGGAATAATAACATCAATATCAAAATAGTAGTTAACCTGAGAAGGAAGAGGGGAGGAATTGGGAATGAGTAAACAAGGGAATTTAATTGTATCTGGAATATTTATACATTAAGATAGATATTGAGTGTTTCTTAGATTATTGTTTTGTATGCTGAAATATTTGCTTTTTTATTTTTCCAAAGGACCCTGGAAATGAATTTAGTAATTTCAACAGACAGTAGAGGGGCCATAGAATTACTTAACACCAATCAGGCTTCTGTTTCTCCGTCAGGGATCATGACCTTCAAATTGGGAATGGTAGGACAAACATTAATATGAGGAAATTAAATTTCAGGAGATACAGGGAGATAGTAAAAGAATAACTACTGGCCTTAAATGAATGCAGGTCTTCATACCCAGGTAAAATCACTCGAAGGATCCTGAATGTCAAGCAGATTGGCTTCAAGGCCCCTGAAGGCCATTTTTAAGGAGTGTGACTCATGCCCAAGACTGGCAAATATCCAAATTTTCAAAAAGCGAAAAAGATGAACAGTGGAATCAACAGACTGGAAAGCTTGACATGAATCTCTGGCAAAATTCCATCATTAATTATTTTAGGAGATTATTTAGGTGATTTTAGGAGATTGGGGTTAACCAAGAATAATGTAAATAAATTCTATCTCAGTTGGACCCGACTATTAAAGTGGAGCACTAAGGGTCTGCTGTGGAAGTAAAGTATCTTCATATCAGCAAAGGTTATAGCAAAGCCTCTCATAAATGTGCCCTGTGAGTCTATGTGAACTGGATGTTAGCACTGCTAAGTAGATTGATATCAGGAAGAAAGATTGTACCTACTCAGCCTGGAGGGTGGGTGACCATGCTGACCAAGCATAGCATCCTTCCGGCAGCCCCTTGCTCAGTGCCTTTGTGCAGTATTCACTGAACTCAATTTCAGATTTAGAGACTTAGGGATCAGTCTAAACAAAACCCAATTCCCTTTAGAGGAGGATACATTTTTATTAAATTAAAGAATCAAAGGAATTTTTTTGTATAATAATCATTATTTATCAATGATTATGAGCCAGGCACTTTCATATACAATATATTGTATTTTTATCCTCACAATGAGCTGTGAGTGGAGGATTTATTGTTACTATTTTACAGTGCAGCAATTGAGGTGCAAAGGACTTAAATGACTTGCCCAAAAGATCAAGCTAGTGAGTGACAGACCCAGGAATCAGGTCTTTGGAACATAAGATTGTTGTACTTTCCATAATACCATGTTATAACTAACGTGCTAAGTACTTTCTAATCTCTTTTGTTTTTGAATAATGGAAGACTTGATTGGCCTGAAAGGCTGTTTTTTATCAAAATAGCCCAGATACGAGATCCAAGACTTTGGAGTCATTAGTTTCCCTCCTAAGTTTATCCTCCTTTGTAGTTTTAGGCAAATTTTAAATCTCTTGGGTCTCAGTTTCCTCAAGTGTGAAATGAAGGGGTTGTACTTAGTGATCACTGTGGTATCTTTCAGACCTGGAATTCTGTTACGCTAATCATGATATTTGATGCCCGGTGATGAGTTAAATGATTTCCATATATTATCTCATTTAACCCTCATGACAGCTCTGAAAATTAGGTGTTTACCTTGAACCCATTTTGCAGTTGGGGAAACTGGAACATGATATATACCTTGCTTAGGGTCTCATGCACACAGGTAGCAAGTGTAGACTGAATTCAATCCCATAATTAAGTTAGTTTTATCTCAATTTGATAAGTTTTAAAAGAAGTTAGGACCCTTCACAAAGATATGCAATCACTCTTCTCACCGAAAGGAACCAAGACTCCTTGGAGAAATGTCTGATTCCAGGTCTGAAGCAGGAAATACACAAAATAAGTCTGAAATATCTTACCCTACCAGAAAGCAAAAAAGCTATCAGAGACTTAGAGTTAGATGAAAAGGATACAGGAGACAAAATAAAGGGACTCTCACTGGTCAAAGATAGAACCATTTGAACATCAAAAAGGAAAAAAAAAATGACTGCAATTGATTTAACATTCCTTGAATATTATTTAAAAATCCATGAGTTAATGATGCTCAAAAGAGGGGGAAAAAATGAGTTACCAATTGGTGCATAACACATTACCCCAAAATTCAGAATCAATCATCCAATATTTATTATCTCACATAGTTTCTACAGGTCAGGAATCAGAGCAGCTTAGAGGTTGGTTCTGGATCTATCCTTAAGTTGCAGCCAAGATGTTAACCCAGGCTTCAGTCCTGTGAAGGCTTGACGGGGAGCTGATGGATCCACTTGTAAACTCATTCAGATGGCTATTGGCAGGAGGCTGTAGTTCCTTGCCACCTGGGTTTTTCCTTACAAAACAGTGCTGATATCCACCAGAATGAGTGATCTGAGAGCGAGAGCGAGAGCAAGAGCGAGAGACAAGATGGAAGCCATAGTTTCTTTTATAACCTAATATTAGAATTTACTTAACATCATTTCTACCACACTCGGTTGGTCACACAAACCACCCCTGGTACAATGTGGGAGGGAGTTCATATCCCTACTCAGACAAGGGTATGAATACTGGAAGGCAGTGCTCATTGATGGCCATTTTGAAGAATGGCTAACACATCAGTGGTCACAGCATGGAGGGCACAAGTATTTACCCTTAATATTGGCAATTAAATTGAAAAGTAAATGTTTATTCTGCCTTTTCTATATGAACTGACATTTCAGGATAACCAAATAGCCCTGAATTGAGAGGTTAAAGAGATAAAACCCTTCTTTACAAAGGAATTCCAACTCATAAATGTGGAGTAAAAAATATTGAATTAGAAAATCACAGGTTTGCAATGAAATGGTTGATTCAGGCAAAGATCATCAGTGGATGAAACCACCAGATTAAAGGTTGTTGAAGAACTTTACACGGAGGGATCTAGCTATCAAGGGACGAATTCATTGGTCAATCTCAGCATCACAAAGAGTGAAATAATCAGACAGTATATGCCTCCTGATACAAAGCAAAAAGAAGTGCATGACCCCGCATAAGAATGCTTACCCATGAAGGTTAACCAAATTCTAATCAAATCTTTAGAACTAACATCTAGTTAACAAATGCAAGGCTAGAGAAACAAATTAAATGAGGACACAAATAGAGAAACCCAGCATGTGGAACATTCAGGACAAATGACCCCATTTGTTCAATGGGGGAAAGTGAAAGATGGGAGGAACTATTCTCCATCTAAATTAAAAGAGAACTAAGAGAAATAACCAAATAAAGCATGTAGAATTTAGATCTTGATTCAAAAAAGCAGCAGATTTAATATATTTGGGAAAGCTTAACATGGACTCAGTATTACATGATACCCAGTAATTATTTTGTCAGATGAGATCATGGCATTGTGGTTTTATTTCAAGAGATGCAGTCTGAAGAGCATAAAATTGAAATAACATGTTTGAGGTTTGCTGCAAAGTTACTTCAGCAAGAAAAATG
The DNA here is from genome assembly GCF_036321535.1 of Camelus dromedarius. NCBI lineage: Eukaryota > Metazoa > Chordata > Mammalia > Artiodactyla > Camelidae > Camelus > Camelus dromedarius. Next base: position 18,733,942 of record NC_087454.1, on the reverse strand, counting down.
GGAGATGAAACAAATGTGCCAGAAACTTACTTGTTGTAAAGTCTGAGTGGCGAGTATGTAGGGGTTTATTATACTCGTCTCTCAACTTCTGTGTAGGCTTAAATTTTTCATAGTTTTTACTTTTTGAAAAAAGGTCACTCTAATTATTTTGCTTTCTTGGCTAATATTTAAAAGTAACTGTCATATAGTTATGTCACAGAATTTCTGTCCGTTCCATTCAAGACATCCCTCCACGGCATTAACGGGTCAGTACGGTAAGCGTGACTCTTGCCGCCCGCTCGTACGCCCGCGGAAACTCCTGAAAGCGGTGAGCGGGAGGAAGGGAGAAGAAAGCCGAGAATTTCTAGGGAACTCCTGGACCAGCGAGTTGAGGGTTTCCTAGAAAGTCACCGGAAATGATTATTGAAGGACCAGGAAGTGGAGCCAGTCTAGATTTCTTTATTTTCTCATTTCTAGGGAAGAATAGCGGCAGAAAGGTCTGTGCCTCCAGCCGGCGTGGGACGGGACTTCGGCGAGGGGCTCCCAAGTTGCCACTGGGGTCTCCGAACCCGCCGAGGGAGGTTCCCGGGAGGAACCTGGCACCGGCTTCACTTAAAGACACCCGCTCCCTGGGGCCCCGGATTGCTGGCGGGGAGAGGGCGGGGCTTTGGAGCCGGGTCGGCTGGAAGGGGCATCCACCGCGGGTTCCTACCCCAGACCGGGCTTTCCCTCCGATACTCCTAACTCCCTCCCGCTCTTCTTGCTCTTAGCCGCCTTTTACCCTTTTTTCCTATTTATTTTCCTCCCCAGCATCCATTTGTGCATTCATTCATTCAGCCAAATCCTAGTTGAGCGCCTACTGGTGCAGGCAGTTTTAGACGTTTGGGAATACAGCAGTGGATGAAATAGACAAAAATCTCTGCCCTTAAAAGCCTAGGAGCCTACATTTTAGTGAAAAGGAGACCTACAATAAACAGTAGATAGTATGTAACTTATGCACCATGTTGAAAAGTGATAAAGTGCTGTACATGAGAAAAACATAGATGAAGTATAAAGTAAGGTAAGGCATATCAGGACTGGAAGGAGCGGGTAGGCTGTAATTTTAAATAGGGCACTTAGAATAGGTTTCCTTGGGAGGCAAATACTTGAAAGAAGCAAGATTATTCACTGTGAAGATAGCTTGAGGTGGAGGGAACAGCCAGTGCAAAGGCCCCAAGGTGGAAATGTGCCTAAAAATGGAAGAGAAAAGTCTGACTGAAGAGGGTTGAGGGAGGAAGAGAATAGTACAAGAGGTAATGGCACATCCCGTAACCTTGTATGCCACTGTTAAGGACTTCAGCTTTTATCTTGAATATAAACAACAGAGATATAATGGGCACATCCTTTAAAGCCTTGTATGCTACTGTTTCTTTTAAGTAAGCTGGACCCATTGAAGGATTTTAAGGGGAGAGATGAAATAATCCAACTTAAGTTTTAAATGGCACACTCTGTTGTATTGAGAAGAGACAGACAGAAGGCAGGGATTGAAACAGGGAGACCAGTTAGCCAGCTATTGCGATAGTGGAGGGCAAGGCAGGCAATGGTGATGTGGACCGGGATGGTGAAAGTGAAGGTTGTCTTCTGGATATAGTATCATTTTCAATTTGTCTTCCTGTGCTCCGTCATCTCCCACAGACACCTCAGATTCTCGGTGATTCCTTCTTTTTGCTTTGGTCACATTCCTCTCTCTTCTCTTCCTTTCGTTGAATATGCAGAAAAACAAGATGTGAAATCACCATTAGCTTCATACTGCTGTTGAACCCCAAATCCAGGGCAGTGTTTGACACATCAAATGGAAAAGCTGCTGCCTGTGGGTCAGCAGGGGCCCTTGGGCTGTCACCACCAAGGCTTGTCTCCCTGAAAAGAGGCTAGCAGAAACTGGAGCCACTTCAAAACTGGTTGTCTGGGCAAAGCCAGAACTGACTTTGGGAGCTGGATCCAACCAGCAGAAAAGAAACCAGGACTGTGTTAGAAGACTGGAAAAGCTAGGTACAAAGATGCAGCAGGTAAGAAGAGGAGGATCTGCAATAGATCACAAGGTGGAAGAAGGAATAGTGAGTTCAGGAAAAGAGGAAAGCAGTGGGTGTGTCGTGGGCCTGGACTGACCTTGTGGAAGTCTTCTCCTTCAAAATACTATTTTTCCTGCATGGCCTGGTGATCATTAAAGCTTTTAAGTTTTAAAATAATTGTATGCCATTTCTGTTTTTCATAATGTGCATCAGGAACTGAGTCCTTGATTTTCTCTTCCCTCTTGGTATTTCTGGGAGTTGATATCGATGAATAAAACTTTGTAGTTGGTTGCAGCTTCCCATGTATTTTCCTCCCCTCCTTAATCTCCCCAAATTTATTCTATTCTTGCAATAGGTCATAGTACCGGATGAGAGGCCAAGCATCCCTGATACCAAACTCCTGCAGGAAAGAGGTAAGACACACCGGGTATTGTGGTAGGAATTATGGCAGCTAAAAATGGAGCATGGACATAGAATAGGTGGGAGATGCTTCCTGGGGTCTGGATATCTGCTTATTATGAATATTTATTTAGAAAATCTGGAGGGGAAGATATAGCTCTGTGATGAAGTGCATGCCTAACATTCATGAGGTCCTGGGTTCAATCCCCTAGTACCTCCATTAAAAAAGTAAATAAACTTAATTACTACCCCCCCCCCCAAAAAAAGAAAATCTAATATTTCTGTATGAGGCTTGGATCAGTATTGAAACTAAATTATTCAGTTTCTGCCCTCATCTTAAACCAAATTTGGAAAAAAATAAAAATTCATAAGAAAAGATTTTACAAAGCAACTTATCAAGGAAATTGACTGTAATCAATCACTTATTATACATACAACTTGATATATATGATAAATAGCTTAGCTTACATATGTGTACATGAATATTTTCACATATAAAACTTGTAATATAATTCAGTAACTCCTACACAATCACAGTTTTACCAACATGCAAAATTTAGTGTATTTAATTTTATTTCTGTACATATGTTAACCCTGGGATTTTTAAATTATAATATAGGTATGTGAGAAATAGAAGATAAAGCCATGGCAAAAGAAGAAGCAAAAGTCTTGTTGGGAAGCTACAGGAAAAATAAAGAAAGATGGGGAAATATGAGGCTGGGCTTTAGAAATGCTCTTTGGTGGCATACATGAAGAGAAAAGTGGATAAGATTTGTATAGAAATGGCTGATGCTAAATACCAGGAGATGGTATTTAGCAATTTTAGGGTCATGAAATCAGATCCTCAAAGGCACAGACTTTTGGACAAAAGACTATGCACCTGTGCACCCGAGAAGTAAGCTTTTAGTATCTATTACTGACAAAGGGGGAAAAAAAAAGTAAAATGTATTTCTAAGCGTATTATTGGAACTTCTAGAGGAGAAACCCTGAAATTTCTGGTGTATAAGTGATAAGTGAAAATTAATAATATAGAACATATTTATTACAAATTTAGGAGAGGTAGAAAATAATGGATATAGTTTCTGGATGGATGGTTGTTCATTTTATTCCATTTTTTAATGTAAAAATATATTCACTTTTATGGTTCACATCTAACCTGAGTATCCCAGTCCTCTTTTCCTCAAAGTATCTTGAATTCTTTTCCCACAGGTGATTTTCATGACCATAACGTTTACAATTACCTAATATATAATGTACATGAATTAATCTCATCCCAGATAATATCTGTACACTGCTTGACTTCAAAATTCAAATACGGGAAGCCAGGTTATTGTAGAAACTGGGAGTCAGTGATTTGTGCCTTTTAGGGAGAGGATAAAGTATTCTAGGTTGAGGAGAGACCAGAGAAAAAGATGTAATAGGTGAGAGAGAGGAAGAATGCACTTACAGTTGGCTTGGCTACTGTCCAGGGCCTGATACCCAAAACTGGAAACTGAGTCTAAAGAAACAATGGAGAAGGAGGATACTGTAGCACAGTAGACTTGACCCCTAGGTTAGAGCTTCAGAAGCTTCTGCATTTGGGGAGGAGAGAGTGAAAGCAGAAGGTTTCATTAATACTGTGCTGAACCGACTCTTGGCTTTTTTCTCTTCTCTCAGCTCTGTCATCTCCTCAGTATCCTGCCTTTGCCAAAGATGGAAGCCAAGGAAACCTGCTGGGAGCAAATATCACACTGATGAGCCAGGCCCAAGTGAGCTGAGGCCCCCTCCTTCCTTCCTGAGAGTATATCACTGCCTCCAAATGTGGCCTTATTTTCACTGTACTTCCTGGCATTGCAACTCACAAATCCAGGTGCTCCCTCTCATAAGAGACATTTTTTTGGATGACAAACCATTTGCAGATTGTTTCCTCTTTTGTTATCTTTTGCTATGGAAAGCCTGTGCTCCATTTCACCTCATCCCCAAATTATACACCAAACAGTAACAGCGTTTCACTTCTGTAAACCTTCTCCCCACAAATTCCTTTCTTTGGCCTCTGTTTCCTGCGGGAACTATGGGCTTTTCTCCAGGACAGCAGGAATGTGTTGTTTCAGGAGTCAGTGACATTTGAGGATGTAGCTGTGAACTTCAGTAATGGGGAGTGGCAGTGTCTGACCCACGCTCAAAGGCACCTCTATAAAGATGTGATGTTGGAAAATTACGGAAATGTGGTATCACTTGGTAAGGACTTTCCCTGCACTTCGCTTAGTACTGTCTCCCTACGTTTTTCTTTTGATTACTTTGTTTGTTGATGTATATGGGGTCTTATATTGAAAATCAGAGCCTTCATTCTTTATCATTAGGCTCTTCCCCGAAAATTCATTATGAGTTGCCTCTGTTACACAGCAAGATAATTTTCTGGCTAACTTAGTTGCTGTTTTCTGATTCTTTGGAATGAAACTCTACCTCGGTATAAAGGAGACACATAGCTTCTGTTCTCCCTGGATTCTTACCTCCTCATTTTCCATTGGATGCTCTATATTCAGCTTCTAGTGCTGAACCCCTCTGTAGCAGCCAAAAACAGATTCGCCTCCCTACACAGACTCCCATTCCCCTAAAAAGAACAGGGAAAATACAACCAACTATTTCCCAGCATCTCCTTTGCCCTTCTGAGTATGACTTTTCTGAGAAAATGCCTAAACCTGTTCATTTACATGTTACCAGACCCCTGAATAAACCCTTCTCTCTACCCAAATGAACATTTCTTCTATGTTTCCATCTGCAAACAGAGGGGTCAAGGTAAGTGTTGGGACAGTTCCATGTTGCCCTACACACTGTCTTATTCCTTCTCTACAACCAGGATTTCCATTCCCTAAACCTCCGTTGATCTCCCGTCTGGAGCAAGGGGCAGAGCCCTGGGTTCTGGATCCACAGGATGGGGAATTCCTGAGCTGCCCCTCTCCAGGTGAGTGACAGAGAAGCTCAGTCCCCTCCTGTGTTCCATGTGACAGAATGTTATAGAATGTTCTTAGTGGTGGGCCGTCCATACTCAAGGGCTTGGAAGGAAATCTATTTAGGAAGCCTTAAGGAAGAGAAAACAACAAACTCTCTGGGCAGTTACTTTGTCATTATCTAATTGGTTCTTTGTAACCTATCTAATGGGCTTTTTGCAATTTGGTCCTCAAAACAGGCTCAGAAAATTCATCTCCCCTCTGTGTATCATTTACTCCACTGCTCAGAGAACATTGCTCTTCTGCCTCTAGTTTTGTTTTGTTTTGTTTCCTCCAGGACTTTCCCCCATTTGGAGTCCCAGGCTTTCGACCTTTGCCTTTTCTATTATCTCTTATTTCGAAGTTAGTTCCTCTCATGGCTTCAGCTTCTAGCTCTGATGCAGATGCCTGCCACATTGGTAATGCTCACCTCGACCTCTTTCCTGGGCAGGAGTCTAATGTTTCAGACTCCTGGTTTTTATTTGAATATCCCACTGTCATCTGGAAAGCAACATATCTAAAGTCAAATTCATCTCCCTCCCCATGAGGCTGTCTCTTCACTAAGGTCTCCTTATTTCTATATCTAGTTCTACCTCTTTCTCACTTTGTCCATTCTCTGACCTTCTGATCTAGTCAGTCGTGAAATATTACCAGTTCTTCATTCCAGAAAAGAATGGTCCTTTGTTACAAGCCTCTCCAACTGCCCTATCCACAGTACCTACTCTTCCTTCCTCTCTTCCTTCCATCTAACAAACGTTTATTGAACAACTATTGTATACCAGATAGTAGACAAGGTTCTGGAGATACAGGATCAGATAAGATATGGGCCCTGATTTCCAGAAGCTCATTTTCAAGTGAGGAAGGTAAGTACCTAAATACGTAATTATATAGTACAGTATGAGGAGCGTTATTGAGATATATACAAACATAGAGGAGAAACATCTAAATCTGACCTGGGGACCCAAGGACTGCAGAGGGAATGACAACTGAACTAAGTTATGTGGAATAAGTGAGATCATTTAATTGAAGGAGGGGAGAGGCATTCTAAGCAGAGAGAATGACATGTAGAAAAGTATTGAGGAGTAAAAGAATGCAAACTGTGAATAGTTCAGGATGACCAGGGCAAAGGACTTGGGGTAGCCAAGGGGAAAGTGCAGAAGCAGTAGACGGGCAAGATCATGACTGAGTGGGTTTTTGATAAACTACAGACCTTGAACTTTATCCTTATAGCAATAGCCAAGATTGATTAAGTACTTATTTCAGCATTGCAAGTGCTTTGCATTCATTGACTCATTTAATAATCATGAATAGTCTAGATCCCATTTTATAGATAGAGGCACAGAGAGAAGTTACAGCATCCTCCCAAGTTTGCACACGTCCCAGGAGTCATATCTAAGATTTGAACCCAGACAGTGAGCTCTTGACTGTACCTCCTGTCTGGTTAACTACGGAGTGTCATTGAAGTGTTTTAAGCTAAAGAGTGACATGATTAGATTCGATTCTTAGAATAATCTGGAAACAGTGTAGTGGATGGATTAGAGGGAGCCCAGATTAAAGGACATTTAGTGCGGTGGGTATTGAACTTAGCTAGTGAGAATGCACTGGCAGTGGAAATGAAGAGGAAGGGGTAAAGTTAAGAGATAATAAGATTGATTTGGACTCTTTGGCTGCCAACAGTAAAAATTAACTCAAGCTATCTTAAGCAAAAGCAAAAGAATGTATGTTCAGGATGTGTCATGGAACTGAAGGGCAGGCATACATCAGGCTCAAGAAGGGACTGGAATGCCATCAGGCCCTGCTCTCCAGCTGTCTTCTCTGCTACTCTGTATGTCTGCTTCGTTCTTCTTGCTTGTCACATTGACTTTCTCTACTTCTCAGTTCCAATGGCAGCACATTCCCTCCACTGCACAATATACCATCCCACTGCCACTGGTTCTCAAATTTAAGAGCTAAATCTCTAGCTGTCATCAGAGCTACACCTTTTCCATCATGATTCCAAAGTTCAAGAGGAAAGAATCCAGCCTGGTTTGGGTCAAGTGTTTTCCAAATATAATCTACCCTACCAGATGGGCAGAGTTACACCACAGTTACCCTCTGCGGAGCAAAGCAGACACATCCCTAGAGGGAAACGCACTGGCACTTCAGCGCTCCCTCTGCAGCTCACTTCACAGGTAGGACTTGTAAATATGATGAGGAGCTGAAGATGATTTCCAGTTTCCTGCCTTAGATGACTCGGTGTATGAGGTCATCATTCACTAGGAGATGCTGGGGACGAGTAGATTGTCAGGATTTTTTTTTTGAGTTTACTGAGTTTGAAATATCTTAGTAATTTGCAGTATTTCAGCCTGTCTTGACGTTTGCCATAATACTGGCAATTTTTCAAGCCTGAGAAAGTCATTTACTCTTCCAGCAGTGTACCGTTGCTTCACCTCTGCCATCTCACTTACTTCCTCTCCTCTGAACATCTGACATTTTTATTTTCTTGTTTAAGTATCTACTGCCAGGACATGGCCTGAGGAGAAGGCAGGTTTGGAACAAGAGGAGGTTTTTGAAAATGGAGAAGTCTGTTGGGTGAAACTGAAAAGTCTCCTAAAAGTTGTGTCCCAGGATCCAGAGGCCAGAGAAGATGGTGTACAAGATGTCAAATTAGGGAGTCAACGGGAAATGCCAATGAGGGAGAAACTGAGAGAAGAGAAAGAAAGCTGTGAGAAAGTGACCTTCAAGAAAGGAAAGAACCAGAAGGTACTGAGAAAAAACTTCAGTTCAGACTCAAATTGTGTTCCACATAGAGTTCTTACAGAACAGAAACTCCAGGAATGTGTGCGATGTGGCACAGACTTCAGCTGGCATTCGGACCCAATTCTCCATGCGCGAATTCACTCTGGCGAGAAACCCTATGTGTGCAATGAGTGTGGGAAAGCCTTCAAGACCAAAACTCAGCTGTCTATGCACCGGATAATCCACACTGGGGAGAAACCCTTTGACTGTACCCAGTGTGGGAAGGCCTTCAATAGTAGGTCAGCTCTTTGCCGACATAAAAAATCCCACAGTGGGGAGAGGCCTCACCAGTGCAGTGACTGCGGGAAGGCCTTCGAGACCAGGAGCCGTCTGCGTATGCATCAGGTCATCCACACCGGGAAGAAGCCTTACAGATGCAGTGACTGCGGAAAGGCCTTTCAGTTTAAGCATTCCCTTACCATCCATGGCAGAAGCCACACTGGGGAGAAACCGTATGAGTGTGAGGAGTGCGGGAAGGCCTTCAGCGGGAGCTCAGACCTCATCAAACACACCAGAATCCACACAGGGGAGCGCCCTTATGAGTGCAGTGAGTGTGGGAGGGCCTTCAGCCGGAGCTCAGACCTCAGCAAACACAAAAGAATCCACAGTCAGGAGAAACCCTCTGGGTGCCTGCAGTGTGGAAAAGCCTTCAGCAGCAAGGCAGAGCTCAGCACACATAGAAGAATCCACACTGAAGAGAAGCCTTACAGGTGTAAGGAGTGTGGGAAAGGCTTCCGTCATAAGTGTAAACGCCGAGCTCATGAGCGAGAACACACCGGGGAGAAGCCCCATCGATGTGAGGACTGCGGCAAAACTTTCCACGATCGGCACTGCCTCACCATCCATCAAAGAATCCACACTGGAGAGAAGCCTTATAAATGTTCAGAGTGCGGTAGAGCTTTCAGTGGGAAATCCAACTTGACCAATCATCGAAGAATCCACAGCGGAGAGAAGCCTTACAAATGTGAGGTGTGTGGAAGGGCCTTTCATCATAGCTCGGTCCTGAGGCAGCACAGAAGGATCCACACTGGGGAGAAGCCCTATAAGTGCGGCGAGTGCGGCACGGCCTTCCGCCAGTGCGCGGCGCTGATTGGACACCAGCGACTTCATACTGGGGAGAAGCCTTATGAATGTGAGGAGTGTGGGAAAGCTTTCAGAGTGAGCTCAGACCTTACTGGACATAAGAAAAGAAAACATGGAATGTGGAGACCGAACAAATTTGATGAGAGTGGGAAAACTCTCTCTCCAGTAACTGTTTCTCAGACCTTTTCATTAGTCAGTATTTTGACCACCAACACCTGAGAGTATCAGTTCTGGTGTTTACACTTTCTCATTTCTTTTTCTACTTCCTGGACTGGCCCCTCCTGTCTCCTTTGTTGGTTCTTCCTGGTTCCCTGACCCCCTAACTGTGAGATCCCCAAACTCTGGATATGTGGTTTTCAGATGACATAATATGACTTAAGGACAGCTTAGGATATGTCTGGAGAATTGGCAGCACTTTTCCAGCCTTTTTTGAGTATCAGGGCCCCTTATTTGATGATCAACAAATTTCACAGACACCCCGTCCTCCACGCACACACACACTACAAGTAGTTGTACTTTAATGCTTGATGGCAAAATGTCATGTGCTGGGACCTGGGACCCTGGGCTGCAATGCTTGCATGGGACTGAACTATAAGGGACTAAACTATAAGGGACTAAAACTAACTGTGTGCATGCGCTGTTGGAGTGAGTTATGAACAACAAGATACTAAAAAAAACCCAAAAACCTAACTGCCACTTCTGAGGTGCTGGGAGCAAAAGCAGGGTACAGAGAGCAAAAGCTGGGTACCGCTCATGATTGCTGCACACAGCGCCACGAGGTGGTGGGCGGACCACCTAAGCCACCCCTCCAGCCCGACCCTTAGACCCGCCCCTGCCCTCACCCCATCTAAGGGACCAGCTCGCACCACCCCCACTCCGCCCTAGGGAGGGAACAAGGGAACCTGTAACTTGTTTTCGCTCCCTTTTGTCACAGTGCAGAATTTCTTGTCCGGCCTCATCAATTTCTGTTGATTAAGGAGGCCAAGAACTTTAGTCGGTAACATTCCTAGAAAAATCTGAGGTCTTGTTGATTGCAACAGCATAGTGTATGCTTTTGAAAAATGTGTATGCATTTTCCAGGTGTTTATTTTACCCACAGGCTATGATGTGCATTTGGATTTTGGACTCAAAGTCCTTAGCCCATTTTGAGAACCCTATAATGTATCCTTTCATGTCACTTCGTCAGTCAGTCTTTTAAGAGAATCTGGCAAGGTTTCAATTCCAAATTAAATTCTGAATAATCCTGGAGTGTTGATGTTTTTTGTTATTGATTGAAGAGTCATATTCTTCAGACACCAGTTAACTGGAGGGGGTAGCAAGCCTGACATTTTGTTGTGAAAGTTGAGAAACTCTGTATTGGGCCCAAATGGAATACTTCTGGATTTCATCCTCACCAGTCCATCTTCAACATGACCATTGTCTCCCTAAAATACTACTATGAACCTGACACCTGCTTTTTTTTTTTTTTTTTTAATTTAATTGAGGTACAGTTGATTCACAATATTGTGTTAGTTTCAGGTGTACAGCAAAGTGATTCTGACACCTGCTTTTGAAACTTCCAATTGACTCTCAATACTTCAGTAAGATGCCCCAAATTTCTAGCTTGAACTCCAAGAATCTTTTGATATTTCCTGAACACTTAAAATGAAAATTTTGGAAAAGCACTGAAAAAGTTTCAGATATTTTACCTAGGGAAAAAGTTGATACATTTTAAAGGTATCCTAAAGTGGAATAGACTGCCATGAGTAGGTAATTGTCAGGCATGAGGTAAAAGGAATTCAGAGATCAGATGCGTAGTTGAATGGTAGTGTTTCTTGAAGCCCTAAGATTCCTGTAGTTCTAATTCTGAAAAGTTACCAAGACAAGAGTTATCGATTTAGTTATAATTTACTTAGAAAAATCACCAGGTTTAAGAAAAGAAATATAGAGAAGCAGTCTAGGGAATCCTAATTAGTAGAATTTCCAAAAGAATGAGAACATAAAAACAGACAGTAGGAAGTTATCAAAGTAATCATATAAGATAGTGAACTCTGGGAAGAAGGTCTCCAGAGAAGAAGAATAACTAATACATTTGAGTAGTTAGGAGTATTTATGAATTTCAGGCTTTTGTTGGAGAGTTGGGGAATAATATGTAATAGTAACAGAAAACTAATCAAATGAAAAGCTAAGACAACTAATAAATCCAATATGATCAAATTTTACCAAAAAAAGGAAAATATAGTACAATACATATCTCAGCATGAAAAAAAATACATTGTACTGAGAGAATGGAAAATGGGAATTAATTGTGAGATAATAAGTACTAGAGGTCAATTCTCAAACTCCAAAATAGAAAGAAAAGACAAGTGTCTAAGAGGGCAAACAAGAAAACAGAAGTAAGCGTATGTTATTTAAGCTGAAACTTACTTTATGCACTCATAGTATCCTATATTTGTTCTTCTGCAGCATTGTAATTCCTAAATTTGAATTGCAACTCACACAAAAGTGGTAACACTTTACACACTTGTATAAAAGTGAAAACAATAGTTTCTGTCTCCTTTTCTCTGCCCTTTGACAACATATAACTTTCAAGAACTGTTAACAGTCTGATAGTTACTGTATTTCTAAGGTAACAAACTAGCCTGCCACACTGTCAAGGTTGCTGTTGGAAAACAAGAGATTCCTGGGTTAGAGATGTAAGGGAGAGCTTTCAGCTGAATAAACAGATGAATAGGAGAAAAGCATACAAATCTGTTTAATATAAGTGTTACACGACACAGGAGCCCTCATAAGGAAATGAAGATACAAAGAAGTGGCAAGACTGAAATGCTGTTATAGTAGCTTTAAAAAAGGGAGGCGATAGTGTTAAAGCAACTGAAATAAATGGAGAGGCTAAAGAAAGATAAGAATTATTTTAACAAGATCTGTTTGTACAGAATTCTCTCAGCTTCAACTTCCCATCCCTGATGATAAGAATATTACTTTCCTCTTGGTATTAGGGAGGAAATCTTCCAAATGGGGGTTTTTATCTCCTGCTTTCCAGAAGTAAAAGGGGAGTGTCAGAACGTCCTTCTCGCACCTCTTTTTTTTTTTTTTTAAGTGCCTTTAGTTCAAAATAATCTTTATGCCAAAGTGGCATATTCTGCCACCCTTCAGAGACAAAGGACAATTTATTTCTCATAGTAATTCTCCCAGGCTTCCCAGGAGGGAAGAAGAGCTGGAGATTGAGTTAATAATAATAAAGGAGATTGAGTTATAATAATAATCTATCATGCTTACATGATGAAACCTTCATAAGACCCCCTAAATGATAGAAGTAGGGGAGCTTCAGAGCTGATGAATGCATGGTGGTGCTGGGAGGGTGACACATCTGGAGATGGCATGGAAGCTCCACATACTGCCCACCCACCCCCATAACTTGCCCTGTGCATCTTGTCCATTTGTCTGTTCCTGGGTTACATCCATTTATATAAACTAATAAGTGAAAGTTAAGTGTGTCCGGAGTTCTGTGAACCTTTCTAGCAAATTTTATTCAATCTGAGAAGGGGGTCATGGGAACCCCTGATTTATAGCTGGCCAGTCCGAAGTAGAGGAGGCCTGAGACTTGCAAATGGCAACTGAAGTGGGGGACAGTCTTGTGGTTCTGAGTCCTTAACCTGTGAGATCTGCAGTAACTCTAGATAGTTAGTGTCAGAGTTGAACTGAATTTTTGAACACCCAGTTGGCATCTGCAGGGAATCAGAGAACTGGCTGTTGGTGAGTAAAAACAGTACAGAGACTCAAAATGCATACAGAAACTAAGAGACTCATGGAGAAGTGTCTACTAACTGTAACCAGTGGGAGCAATTTGGTGTGTGTCCTAACATCTATCATGCAATATATATTATAATATAACTTATTCCTTCTCTTAAATCTGGAGCTTCATTCAAAGTTTACACATAGAGAACTATCTTTTTCTGGTAGAGATTGTACCATATTTGGGCAATATCTTATCTATTGCATGAACCCCACTATGCTTTAAGTTCCATGAGGGCAGGAGTCTTCTTCCCCTCCATAACCCCTCTGGAGCCGGAAAGAGGGAGAGGGAGGGATCAGGCAAGGCTTCCAGGGGGAAACGGCTTCCAGGGGGAAACATCTTCCAAGCTAAGGCCTAGAGGTTGAGAAAGAGACACAAGGATCCGTGATTATTACGCAGAATGTGTACTCGACACAGTTGTCCGAGTCAAAACTTTTGCGTTCGGGACACCTACGCGTTACCGCCTGCACTAAGACGAGAAATACAGATAGTAACTTTATCCATGTATTGTATTATATTATGACAGTAGGTGTATTTTTAAATAGTTCGAATCTTGGCATTTCGAAATGAACTGCCTTTGACCTTGGGGGCATTTCTAAAGAGACCGAGGTGTTCCTGAGGGCTATGCTCTGTGCTTCTCTCGTCAGGTTGCCTTTATTTCCTAGAGTCCCCTCAGCCAAAACCACAAGTGGACTCAACTCGGCGGCGTCGCGACTCCGGCTGGATGTGACGGGCCCCAGCGGCCCCTTCCTCCCGTGTTGGTTACAGGAGGGGCGGGCGTCTCAGATCTTCTCTCCCTGCTCCCAGATGTGGGAAAGCAGGGTGTCAGGGGTCGGGCTGGATGATGGCTGGACACCAGGCAGAGGTTCACGGGTGGATTAGCGAGAAGAACGCCAAAGAAAGAGTCCTGCTTGCGGCATGGGCGTGGCAGCCGGAAGGGGACGACTTTCACTCTTAGGAAAAATGTGAAAGAAAGAGCATCCCGGAAGTGGTAGCGTGGCCGAGCGGTCTAAGGCGCTGGATTAAGGCTCCAGTCTCTTCGGGGGCGTGGGTTCGAATCCCACCGCTGCCAAGGTGTACATTTTTCCCTCTAAAACTGCCTGGTAATAGACGCCCTGTTTTCATGCCCAGTGTGGACAATTCTGACATCCTGCAAAGTCAGTCCCTCTCTTTTCCTCTTTTGATTTGTTTACCCGGGGGCCAGAGTTGACTGCCGTAGAACAATGCTAAACCGAAAATAAGTGCTCAAATAATCTGTCTATTTGAGCGGCCAGTATATTCTAGGCACAATTCTAGACCCTGTGGATACAGCGTTGAGTGACACAAACATACGATTCTTGTTACAAACGAATGAATGTATGTCAAATTTCCGGGAATGCCCTTGTAACTAAAGACAGATCCTGTCAATGCCCCTGAAGGAATAGTTTATGTTTGAAATAGTCTTCCTCCAGCCCCTCTGGAGCGTACTTACTTTATATTTGAAACCTTAGCTATTCAGATCTGAGAAGAGACGCTATGGAAAGCGCCAGCGCCTTGTCTCGTAACCGCCGCACACATTCCACCATCGCCAGGTGCCCTTACACCCCCGCCCCGGGCGCTTTTCGGCTTCCGGCTTCAGCTGCACCCCAACGCCTCTGTGGCTTCAGGTCCGGGCTCTCTCTGCTCCGAGCAGATCCTTGTGTCTCTTTCTCATCATCCTCTAGTCCTTACCCTGGAAGTTCCTTCCCCCTGAAACAGAAATCTTGCTCATTCTTCAAAGCCCACCTCCAAGAGGTCAAGTATTCAGCCTGCTTCCAAATCACACACACACATACACCCCACCGTGCTTTTTCACACTTTATTTCAGCGGGTTACTCTTTCTGCCCAATGGAAGACTTGTTTACAGTATCTGTCTCCTCCACTCATCCTTAGTACCTACGTGTAATGAAAAAATGGTAACAATAAAAACAAATGGATTAGGATAATAGTATGGCTGAGCACTTTTTGTGCATTATTTCATTTACTCCTCATAGCAACTCTATGCAGCAAATATGTTTATTCCCCTTTTACAGATAGGAAAACTAGGGTTAAGTGATGTTACGACATAGGATTGAATCTTGCTCATTTTTCATCTTCCATAGGGACTAGCGTAGTGCAAACATACCTTGGCCCTTAATATACACAGATTGATTTATTGATCCCCAACTGTTGTCATTTTCCTTAGTCATTCACCTTCTCCTTCTTCCTCTTGTCCTTATGTGGTTTTGTTAGATTTTTGCCATTTTTCTCTCTGAGTTGACAAGTAATTAGAGAGCAGTCTCATGAGTAAACAGAACCTACTATGCTAAAATACAGATTAAAGATTTTTCATGGAGAATGAGTAATAGTCATAACAGGAGAAGGAAAAAAAATCACATAGCTTTCAAAGAAAAGCACATAGCTTTCTTCATCTTTAACCCAATTCGGTTTATGTGGGAAAGTTTTAAAATTTAAAAAAGCATTAAACACATTTAGAGGTCCTACCTAGACTCCTCCCTAAAAACAGAGGTATGAAAAGAAAGGAAGCAAAGTATTCTTGCTACATATAAAAGAGACAAAATATGACATCATTAAGAGAGGATGATGTTCCGAAAGTGATGGCCATAAGGCCTAGAGGGTTAATTTTCTGTGAAACGTTAAGCAGAAAGACACAGAATGGCTTCAGTAGATACAAAAATTTGACAAACTATACTACTTTTATGCTTATGTCAAAACAAGGTTTCTTAGACAAATTATTCTTACATAGATGTCAAAGTTTACTAACTCCAGGAGAATATCAGCAAGAGGACAAAGAACCATCCCAGCTCAAAGATGCTGCAAAGTTTGTGAATTTGTATACGGGGGCCGGGGGTGGTGGGGGAGAGCAGGGAATGTTCAGTTAGTTAGAAAAAGATTACTACTGCTTCATTTAACATAATCATAAAAACATCATGTCCCCAACTGTTGGTAGAGTAAGATCAGAGACACCACGATCTTTTCTGGAAGCTTGTGGAAAGTTCATATGTGCATCGAACTTTTATAAGAAATGAGAAGGAAATAAGCAACACATTTGTGGCTGCTATTTAAACAAACCGGGTAACAAAGATTCGTGCCCCAATACTGTCAGACAAGAGCCAATTAGCACAAAGACATCAAACCTTGTCAAAAGTCAGGAGAATAATAGAATCTGCTTTTCCTCAAGCAGCTTTCAGTAGATTTCTCAGATGCGCATTCAGAGATGCGGAATACATTGTTTGTCTGTTTCTTAGTTTTATGACAGCAGTTTTCCTTTAATAACAACGGCCTTCCTCTATTTCCTTTCTTAGGAAACCCCAGGCAACCTGTAAATTCATAGCGGAAGACAGGTGGAGGCGCTGGAGAGATCAGGCAGTCCCATGGCCGCCTTGACCCGAGAATAAATTATTGTGTTACTATTTCTAGGGCGATCTCCCTGCTCCCAGCTGGAGCAGTGAAATGAAAAAATCCAACGGAGAGGGAGTGCGTTTCAAAATTGCAGCCACTCGCCGGGATTCAGAAACTCGCCCACAACCAGCTAAGACACATCTCCGGGAAATAACTTCTCGATTTCTTCCCTCTCATCTTTATTCATAACTGTCTTTACAATGTGTTACTCTAATCTCAACCAATTCCTAAAGCTAGTCAATTGCCTCCAAAATTACCTGCTCACTGGATCATCCAACTGAGTGAATTAAAATTTTAAAAGCTTTCAGAATAGTGGCGAGCAGGTAAAGTTCTTATTAAAATTTTTTAAATCATAGAAATTTACATTGTCATTTTGCACTTGGAATACCAAAACTGTTGAAGAATTTGCAGGCAGAAAAAGCTTCATATGAAAATTTAAAGTTAACTTGTGAACAATTTAGGTTTTAGTCTTTGCAAGTTTCGCCCTTCGCGAAAGTGCGGAAGGTGGAAAAGAAAGCTCTTTTTCCCTGACCGGGAATCGAACCCGGGCCGCGGCGGTGAGAGCGCCGAATCCTAACCACTAGACCACCAGGGAAGGTGCTAGAAAACTTTCAAAATAAACCTACGAGCCGAATGCTCTTATATATGCAAATACAGCGCTCCTTTACCATTTCCTCAATGAGGTAGTGCAAGATCATATTCGTTTACGCATAGACATCATGTTCGGCACCAACCAATAAAATCTCGACTAGAGGAAGATGTAGCAATACCGAAAAAGGAGTAATCAGGCGCAGGTAGCTGGATAGAGTCTCTTTCCCTGCTCCAACGTGTGGATTTATTCAGGGATACGTTGCAGATCTAACAAATTGTTACAGCAGTTCTTATGACATTAATTTGTAATTACCTTGCCTTTCTCTTCATAAATTGGTGAAGCTTTCTAAGATGAAAACCGGTTTAAAAATTATTTTTGGTTTCCTCAAAATGTTTATCATGATGTTTATCAAATACTTAACATTCAGTGAATAAAAAGATACACCATTTTGCATTATTTTAAGGCACTGGGGGCGGAGCCGAAATAGCTCAGTTGGGAGAGCGTTAGACTGAAGATCTAAAGGTCCCTGGTTCGATCCCGGGTTTCGGCAGACAGATGTTGCTTTTCTTTAGAAATCATGATTAACTGTTGAATGTATCCATCACAAACATGAAAATAATGCCCTGGAAAAATAGGCGATTTTATTTTTAAATTCATGAAGGAAGACCAAACGGATTGTGCGATAAAAAGATTCTTCCAGTCGGAGACTAGGGATGGGCTACTACGTTTCACTAAACAAAAGAAGCGGACCCAAATGTGCTGAAGGAAAACTACTTTCCCTTCTTCGTTGTAATACTTAGCGTGTATCTTCTTTCCTGGTGGGGACTCTGTTCCACCTATTCTATTTTCGTCTTTCTCCAAACCTACCCCTTCTTCACTCCCATGAAATTGTTCCCACAGCCATATGCCTAAGTAAGTCAAGAGGCCTCAAAGGCCTCCTATTTCTCCCTAATTCTTTCCCCCTAATCTTATTCTCTGCCAGCTTCTAATGCAAAGGAAATCAGTCCTCCAGATAGGCAAGGAAAAGAGAAATTTAATATGAGAAATACCTATTACATTTTATTCTCGACTTCATGGTTCCTATGGACCATGTTCCATGAGTATTTATCAAGTGGACTCCTATGCAACTCTGAAGAGAAAGAGAGCGGTAAGACAGGGGAACTGAAGGAAAGGTTCCTGAAAAAAGAAGCCATTTGAGTTGAGTTAAGAGGTGGCTCCTGGCTGAAAGGGGTGGGTGTTGAGGGGTGTGGTGTGAAGGTCATGGTAAACTGAGCCTGAACCTTGATGGAGAGAAGAGAGTCAGGATATTCCCATAGCTTCCTTTTCCCTTGCCTCCTAATTTGCAGGTTCTTCACATATCCCAATCTCTTCCTTCCTACTCAGAGGAAAAGTTTCCCTTCATTTCCAAGGCTAATTAATATTTCATCTGAGTTTTTGGCCATTCTCCCAATTCCATTCTGTCCTTGTGTCTTTGATCTCTCTCCCACTTGTATGCCTGTCTTCAAACTGCAGAATGCCTAAATCTCCATCTTTAGACAACAAAAAGAGAACATACACCCTCCCATCTTACCTTCACGCTTCTTTCCCAGTCTTTCCTTCCACCCACCAGCAAACTTCTTGCAGGTACAGTATTTGTCTTCACTTCCTTGCCTCATCAATTGCTCATCAGCTGAGGTCCACCTTCCAATCCTAGGAGACCATTACCATCAACTTTCCAAGTTTCTAATCCTTTGGCTCTTTTTTGGCCCTAAACTTAATTTTGCGCAGGATGCAAACTATTGACAATTCTTCCTTCATGAAGCAATCTTCCCTGGACCTCTTATTCTCTGGACTCTTTGGCTACTCTGTTTCAGTCTCCCCTCTCCTCCACTTCTAAGGACTCTTCAGAAATGACTACTTCTCAGTGTCCTGACCTCCAACTTTTTAGAATTCAATTAACATTTAGATAATTGTAGGATCACATGCAGTTGTAAGAAACAATACAGAAAGAGCTCATGTACCCTTTACTGAGTTGCTCCCAATGTTGACATCTTGCAAAACTATAATGCAATATTAGTATCAGGGTATTGATAAAGTCAAGATACAGAACACTTCTATCACCACTAGGATCCTTCATGGAGCCCTAGAGCCACACCTACCTTCCTCCTGCCCCCTTCCCATTTCCATTTCTTTAACTGCTTTCCATTTCTATAACTTTGTAATTTCAAGAATGTTATATAAATGGAGCTATATAATATGTAACCTATTGGGACTGGCTTTTTGCACCCACTATAATTTTCTGAATATTCATCCAGGCTGTTGAGTGCATCAATAGTTCATTCCTTTTTATTGCTAAGTAATATTCTGTGGTATGAATTTACCACAGTTTGTTTGAATGGTCCCCCATTGAAGGACATTTGGGTTGTTTCCAGTTTTTCACTACTATGAATAAATCTGCTACAAACATTTGTGTGTCAGGTTTTTGTGTAAATATCAGTCTTCATTACTCTGGCATAAATGTCTTGGAGTACAACTGCTGGATGGTATGGTACTTATATCTTTACTTTTTAAAGAAACTGCCAAAGTGTTTCCCAGAGTGGCTGTACAATTTTACATTCTCACCAACAATGTATTTATGTTCATCAACATTTGGCATTGTTACTAATTTTGTTTTAACCATTCTGAGATGTATATAGTGACATCTCGTGGTTGTAATTTGCATTTCCCTAGTAGCTGACGATGTTGAAAACCTTTTCATGTGCTTATTTGCCATCTATATATCTTCTTTGGTGAAGTGTTTCTTTAGTTCTTTTATCCAATCCAATAAGAACATTTGTGTACAGATTTTTGAATGAGAAGTTTCTGAAAAAAAGGTGAAGTTCAGGGCTGTTGCAAATCTGTCTTGGATTATATAGTCGTCATGCAATGCAATTCTAATGCAGTGGTTACTTACAAAACGCAGTGCAGCCTGTACTCTTTTGGGAAAGGCTTATTGTAGGGTGGAGAAACTCTCAGGATAATAAGCCATTAAGAAGAGTTTCTTCCAGCGTGGATTGACTGCACCACCCTTCCCTGTGTGCAAAACTTAAAGATAAAGTATATGGTAATGTTAAATTAAAAAAAAAATTTTAAGACAATAGGCCAAAAATGGAGTCATTTATCCTAAGGTTCATTGTCATCAAACCTACACTTACAGTTTCTGCCCTCCCAGAAATGTGCTCTAAAACCACTCAATCAGGAATCACCTGATCAGTGCTAGTTAGGTAATATGCCTGATAGACTCCAGTCATCCCTTGAAGGAAAGTAACCTTGCAATAATCAATCAGCTTTTTTGCCTAGTGTAACTTCCTTGTTCCTGCTCCCTTCTGCCTGTCAAAGCCTTTCATTTTGTACAGTTCCTCGGAGCTCCTCGGCTAGATTGGATACTCCTCTCTTGGAATCCATTTTTGCTCAAATAAAACCTTAAAATTGTTATATGCCTCAGTTTATCATTTAATAGTAGTATGTACACCGCCCCACCCGTCAAGTCAAGTGGTCCGCTGTGAACAACAGTAATGCTGGGGGAAAACGATTTTTCAAAAAGAGAATCCTGTTAAGTTAAATAAAAGAGACCGGGTCTCGTCGGATGTCCAGGCAGAACTGCAGGCATTGCTCGCAGGCGCGATCCCACCGCCGCCCAACACGGGGAGTTTGACCTGCTCCGTGTCCGGCCTGGGCCGGGTCCCCCCTCCTTAGACAACCTGGTGCCCCCGGGCTCCCCCGGGAGCCCCATGTTGGTGCCAGGCCCGGTGCGGACGCCCGCTCTACACAGCGCCGTAGTCCCGAACCCCCGGGCACCCACGATCCGCCGACCTCAGCCTCCCAGGAAGCTGGGATTACAGGCGCGCGCCACCGTGCCCGGCGCGGGGAGATGCGGCGCGGCGGGCCTGGAGGATGCGCTCCCCGAGGTCCTGCGTGCTGCGCGGCGCCACCTGCCCGGCGATTCCCCGGTCCCCAGGCCACTGCCCACTCTAGATTGCTAGAAGTGGCTGACAGAACCGAGATGAAGAGACGCAGAAAACATTGACAGAGATGTGAACAAGCTTCCCTTATCCTGCCCTCAGAATCTTTGTTAAAAAGTAGGTTAAACAAATAGCTGGAAATTTAATAAAGGAAAGGGTGAAAAATTGTATTAAGCACGGTGCGTTCTTCACAAACACCAGTATGCATACAAAATCACGTGGGGATCTCGCTAAAATGCAGGTTCTAAGGCTGTGGGTCTGGGGTGAGGTCCGAGATTCTGCAGTTCTAAGAAACTCCAGGTTAGGCCAACGTGGCTGATCAGCCGCCAGTGCTGCAGGTTGATAAGATTGTTGACCCTTTGGAATCTGATGGTTCTACACAATTCCATTTATGTTAGCAGTGACAGCATGGTGATTTTAGAACATTAAAGAGAAAAATAAGATACCCACAGTTCTGGCTTGCCAACTGATTATGGGCATTTTCCCTTCTTTGTTTTTAGTTCCTGTTCTCATGTACACATCTGGTTTTTGCTTTTGTTTTTGTTTTTTGGCATGGTTGAAGCCTTGACATTTGTACAATGTCATGTTGGGAGCATTTCTGTGTTGTGGTCAGTAATAAACTTAGGCAGAGGTTTGTTCAATTACTACTCCGTCAGCCAACATTTCCCAAGGCCCTTCTCTGTACCGTCTACGCTAGATCCACCTGGGGAAACTGAAAGGACCAAATGCACTCCTCTAAGGAGCTTCTGGCCTGATAAAGAATACAGACAAGTAAAGCAGTGAGAATTGAGATACACTCATAGATTCTTCCGTGGATGTAGAGAAAGTCGCCAATAAAGCCACCTGGCCTGAAATATGGATGGTTTACTGGAGGAGATGAGAGCCTGAAATGTGTCTTAAAGGTGAGCTATAATTAGGTTGGCTTTAAAAGAAAAGGATGTGGTAATTATGACGTATAAGAAGTACTATTTAGTCTTCCTCACATTCCTGGAACTGAGGTCCTAAAACTCTTGGAATTTTCCAATTGATAAGAGACAAATATACCTTTTATTGTGTTAATGAGGAGACTTTTGGAAAGCTTCTAGGTCTCCTAAGGATGGGATAAGGTTGCCAGGGGAACTAAATTTTCAGTCTCCCTCCTCCCACCCTCCCAAACCCCTCCACCTCCCCACCCCACCCCCACCCCCCACTCCTGGCTTCTTGGGCTGGGAGAGGAGCTGGAGATTAAATCCAGTCACCAATGGCCTATGATTTAATCAGTTGCGCCTATGTAATGAAGCTTCCATAAAAACGAAAAAGGATAGGGTTCAAAGAGCTTCTAGGCTAGTGAAACTTGCAGATGTGGGACAGTGGTCAGCTCGGAGAGGGCATGGAAGTTCTGCACCCTTTATTCATACCTAGCCCTTTGCATCTCTTCCATCTGGCTGTTCCTGAGTGATATTGTTACAGAAACGACAGGCCAGCCAAGAAACAAGCACCACTCGGAGGGTTGGAGTACTCAGATGTATTACGCCGGCGGGCTCAGAGGGGCTTCTGCTCCGAAGCTCTGAGCACCTCCAAGACATGCGCATGAGGTTTCATAGGGTAAAGTACAAGCTTGGGGTATTCAGCCAATAGGCTTGGAACAGTTTTAGCAGCATCATTATCACAAAAGTGGAGGCAGGGAGGCAGCAAACTAACATTCCAAAGCCAGGTATATTTCTTTGAAAATCCAGCTGGCTAGCAAAAAAACAAAAACAAAAACAAAAAAACAAAACAAAACATGAAAGCAAACCAACACTAATTAACTTAGATTTACGAGTTAGTCCAGCAGAACTCAGATCAGTATTCCGATACTTAGATTTGCGAGTTAACTTGTTAGCCCAGCCCAGGTTTTCCTTCATAATATCCTTTTATAATAAACCAGTAATCTGCAAAGTAAAATAAGTAAAATGTTTCTCTGAGTCCTGTGAGTTGCTCTAGCAAATTAATTGAACCAAAGGAGGGAATCTTTGAAACCTCCCGTTTATAGCCAGTTGATCTGATGCACAAGTGACAACCTAGACTTGTGATTGGCATCTGAAGTGGAGGGCAGTTTGTGGGACTAGGTCCTTAACTGGTAAAATCTGATGCTATCTTTGGGTAGGTGGTATCAGAATTAAGTTGAATTGCAGGACACCCAGCTGGTGTAAAGAATTGCCTGGTGGTGTTGGGGGGAACCCACACATTGAAACTGAGTGTCAGAATTATAGAAGGGCATGGAAAGATTCTTTCCATGAAGCACGAACAGAGGCAAAGCTGAAAAGATGTGACTATCTGGGAAAATCACTAGTTTCTAGTTCAGTTAGACCTGAGAAGAGAATCAGAGGTGCATGGGCCAAGAGGAATAAGATCAAGATGAAACTGAAAATGAAAAAAAGAGCGACTTGTGTGGTAGCTAGTCACCAAAAACTGACCCCAACGTAGTACGTCTCTCAGTAATCACACCTTTGCAAAGCACATTCCCACAGTGCATCTTGGCTGCCCTAGTAGAATTTCATTGAAAAGGCACTGTGCCACTTCCAGGCCTGTGTCATAAAGAACCCTTGCAGCTTCTGACTTGGTTTCTTGGAACGCTCAATTTGGGAAGCTCCCTCTCAGAACCCAGTCACTACCCTGTGAGAAGTCCAAGCCTAACGGAAAGGCCACAGCCAGGCACTACGGGCAACAGCTTCAGCTGAGCTCCTCACAGATCACAAACACCAAATGCCACTGCCAGTCATGTGAGTGAGCCACCTGGGACATGTCAGCCCAATCAAGTCCTCAGAGGATTAGAGTGCTTGCTGATGTCACACAGAGCAGAACTGCCCAGATGAATCCAGTCAACCCACAGAATCAAGAGAGACAGTAAAATGGTTTTCTGTTGCTGAAATAACAAACTTATTGGCTTTAAACAATACAAATTTATTATTTGCACAAAGACACCCTGCGTGCTTGGGGTTTTGTAGGTCAGAAGTGTCAGGTATGGTCTCACCATGCTGAAAAACAAGGTGTAGGCAGGCTGCATCTCTTTCTGGAGGCTCTAGGGGAGATTCCATTTCCTGCTTCATTAAAAAAATTATTTTTTAATTTACTTTTAATCAAGGTCTAGTCAGTTTATAATGCTGCATTAATTTCTGGTGTACAGCATAGTGATTCAGTTATACATATGTATACATTTCTTTTCATATTATTTTTCATTATAGGCTATTACACAGTATTGAATATAGTTCCCTATACTCTACAGTAGGACCTTGCTGTTTAACTTGTGTCCTTCAAACTGTTGACAGAGTTTGTTTCTTTGCAGCTGTGGGACTGAGGTCTCTGTTTCCTGCTGGCTGAAAGATAATGGCCACCACTCCCAGTTTCTAAAGGCTGCTACATTCCTTGGCTCTTCAAAGCCATCAACAGTGGGTCCAGTCCTCAAATCACATCTCTTTACCTACTCTTCTGCTTCCCCCAACAGTTTTAAGGACTTGTGATTCGAATCACCTCCCCATCTCACAGTCCTTAATCTTAATCACATCTGTAAATTCCCTTTTACCATGTAAGGTAACATTCATAGGTTCAAGGGATTAGAGGATATTTTTAGAATGGCTATTATTCTGCATACCACAAGCCACTCTGTTTTGGAATTCTTTATTACATATTAGTAGGTAATTAGAACACATTGTGAGCTGTATCTTCAATGCTAACAACTTTGAACTTTACTTCAAAGGCTTTGCAGAAACAAAGTGCCCTTCTGAACATAAAGGTCAGTATAATTGGTATTTTTTTTGCAAACTCTGTCCTGCCTGTACTGTAGAAGAGGGGCCACAGCTAGGACACAGGGTGTCTTTGTACAAATTATGTAATAATGGCCCACTTTGGTGGGTGAATTACAGAAAGGCAACTCTTGGGGCTGATAAAGTATAAAAAAAAGGAAAATGCCACCTCTCTCCAAGGACTCTTGGCTTGGCTCTCAGACCTCAGGTCAAACTTCAGCATTCTTCACCTTCTCCCCAAGTGTCTTGTCACAGGCACTGGTGTATGACAGCCCTGCATCACTGAAAAATGGGAGACAAGCAAGGTTAGAAACCAAGAAACCAGACTGGAGGCCAGTACAGTAGCAGAGGACAGATACAGAGGGAAGAGGAGGAGGGAAAAGTAAAACAGTGGTAATAATCCAGCAGTGGAATAAAGGAGACAGATTCAGGAAGTACTGAGGAGATGGAATTCACAGGGCTTGGAAGCTGGTAGAATGTGAGAAATAAAACAGAGAAAAAGATGAAAAAGGATGCAGGTGTGATGATGCCATTCACGTGTATCAGAGGCGGTCTTCTCCAAGATGATACTTTTCTTATGGAGAAGTGGGATTTGAAAACCAGGGAGAAAACAATGGGAATGACAGGCCTAAAGTCTGGTGCTTTAACGCAGTTGTCCAGGCAGATGAAGAAATGCTATTGCATCCTAAAATATTTTGAAATCCCCAAAGTTAGCGAGACTGGATTTGGAGCTGAGTGAAAGGAAGGCTACAGAGTTGATTGAGGATGTTTTGATAGGAATTTTCTTCCCACACTGGAAGAGAATTGACTCAGAATTTAGAGATCTCAGAAACTGAGGATGGCAGTAGGAGAATGAAGAGAAAAAGGAGAAAATGCCCCCCTCATCTTTACATCCCTCTTTCTACAGCTTAGATTTTGTGATTAATTACAGCATTACTAGCTTGCACAACCTTCTTCTCCTTTGCCCCACTCTCAACCCTTGGTCAAATCAAACACACCACCACCTTCTCCAAGCCTGAATCTGAATAGCTGAATGGGTAAAGAATACCCCTAACTGTGCTCCTCCCTTTAGCCGACTCTAAACCAAACTTTTACCCCTCCACTCCACCGAAACTCCCTTGTTAAGCCCCGGCAGCCTCCATTTTGTAAAATCCAGTGGTCAGCACTTGGTCTTCAATTTGTTCAGCTTCAACACTTGGCCCAGTTGAAAGTCTCTCTTTATAGGAACACATTCTTCACTTGATTTCTGAACACCACATTCTCTTGGTTTTCTTTCAACTTAAATGTAATTCCTTCTTTATTTCCTCCTCTTCCCAGTCTCTAAACCCTGACCTGAGTCCTCACCTATTCTCTATGTACATGAGCTGATCTGATCACCTGACTAGCAAAAAAATTGAGAAAGTCCTGTTTAACTTGACTACTTGGCTGCTCCTTTCTGATACCTTTTAAAATTATTATTATTATTATTACTATTATTACTATTATTATTACTATTATTATTTCATTCTGAAGCAGTCATATTTTCCCCCAAAATGAGTCACTTTTTTCAGTGATGAGTTTTTATCACAATATATATAACATCAAAGAATATTGGAGAAAGAGCATATAAATTTCCATTTTACTGTAGTGTTTTCCTCCATTCTCATCCTCAAAATATTTCCAAATTAGAGAATGGTATTCTTCTTATTCCACGCTTTGAAAATAAAGATTTTCAAGTAGGCCAACACTGTAACATATTTTCTATGGCTAGCAACAACGATAGCCAGCTTGTAGACAGCACACCTGAAGAGGCTATCTTCCTCCATTTCTGTGAAGTCAGAAATCACTCTACGTGCTTCTGCACATTTTGAAGAAACTAAAAAGTGACCATAAACCTCAATAAACCATGAAAGCCTCAGTATCATGAGTAAGCAAACCACAGTCTTTTCAAGCACTGGTATGGATACAAAGTGTGTAGCACATTTAGCAGATAAGATCTTTTCATTTTCTTTGGTAAGGCTAAATGGAATTTGCCAGAGTTTACATTTGTACTATCTGCCAAATATGCAGATAGATGAACAAGATCTTGTTTGTATTTGAACAAGGTATCAGCAATCGCTTGTTTTATGCATCCAGTGGATGTTGGAGTTTTATAAACTCCACCTACAAATCAAGAAGGTATTTCAACACCATGTTTCAAATTAAAGTCGTAGGAGCTAGGGGCAAGTTTTTTTTTGGTTGCCATAATTTGATACATCACTTGAAGTTGTTAAAGTGTAGAGAGCAAGGTCATCTGACAGAATCAGCTCCGCACTGCAAGAGGCGGATAAAGGCGGATAAATGGTATCAAATTCCCCACCTCCTTTTTTTCTTTTTTTTGCCCCTAGGTTGCAACCTCTGAATCAGAAACTCGAGCTGTCAATAAGATACTGTGTATTCTTTACAAGTTTTATTCCCAATGCTATTTTTGACTGAGCATTGGTGTCATTTGAAGACGAAAAAACTTCTGATTCAAAAGTTCTCTTCCGTCCTTTCTTATCCCAAGATAAGACTTGGGAGAGTCAGTCTCCCCACGGACTTTTCACACTTTCTTCTCCACCATCTCCAAATCCAAATTCTTTCTACATATTTTGCAGTACTCTGAGTTATTTATGTCTCTAATCCTGTTACATGTGTTCTTCTGTCTGTCATTGACACTTTTTCAGTGATGTCTTGGCCACGCTGGCGTTCATATGGTAATCGTTCTCATTTTCTCTATCTAGACTGTTAACAAATATGGTCATAATAATCACAGCGTAAAAAATTAATCTAACACTATTTCCATAAAAAGCACAATTAATCTACAGGCAGAGCCAAACGGTTAACGTTCACGACTACAAAACTCTTGTTTCCCAAATTTAAGTCACAGCCTTCAAAGGAATGCAAAACTCTCGACCCAAAAATTACGGCTGCCACCATCACTGGCCGGGGAAAAACAGCGACTGCAGCTACAGAAGTCGAATGGTATGTGCCGCATCCTTTTCACAATGAAATCAGTGTTCCTCTCAGCACTCCAAGGGCAGGATGGGTGAGTGAGAGAGTAAAGCTGTCATCGGGTTTCTTTGTACTTTCCCCAACTGTCCTCACCCATTTGGGAACACCGAAAACCCTGACTTTTCTCACCCTGGAAAGGGGTTTTCCGGGAAGGGGTACTTTCAGTGCTAAAACCAGGGCATCCCCCAGGCAAATCAAGATAGTAGGTAAACCAAGCTTTTCACCTCTTCCTGTTCCTGTAACTACAGCTTTCACGTACCAACAGATTCCCAAGAATTTGCACCAAGGACACCTTATTCCTTTTTTTTTTTTTTTTTTTTTTTTTTTTAAGGACGACACCTTAGTCTTTAAACCTATAAGTCCCATAGATCCAGAAACCCCCTTTGGACTTCCTCGGGACAGAGGGAGTGGTCAGGGGAGATTGTAGTCTGTTGAAAAGCTGATAGGACTTCGGGGAGGTGTTTTCTTAAAATGAGGACAGATGATTTTATGGGAAATATGCCTGTGAAGGGCCGAATGAGATAGAGCGGCAGCTGGATACCCAGGCGACGAGTTAGAGGAAATGTTTTGTTGTTCAAGTTAGTAAACACTTCAATGTGTTTAAAATACTGATGAGAAGGATCGCGTATGGAAGGAGAGAGGAAGCGGGCCTTTTTCCTCTTTCCTCGAGACGAGAGCAATGGACGAGGGCAGTGCAGGTTAGGTGCAGGTTTCTGGGAAGGAGGTTGACATTTTCCTTCAGTTTTGAGGGGCGGTGGGGTGGGTCATCAGTTCAGAACTATGCAGGGGGATCAACAGCGACTCTCTTCATCGGATTCAGGCTGTAGAAGCTGTTGTGTTTATACGTCGTTGCAGGAGAGCATTTCATTTTCAATGGAAATCTAGAGTAGAACTAGTTGAAGCAAAGTAAAATCCAGTGTTAAAAATACTTGACGAGAACTTCATATTATCTGCCTCCTTAGCGCAGTAGGCAGCGCGTCAGTCTCATAATCTGAAGGTCCTGAGTTCGAACCTCAGAGGGGGCAGTTCAGTTTTGCCCTCGTTTGACCATTCGAAGGTTGTGGCCTTTGTCTATCCAAAATCTACATCCTGGCCATTGGGACACAACGTTGCGAACTTTGTCTAAAGAAAACCTACCTCCTGGCTATCGGGACGGGTGTATCCTGTTACCTTTGCTGAATCTGGATGTCCAGAAAACCTCTTCAGCCACTCATTTACCAACCACCTCTTGAGTAGAGGACTTCTACATTATTTTTAAATTTTACAAATGACTAACCACATCCTTTACAAAGGGGTGCAGTAACTTCACTCTGGCTTTTTTTGTTTGTTTATTTTTAATTAAATGGCATTTAATAGGAAAGAATCTAGTTCTGGCACAATCCTTAAATATTAGCTCTCTTCATTCGACTGTAGAGGCCCCCAGGTATTCGCCTCAGCATCTTTCAGCGTGTATGAGTCACACATATGGGTCAAAACACCTCTCATTTCGTCATCTATATAATCTATTCCTATATATCGTGTGAAATTACTCATTCCGGGACGCTAAAAACCAGGAAATACGCCCGAACAGGGACTTGAACCCTGGACCCTCAGATTAAAAGTCTGATGCTCTACCGACTGAGCTATCCGGGCTCCTTGAAAGAATGAGTCCTTGTATAACCTAATGAGAAGGAAAGTACATAGATGAAGTTCAGTGTCTTAAAAATTCGGTCTATGTTCCTTTTCTTTATTCCTAACTCTATCCTTGCCCCCTTGAATGTGGCTCACGACTATTTATACTCCTAGCTCATGGAAAAAAATAACCCTCATTCTTGGGTAATATAATCTAAACAATTACTTCTAAAAGTTGTATATAACTAGAGACTTAATAATCTCAGCTGTTTGGTCCTTCATCTTCCAAATTTGTGCTCTGGTTTGCCCCCAGAATTCAAGGATGCCTAACCTAAAAAGCTCTCAACAAACAGGTTTCGAGTATTTATTTTGAGCAAGGAGCTCTGCTTTGCCCTCGGTTTACAGCAGTGGAAAGCCACCACCTCTGCCCTAGTGGAGTTTACCCTTTAGAAGGGAAAGTCAGCCTTTTAAACTATGAATTACGCAGTAAATGTTTAAATAGCCATTGTGATAAAAGCTCTTAAGAAAAAGTATAGGTTACTGAGATGTGTATTCAAGTAAGTATAATTTCATCACCCACGTTTCCAAATTAAATGAGATAATACAAGTAAATTCTTGGAATAGTGTCTGGGACTTTCTAAGTTCAATGAAAGTTAGGTGTTATCACCATTATTATTTTTATTTTAAAACAGATCAATTAAAACATCATATTTAATCATTTTGGTTGTGCCATCTTAGACAAATTGTTTAATCTCTCATTCGCTTTCCACCCCTAAATCCTGTAACAGAAATTTCTTCCTCAAACGCTAGGTTTAACACAAAGGTTGTCTCGTGGTACCATTCTAATTACGTATTTATTCATGCCACTATTCAGGTATGGATTCAAGGTGTTCTACACAACTTCACTGTAATAAGATAAAATGGAAAACATTCACAGACTTAAATCAGGATAAAGAGAGTATAGCGGTAGAAAATTAAGACAAAAGTATGCACACTCTAAGTGCCCCCCCACCCCACATCTCCAAGAGAATGGATTATAAAAGGAGGTGACCTCTTACAGAGGGTAAGAGAAGACTTCTTTCAGGATATAATGCTTAAATGGAGACCCAAAGGCTTCATAGTAATAAATTAGACAAAAATGTGGCTCCAAGATTCCAGGAAGAGCAAAGATCAGAACACTTCCAGAGAACTTAAAGAAGGCCTGAGGTGTTTGAATGCAGATATCTTGGGACAGTATTGATAGAGGTGAGGGGCAAGGTGAACAGAAAGAGAAGGACAGATCAGAGACTGACAGGCTCAGAGGTTATGGATAGGAATGCAAAATACAGAGACTTCACCCTTGCAGCAATATAAAATCACTGGGGA
Organism: Camelus dromedarius; assembly: GCF_036321535.1. Classification (NCBI taxonomy): domain Eukaryota; kingdom Metazoa; phylum Chordata; class Mammalia; order Artiodactyla; family Camelidae; genus Camelus; species Camelus dromedarius. Next base: position 18,703,173 of record NC_087454.1, on the reverse strand, counting down.
TTTTAAGCAGAGAGGAACAACATGATCACATACGATTTCAAAAAATTATGCTGGTTTCACATAAAGAATGTATCAAAGTGGGGAAAGAGATGATGGGAAAACACAAATTAGGCTAATGTGCTGTAGTAGGTTGTGCAGATTTGGCCTACCGACTATGTGACAGTGTCAAGGAATGGTGCAGAGAGACTGGGAACATTTGGAAAGAAGCAGAAGACTTGAGCCCAGACTCTTTCAGGGGACCTAGAGAGGAAGAGGTGTCAAAGTAACTCATTCTTCTCAGTAGCTCATTGCTCTAATAAGCACTTTAACTGGGAAAGGCAGACACAAAGCAGAACAGGAAAGGGCACTTTCAACCTTTTGAGAGTTCTCTGGAAAGCATGAGGTGTTTGCTCTGCTCTTAATCTGCCTTGTCATACCTGAAGGTAAGCTGCCAGTTCTGATCAGTAGGCAAGCCCTGAGTGATCAGACAAAAAAGGAGAATCCTGGGAGGAAGTGACCTCCTGAGCAATACTCAGCATGAAATAACCGGGTATTTGCAGAGGGATTCCAAAATCTTGTTCAACTGATTGCATTCAGATCAGATTTCCTGAGGTTGCTGTTAAAAATCCGGATTTGCATCATCTGTTATGTCCCACTAAAACACAGTAAACTCCATGAGATCAGGAGCATTTTCTGCTGTGTACAGTGCAGTATACCCCAGCCCTTATGTATCAGTCAAGGTGTAGTTCAGAAATAACACTGGTGGGAGGTGGTTATAGCTCAGAGTTCCATCCCCAGTACTTTTATTAATCAACAAACAAAGAAACCTAATTACCTCCCCACCAACATAAATAAATAAATTATTTTAAAAGCCAAAATTAAAAAGAAAAAGAAAAAGAAAAAGAAAGAACACTGGGTATTTCAACTGGGATCATTGTAGTAGCCCAGAGATAACAGAAATAATAACTATGGAAAATAGCTACCACCTTCTAGGGCTGAGGGAACAAAAGGGAAGGGGTTTGAGGACTCTGAGATAGGGCATTAAGAGAATAGAGGTTGGAATCAACTGCCCTTGTTGGAGTGACCCTGACTGAAATAGCAAAATTCAGAAAACAGTTTCTCTTCTCTTCTCCTGCCTTCCAGACTCCTTCTGGTTCCTCTTCTTGACAGAACCTGAGAGAAAACCAACATCCTAGAAAAGAGTATTCAAGGATGAATTTGAAGTTCAGACAAAACAGATTAACAGTGAGGGACACAGCTTTGACCAGTGCTTGGCACATAGTAGGCACTCAATAAATATTAGTCCAATACCTCCCATTCAACAAGCTGAGATGTTAAGAGCTGGATATTAAATATCACCCTTCCTTGTTTTGAGTCAGGTGCTTATCCTGACTCTAAATATCACTTCGTGTTTCTTCATTTCCTGTTTCTCTTTTTACTCTGTCTGGCATCTTGTATTTTGGATAACTAAGAGATCCAGTCAAGAGCACTGGAAGCAGGAAAAGAGGTCCAACGCAAAGAGGCCGAGGGGGGAAAATACTTTTTTCTTTTTTTGTGCAAGATGTCGTTGGTGATCTGGTGGTGAGCAATTCCAGAAGAATGGCAAAAGATAATCAATAATTAATAAAAATATTTTGCCCATCATACTACACCTTCCACATCCCCAGTATAACCCTCCATCCCCTCCTCTCTCCCAACCAGTAAGTTTCTTGACCTTGATGTTTTTATAACAATTTCCAAGCATATCAGAAAGTCATTTTTAAAAAAATCTCCTCACTGTATCTACAAATGGTATAAGAAAAATTGAAAGAATTTTGGAGTACTTAATCTTACTGAAAATTACTATTTTGCATCTGAACATTACATGGTTCGCTTAACAGAAAATTATCCGTTCAGTTTCATCAAAGCAAATTCCTCGGATTTTTTTTTTTAAAGATACACGAAAGAAAAATACTTGCATTGCCCCCTCTGAGGTTCGAACTCAGGACCTTCAGATTATGAGACTGACGCGCTGCCTACTGCGCTAAGGAGGCAACTGTCCCTCCCACTTGTAAAAAATGTCTACCAAGTTTATTGTAAGAAAGATTCAATCAAAAATTCTCTGAATCACAGTCTTTCAAAACAAGAACGGAACCATGGTTTCATTCACGTCTAAAATATTCAAAGTTTGGATGACAAGGCCACGCAGAACAAGGCAAAACATCAACTACCAGCCCAGGCCCGTTTCCCCTGAGAACTTTCCCGCAAAGACTTTAGGAGCGGTGAGGACAAGACTTTGTAGAAGTTCTGTTCGGAATGACCAGGGCCTTCTGAAAGGCAACCAAGACTAAAATAGTAAGGACCGCACTCTTTGCCTCCCTCGTGAGGTTCCATGTAGGAGCTTGGTCTCCTGAGATGTATGAAGGAGGGCGGGGGATTTGGGGGTGGGGGTGGGGGCTCAAGATTCTTTCCTTGAGCTCCCGGGCTCAAACCAAACGCCGCCTCCTTAAGTCCGGGGGATTACTCTCTGGAGTCCAAGTGGATCTGGAGCCCACAGCATCCATTGCAACTCTCAGTCCGCGTGACCCCTTTTTCCTGTGTTGGTGACAAACGAGCCAGGAGCTTCCTCCCGCGCTACCTGCGGGGTCACATTTTAGGGTCAGTCTGGGAGCCATGAGAAAGCAGCGTCAGGGGAAGGGGTCTCTCGAGCTGTGCTGGGAGCAGGAAGGGCCCACGGGGACAGCGCAGAGGGGCGAGGGAGGGAGAAGAGAAAAAGGATCTGTAATGGGAGTTGTTTGGGTCAGATGTCATACACATAAAAATAAGCGTCGTGGGCGGTAGCGTGGCCGAGCGGTCTAAGGCGCTGGATTAAGGCTCCAGTCTCTTCGGGGGCGTGGGTTCGAATCCCACCGCTGCCAAGCTGATTTTTACACCTCTTGTCTGAGTAGGTACTCTTCTCCATGCCCAATGTACACAAGTTCTCACACTCTCCCTCTCCCACTTGTTTTCCCCAAGGCCAGAGAAAACACCCATACACATTGTCCTGCAGTGTTCACATCATGATAGGCCTTCAACTGATTATTTCAATTAACAAAAAGTTAATGAGCACACAGTGTGTATGCTACTTACCCCCTTACTGTATTTTCACCACCCAGCAGTATGAAACATATAACAGACCTTCATTTAATTCATTTGTTTATGTAAAAAAAGAAGTGTTCAGTACCTACTAAATGCCAGCTACTTACTTAGGCCCCATAGATACAGTAGTACTTACTTATTACATTATTTAATAAATGATGGACTCATGAATGAGGGGCTGTCAGTCTCCCTGTATCCACTTACCAGTGGAGACAGGTCCTGCCCCGCCGCAGTTCTCAGCATCCCAGCAGCCTTCTCATTTTGAATCCTAATTAAACTGGTCTAAGCTCTAGCGACTCTCCGCAAGGCGCCTCGCCTTGCCACTCAACCGCCTCTCACTTCACACGAACTAGTGGCGCTCCCCCGCCTCTGGGCTCCTCTGCGACTTCCACTGGGCGCTCTCAGCATCTGCTCTAAGCAATTCTCTCTTCTCTCAAAGCTTCTTATCCTCTACACCTCAGCTAGGTAGTTGCCTTCTCCTGGAAGCCTCCCTTGATCTCTCCCTCCAGAATTACAATTAGGCACTGAGGATAAGGAAGGGAACAGAGGAGAGGGTTTCCCCGCCCTGGTGCCTAGTAGTGAGACAAACATAGAACGCATAATGACCCCAAGATGACACAATTTCTACGGTAAAGAATGCAATTGAACTAAGAATGACATGATGGATATATTGTTATCAACATAAAGAATGTTACCGAACAGTATAGTACAATGTATAAAAGGACACATTTCAAATTGTTCCTAGTGATAACAGTGTCAGAGGACAGGAAAGAGGGAGATTATAAATTTTACTTTAGACACTTTTGTTTGTGGTGTTAGAATGACTGGAGATGTATTTATAAATCAAATAAGTGAATTCACAAATTTATAAATAATTTTTTAAATCGCAATCTGATAAGTACTGCAAAGGAGAAATGGAACATGCAAGGCAACAGGCCCCAGCGCCGCCGTCCCTTCCTCTGGCAGGCTCTTAATTAGGCATTCCTGTTGGCATGAACTGGCTATGTTCAGTTATCACCCGATCACCATTTATTTTAGCATTTATCATAATTTTTGGAAATTTTTGTGCAATTGTCTGCTTTTCCCTATGTATCATAAGTTTTTTCAGATACAGAACCGTATTTTTCTTGCTTTCCTGCATCATGAAAACTACATAGATATTTGTGGTAAGTATCAACGAATAAATTAACATACGAAAGAGTATCTTTCTAATTTGTGAAGTGAGCAAAACAGAAAGACCTGGAGATCTTCAGTTTGAAGGGTCATGTGTTCTGAAGCCCCATTTCTACAGGACACTCCAGCTGACCTCAGTTCTGGACTGCTGATTATGCCACACTGACTTAGTCTTTCTGGATTCAGCTCTGCTACCAGATGACTGTAAACCAATTTAGCTCAGATTACCAAGGGAGAGATTGCTTCTGGATTGTGGGGCTCAGTCATCTCTTCCCTGAGTCATTCTCCTCAGTGGTCTTAATGAAGATAGAATGGAGAGCTTATGTGTGGGGAGGGAGGGTGCAGACACTTAGGAGAAAGTTATAGTCACCTGGCCAAAAGTCTTAGAATTTCATTGCTTCCTTCCCCACCTCTCAACAGATATATTCGTTTCAACCCGTATTTATTAAGCAGCTATTCTGTGACAGTCACCTTGCTTGGTTGGAGATGCAACAAAAGGATGAATGCCATGAAATTATTCAGGGATTCCTAAGCAATTCAGTTTTGGAAGGCTATCAGAGGCACATGAAGAGTAGATGGCCAGTAATTAACATTTAGACTGACTAAAGTAGTACTTTATACCTGAGTATTTCTTCCAGTCATGCTATGAATATAACCTCTTTATTATATGTTCTTACAGTGATAGGTAAATAATCATATTATATTAATAAAGTTAAGATTAAAAACAAAACAAAACCAAAAACGAATGACTATGTCCAACCCTATGATATTCGCTCTTGGCCATCCACACCAGAGGACACACTATTTGTGGGGCCATATGAACACTGGAATGTCCACCTGGAAGCTAGGATCTGGAAAGGGGGGGTGGGGGGGGGTGGAAAGCAACAGTCATGCTCCTTTTACTTGTCAGACTTATCCTATGGAGAGAAGGAAAAAGAAACCTTCAAAAAGAGGCCCATGCTGGACTATCTGAATATTTATTCACTCGTTCATTCGTTCATTCATTAAAATTCATTCATTCATCTTTCCATCTACGTGTTCATGCAACAAGACATTGATTAAGCTTCTACTATGTACCAGACCTTAGCGTGTCAAAGAGGAATGAAAGCTGGTCTTGCACTTAAGTCATTTCAGAGTAGGAGGACAGATATTAAAACGGCAAGTTCATGATTACTGCTGAACAGGAAGCACCAAGAAACTCAGGTTGCTGTGGAGACGTCTGCAGGTATCCTAGAACGAATAAGCAAAGATGTAGGGGAAAAATATATTTTTCTTTTCTCTCCTTTGAACTGTAAGTAAGATGAAATCTAATTTGCCTTTGTGTGATTGAGAAATGAAGGCAAAATCAAAACCATTAGAGGTAACTATTCTCAAGTTCCTGCTTCCCCTTACATGGAGGGAAAGAAACCTGGGAAGAAGTGTCATGGAAACAATCAGTGAAAGTTCCCTCCCATTCACCTCACACACTAGCGTTTGGCTTTTCCTCATCGTTCTGCTGAAAAGTGGAGAGATTTTTCATCTCCAAAAAAAAAAAAAGTCCCATAAATTAAAAAAAAAAAATCAATTAGGAAAAAGAGGCAGAACTTTGTTAAAGTGGCGTTTCATTTTAAATTGTATTTTATACCTCTCTTTCATTTAAAAAAAATCTTAAGCACAAGGTTATAATTTTAAATGGAGTACAATCCATAAAAATTTTGAATCACTGTGTTGTATACGTGAAACGAATGTAATACTGTACATCAATTATATCTCAATTTAAAAAAAAAAAAAAGAAATCACAAAGAAAGAGATATCAGGAAGACGGTGTGCAAAAGCTTAGCTAAGAGAGGTTCCATGGTGTAATGGTTAGCACTCTGGACTCTGAATCCAGCGATCCGAGTTCAAATCTCGGTGGAACCTTCCCTGCTCTTCTTTTTTCGTTCTATCACATAACAGAGTGAACCAAACTGCTTTCAGTTCCCATATTTTCATTTTTGCTGAACTCGGGCAGTGAGAAAGGACACGAGACTACGGTCCCACTGGCCCGTGAGCTCAGGACCAGACTATAATCACCCAGTCTGTATATATGTCTTTCTGTTCCCCCCAGACTTTTTCTTCCGGGACTCCACGGGGGGATATAAGCGTTCAGGAAAAGCGCCTTTAGTAAACAAACCAGAGTACAGAGCATAACGTGATCCGTAACAAGTAGCAATCAAAACGGAAAAGAAAGGGATCAGACCTCATTGAAGGTATGTCGTTAGGACAGAAAAGGAAAAAGTAAAGAATGAATGGGAATCAAATAATGGCTGCAAACGCAGTTGATTAGAGCAGGAGAGGAAAAAACAGCATGTCAGAAGTGGGATTCGAACCCACGCCTCCATTCGGAGACCAGAATCCTCCAACTGAGGAAGCAATGCTTGAGTCTGGCGCCTTAGACCACTCGGCCATCCTGACAGCTGAAGTCTAATTTGTGAAAAGAGAAAAATCTTCAATTATGATGAATGTGCATTCACCATGAGCTTTCAACTTCCTTTACAGTTGAGGATTTATCCAAGAAATAGAAACGTAAATCCTTATAAATTAACTGAACCTTCTTTTTCAGGAAAGTCTGGAACTTCGGCTGAACTTGTGAGGCCTTCCTCTTACTCTGGGGTGCAACTGACATTTCTCTCCCTTCCCTTCCCTCTGCTCTACCCTGCACGCTCCAGTGCACTGAGGTGCAAGGGTCCTAGCATCCCGGCACCGACTCCAGACTGGACAAGAGAGAACACCCTTGATCTATTCATTACAAGAAAGAACACTGAGCACGCGGGCTGGATTCCCAAGAAGATGCTTGTCAAACCAACCGAACTGGCGGGAGTTCAGTGGGGAAGAAGTGAGCGAACCATTGTAGACGTAGGGGGAAAAGCAGCGTGTTAGTACAGACTAGAGAGGGGCCAGGTGAGTGGGATTTAGGAGCCTTGAACGTGAAGGCTGGTTGTTGACGTAAGTTGGAGGAGTTGGCCGGATCAGGGGGAGCAGAAAGGCGGGAGTGAAAATTCAGAGCTGCGCGGAGGGAATGTTGGCAGTGAGCCCAAATTCCCAGACCCCTTCCCCAGCAGTCTCCCGGAACTCCACATGCACGTATCCCCTCTCCGTCTACTTCAGAAAGGAGGTTTAAGGTTTGTCAGTAGACATCGATCCCAGGGATAAAGAACCACAGACTAGATTTCCACATTAGATAACCAAACCCAATAAACCCAAGAACTTAAGATAAGTCAATAACCATCAAGGGCAAAATGATTAGATTGTGACATACTCATATAGTGAATCACTACACAGCAGAAAAAAATATTTAATTACTGCTATAGAAAAGAATAAATTTTACAGACATAAAAAAAAAAAGCCAAACACAAAAAAGAGCTTACTGTAAGATTCTACTTACATGAAGTTCAAGTACAGGTGAAATTAATGGATGTTTCGAGCCATTTGGGACAGTGATTTCTTCTAAGGAATCTCTAGGGGTAGGTATTGACAGGGAAGAGCATGAGGGAGCCCTCTGGGATGCTGAAAATAGTCTTCATTTTGATCTGGATGGTGGCTACTTACACACACGTCACAATTAATTAAGGTACACACCAAAAACTTGTATATTTTACATTGATTAAATTTTAAATTACAATATAAGACAGTGTCTTATTCAATGTCAGTTAGGTGTTACACAGTGTAAGTTGCAAAGATATCAAAAGAAAGAGTAAATTATTGTATCGGGAAGACAAAGGAAGTTTTATGGAAGGCTGATTCTGGGGGGAGTGGGCCACCTGTAAGGAGAGCAGAGTCATCTGCTTGTTCACATTTTGCTCAGAAATGGAAGAAAAATGGTACCAGCGCTCACAAAGGTATCATAATCTTCAGGCCCACATGCTCTGTGTTGGTTCTTCAATAATTTCCCCCTTGCTGTTCAGGATGCCTTTCCTACCTTTGCTGGTACTCTTTTTCATAGCATCCTGTCTCTTCCTTCATAACACTTGTCCCAATTAGTAACCATATATTGATTTGCTAAATAACATAATGCTAATCCTTTTTAAGGTTAAATGAGGTCATAAGGATAGGGCCCTAGTCCAGTAGGACCAGTGTCCGGACAGGAAGAGGAAGAGATACCAGGGATGAGTGTGCACAGAGGAAAGGCCATGTGAGAACCCAGAGAGGAAGTGGCTGTCTATAAGCCAAGGAGAGAGGCCTCAGGAGAAACCACCTCTGCTGACACCTTGACTTTGGACTTCCAGTCCCCAGAAAATAAACTGAAAAAATAAATTCCTGTTGTTTGAGCCACACAGCCTGGTGTTTTGTTCTGGTAGCTGGAGCAGACTAATAAAGACATCTTCCACAGTGGTTGAGGAACCCAAGAGCCCTCTAAGTGCAAAACACAAGGCTTTGTTTGACTGGAAAAAGACAAGACATGGCAGCTGTGATATGCGGAAAATTTTTTTAACTTTTTATTCTGAGATTATTGTAGATTCACATACAGTTGCAGGAAATAATAGAAACCCAGTATACTCTTCACCGAATGTCCTCCAGTGTTACCAACTTGCATAGCATAGTACAATATCACAAGTAGGAAATTGACATTGATAAAATCCACCAACCGTATTCAGATTTCTCTTGCTTTTATATGCACTTGTGTGTGTGTATTGAGTTCTACGCAGTTTTATCATATGTATAGATAACACATGTGATCAACACCATAGTCAAAATACAGAACTGTTCCATCACAAAGATCCCTTCTATAGTCACAGACACCTCCTCATCCCCCTTCTTGCTAAACCATACACCACTACTCTGTTCTTGATCTCTATAATTTTGTCATTTCCTAAATATTGTGAATGGAATCATACAGAATATAACCTTTTGAGACTGACTTTTGAGCATAATTCCCTTGAGATCCATCTAAGTTGTATGTTTCCATAGCTTATTCCTTTTTATTGTTGAAAAGTATTCCATGATATGGTTGTGTCACAATTTGTTTAACTACTCACCGCTGAAGGCTGTTTCTAGGTTTGGCTATTGTGAACAATGCTTCATGCTGATTTTGATGTGAACACAGGTTTTCATTTCTCTGGGATAAATACCTTGTGACATATAGATTTGAGACTCAAAACTGCAGCAGCCATTTGGCTATTTCATAAGGGAAACCTCCCCTGACCACTCAATATTAAATAACACCCCAGGCACTCTTCATCCTCCATATCTTGATTATTTTTATTCGTGCATCTTTTGTACTATATATTTATTTCTTGGTTTCCTTTTGTCCTTATTTCCCTCTAGAAAGCAAATCCAGGAGGCCAGGAACTTTGTTTTGTTCCCTGCTGTATCCTGGAGCCTAGAACAGAGCCATAGTGTATACTCAATGCACACTTGAATGAATGCATGAATGAATGAATACATCACAGACATCTTTCCATATTAGTATATATAGATCTAACTTTTTCTTTTTGGTGGCTGCCTAGTATTCCATCGTATGCCTGAGTAGTATTTTTATTAACTTGTCCCCTGTGGAAGTATATTTATGTTGGTGCCAGCATTTCACAAATCCAAACAATGCCATAATGACAATCCTTATGTAATCAATCATCCTGTGCAGATAGGAGAGAAGTAGATGGCTCAAAGAGTGTATATGCATTAAAAAAATGTGTTTTAGCTCTTACCAAGTTGCTCTCAACAACGTTCTCTGAATATACATTCCCACAGTGACCTGGAATACCCATTCCTCATGTTCTCACCAATACTGAGTATAGTTAGGCTTTTTAATCTTTACTAACCTCATAAATTAAAAGCAGCATCCCATTATTTTATTCATAGTGAGTTAAACCTATGTTCACACATTCATTAACAATTTGTTTCTTTTCCCCTGTACCATCTGTCATAACCTTTGCTCCCCACTGCTCCCCTCCTCTCTCTGCTTTTTACTTACTGTGATAATATTTTATCCCTCAAGGATGTTCACCTCTTGCCTTATTTGCTAAAACTACCTTTTCCCAATTTCCTTTATCATTTGGCGGTGATGAAAAAAATCATATTTTATAGCAAGATAAGAAAAATTTAAACATAAAATCTTTCTTTGCTTGTTTGGGCCTACTCCCTCCCCTTTAGTGTGTACTGTGTATCTGCATTAACCAGACCTCCTTAGGAGACAACATTTCTTCTTAATCTTGTGAGGGGCCATGATGACCCATGACCCACTACTTGCATTGTACAGGTAGATTTGGATTGTGTAAACTGTCAATAATACATCACTTAATGTATCATTTAATACATCATTAATTTAATTTCTGTCTCAAAAACTTAAATAACTGTGCTTTGACCTCTAATGGGCAGAGAGCCTTCTAAAAAGTTGTTTCTGGGTTATATCCCTCAGTTTGGTTCTAATAAAATTTTCCATTTCTTTCTGAGATTGACTGATTAAGTTTTTTGTAGACAACTGTTTGGAGGCACTTTTCTGTATAGATGTCATTTATTTTTAATTTTATACAATCAAATTTATCCATTTGTGGCTTCTGGGTTTGGGGTCTTATTTAGAAAGACCTTTCAGACAACAGATTTTTTTTAATAAGTTTTTTTCCAAAAAGCTTTTGTGAATTCATTTTTTTTTAATTTAAATCTTTCACTTATCTGGTATATATTTTGCTGTAAGAAGTAAGATGGGATCTTCCCCCCACCCACCCAAACAGCTGGCCAGCTGTTCCAGGATCAGTTATTGAACATGCAACAGTAACCTGCAGTTTCTCCATCTTCTATAAAATTCTTATTCAGATTGAAGCCAAGTCCCCCTAAAATCGAGTTCCTCTGTTGAGTTTATGATTAACCTCTCTATCTAAAACTTTAATTCCCTTTCTCGTCCCACACCTATGCCCCTCAAGATTGAAGAGTATCAAAGAAAAGGGGGGACTGAAACCAAGTAGGACCCTGCAGGGCACTCCCAGGCAGACAAAGTCTTTCTGAATCCCCTTTTTCTTGTTGGTAGAAAAAGGCTTCAGTTTCCTAGGCCTTCCTTTGCTTCCAAACAATTTCTAATTAGGACATGAGGGAATGCAGAAACAAATGGAAAGCAGTCAAGAAACAACAGCGCAGCAAGATAAAACAGAATCCTAGTTCCTGCTCAAGGGATATACATAACAATCTGATATGTATCTTTGAGCTGTTCTGCTGGAAACGAGGCCTTCAACCAGGTGGTGGATGGCAACTACCAGCTGAGACCCCAGACTGGTCAGAGAACCAGGCTGATGCTTGAGCTTCCTGGATCACCACTCTGTTACCTCCCACCAACCAATCAGAAGAAAGTCATGCACCCTGCAGCCCTTACCCTAAATGTTGCCTTTAAACACTTCCCTGAAAACCATCAGGGAGTTCAGATCTTTTGAACATGAGCCACCAGTTCTCTTTGCTCGGCCCTGCAATAAACCTTATTCTGCTCCAAACTCTGACATTTTAGTTTGTTTGGCTTCACTATGCATCGGGCACAGGGATTGGGTTTGACATCACTTGTTTGACAAAAAGATTTGAGCCTACTTCTCCTATTCTGTCCTATTGACCTATTGGCTTATTCTTACTTTAATTACTGTAGCCTTGTGCTTTTTCTGCCTCTTTTTTACTTTTATTTTCCCAGACTAACTTTAGTATCACTTGGTAAAGGCAGATAAAAGAAAAGATAGGGGAAGCAAAATATCATAAGCTTTATCAGGTCCTTCTCAGTTTGGTGCCTAGAAGAAGAATGGTCCGAGGAGAAAGGGGTCAACAGTGCCAAATGCCTCAGAAATATTAAGATAAAGGCTGAAAAGTGTCCTCTGGATTTAGCCAATACTAGTAAAAATTACCGGCACCCTTAGAGCAGATAGGGTGAGGGGGAACTTATTTTTAAATAGGGATTTACTTTAAAATAAAACATTTTATTAATAAAAATAGCATTTATTAGTTAGGTTTAGTTTCTGTTGCATATGCAGACAATCTAAATAAGTGGCCAAAACAAGACAGTTGCTTTAGTCTCTCTCAAAGATATGACTAGATGTGGGCACTCTGTAGTGAATAAGGACCCAGGCTTCTTTACCTTTTACTACACCATCTTAGTGATGGCTTCCATCTTCAAGACTGCCTCATGGTCCAGGACAGCTGCTCAAGCTCCTACCATCATGTGCACATTCCAGGCTGAAAGAATTAGGAAGAGGGGAGGTTAAAAGGGTGTACTTTCCAACTGAGTAGGCTTCTTTTAAGAAGCTATCTCAGAATGCCCACCCTAAAATTTCCACATAGATATCACTAGCCACCCATAATCTCAGGGCCATGTTGAAGTGTGAAAGAAATGCTGAGTGAGTTGGTGTTCCTGAGCATGTCCATAACCAGCTAGACAAGATTTTGTATTGCAGCACTGCACTCATGAATTTACCACAATATTGGCAGCAAAGGGGCCTGGGAAGTATCTCTTAGCTGGGCATATTGCTACCTGGAATAAAACTGTGAACGAAAAATACTGCAAACCATATCAGTAAACAAAGAATGCTGAAACCATAAAGTCATCAGTGGCTGCTGCCACCCCCCAGTGAAGACAAGCCTGCAGCCCAGCCTCTGCAGCCACTCACAATGGTACACTCTGAGGGGAAATAGAATAATAAAGGACAAGATACTGGCCCTAGATAGCTAGATGCTTGTCAAAGGAATGAATTCAATGAGCCCAAATGTTTGCTTCCTCCCATACATAGAAAAGCACTAAATTGTTTAACTTGAGATGCCTGGTTTTCTTTAGATAACAAGTAATCCTTTATTGTTCCAACTACCTGGTCTTCATTGTAAAGCTCCTATATATACTACTTCCTCTCCCCTACCTCTTCAGAGTAGTCCCTCAGAGTGATCTGAGAGGCTGTCATCCTGGCTCAAGTCCTCCCACCAAATAAAACATAACTCTCAACTTTAAGGCGGCACATTTATTTCAGTCAACAAAACTTTAAGGAAGGAGTGGAGACTGGCTATAAAATAGTCAACAACAGTCCCTTCCATGTTGTGTTAAGACTGAAAGCACTTATGAAAATAAACGGCTGTACCAGAAGTCCCTAACTAAAGGTTAGTGTTGCCGAAAAACTAGCCTCTGTACCCCGATAGCCAAATTGAGATTCAGAGGTAGAGTTTGGGAAGGATAGAAAAGAACAACTTTACTGCTTTGCCAGGCAAAGGGAGTCATAGCAAGCAAATGCCTTACAGACTGTGAGCTCATCTTGGGGCTGGGTCTTGAAATTTTATAGAAAAACTGGATGGAACAGAAAAGGTGATAACAATCAGGGCGTTTTACAGGGTGTTACATTCTCTTTATTTTGATAATAACTTGCTGTTGTTATGGAAGAACTTAGGAGGGTTTGCCCATTTTCTTGAGGTTCAGTCCATGACCTTTCAAGACCTCTAGGGTAAAAAGGTAAGTTACTCTAAGAAAAGAGGGCACGGGGAGGGCAGTGTGTTAGTCATAAGATCAGTTTAGCTAGAAATACAGGCCTGAACAACTCAAGAGCCATCTTGTTAGTTTTCTACTCTTTCATTAGGAGGTCAATTTCATCTTGCAGAGATGATTTTTTATAATTTTTAGTTAGCTTGAGCAGCTGTCCTGGACCATGAAGCATTGACTTGAAAGTTAATAAATTTCACATAAACCTACAGATTTCTACCTTCTTTTGAAAGTCAAAAATTTGACAATATTCTGGGCTTACATTCTCAATGGTTACTTTAGCTAGAGATGATGAGCTGCTTCACAGGAAGGACATCCGATCTCCAATTAGTCACTGTCCTCATCTTTCCCTATGGTGACCCTGGTCTGGCTGGCTCAATTAAATTACCTTTTTGTCTCCAACAGGTATTTGTATTTGCACCTGTCATTTTACAAATGAATTAACTGTTATAAAGCTAAGAAGTATGCATAAAATCTAACAGTGGAATCATTAGGTTAATTGATTATTAGTTCAATAATTCAACAAGTATTGAAATACTTTCAATATGATTAAAGCTATGTGCAAGGCATAATGAAGATCAGAGGAGGTCTGGAGAGGAGTCTCTACCCTTAAGGGGTTACTAAAGTATCTGATCTCAGTTTCTTTATTTACAAATAAAGTGTTGGACTATGTGAGAGCACAAATTATTTCCTATTCAAAAGTATGCTCGGATTTAGAAACTTGATAGATTCTAAGACAGGTAAAAATACTACACAAGGGAAAGTCAAAGAAAGTCTAGATAGAAAATAACCAAGTACTAGAATTTGAGGTTCTGTATGAATAAGGGAGGCCCACTGGAAAGGTGAGAGATCAGTGTGGCTTCTTTAGGTTAAGCTTCAAGGAAGAGGTAGAATTCATGAGTAGTCCTTGTAGAGGATTGTCAATGCTGAGTCAGAGGCTGGGCTGGCAGCACTAAAAAAGGACTGAAATGTCAGCCTATGCTGGAGGCCAGAAGTGCTCAGACTGGACCCCAGGCCCAAGGGTTTGTTTGAACAATGTCCTGTTGGCAAAAAGGAAGCTTTGAAGGTTTCTGAGAAGTGACAGAATGAAAGAAGTACTTTAGGGGATTTTTAAGGACAGTTCTCTCCCTTAAAGTGTTATGTAAATAGGTTAGAGGAAAAGACGGGAAATAGGGAAACTGGTGGAATTGGTTACATTCAGCTGTTAGTTAATTCATTTAAAAAACATTTGCAAACTATCTTACCAAAACATTTCTATGTTAAATTGCCTTCAAATACCTAGGTTCTGAAATGCTTTGAACCGATATTAATATCTTACTCACTGTACCTTCCCTTATTATCACCCCTCTTAATAAGTTAAATAAAAATTTTGGCACATGTTTAAAAAAATTTGCAAACTGACATTCTTGAAATAATTTGGGTCAAAGAGTGGCAATGGAAATTAAAATGAACAGAAGCAAGTTGAGAGCTAAAGCAAAGCAAGGCTGTCCAAATTCAATTTAATCTATAGAGAATGAAGGACAATACTGAGGAAATAGCAAAGGAAAACAGGAAATTCAGAGGTAGGGATGAGGGAGCAACGCAAACATTTGTCACCCACAGGATCATCAATCTCCCTCTACGTCAGGAAGGAGCAAGCGGGTTTAGGCTCTATTCAATACTCTGTGCAGTGGGTATTTTACTCTTCTAATGGATAAACATCCCTTTCCATTACATAACCACTTTAATGGTTAAAAAACTAGATGTAATGAAGCCTCCCTCCTCGCTATGGTAGAATTATTCCCATTTCACCTCAGAGGAAACCGAAGCTCGCTCGGAGTGATAAACCAATTTGCTTAAGCACAGTAGGAAGTAGCAGAATTGGGCTCGTCTTTTTCTGTCACAGAAATGTTGCCACCTGATAATTAAGCCTTTCTTTTTGGAAACGAAATTGCGAGTGCCTGTAAATGGGGTTGTTTGATAAAGCTCCTCACAGACGGGGTGGGGCTCTGTCCGCTACCCTCATCCCTCCGGCCTCCCGGGGAGGCCAGATGGCTCTTCTTCCCACACCAACACAAAGCTAGCTTTCTCTCGCCGGAGCTGAGGCCTGGGCACCAGACAGGAAACCCAACAAAAGACCAGGGGGCCAGGCCCAGGGCCTCGGAAGCTCGGCGTTGGGCCCGGAGCCTGCAGGCAGGAGAGACCCTGTCCCCGCCGAGCCCGCGGACACCGCCTGCCTCGGTGACCGGTCCCCGAGGTTCCCCTCTTGCGCTTCCTACCCAAAGGCGGGGGCGACGCCTCCCAGCACCTCTGTGGAAAGAACGGTTCAGGCCTGAGGCCAGCACCAAGCCCCGCCCCCTGAGCCGCCCCTTCCGCTCGCGCCGGGGCGGGGTCTGCACGGCCGCCGGGATCCGCTCGGACGCGGCCACGTTGTCTTGTGCGTTACGAGCGCGCGGCGCCGCGAGTCCTAGCGGCGGCATCCCGTTCGCGGTCCCTTCGCGTCGCCGCTGGGCTCTGTGGGGCTGCAGGACCCCCGCGCTCACTCAGCCGGGCGCAGCGGCGCAGGGAGCGGCCCGGCCACCCTGCGGTTGCAGCGCACGGGCGCGTCTGGGATCAGGGCCCGGGAGGCGCCGCCCTCCGTCAGTCCGGCTCGCCTCCCCGAGCCGCCCAGAAGCAGCGAACGGGAGGGAGCGCGGTAGAGTTGGGCTCCGTGAAGGGCTAGGCGCCGGGGCTCATGCCCGTGCGCCCCCGCGGGCCCGCGCCATGGCCTCCGGGAGCGTGGCCGAGTGCTTACAGCAGGAGACCACCTGCCCCGTGTGCCTGCAGTACTTTGTCGAGCCCATGATGCTCGACTGTGGCCACAACATCTGTTGCGCCTGCCTTGCCCGCTGCTGGGGCGCGGCGGAGACCAACGTGTCGTGCCCGCAGTGCCGGGAGACCTTCCCGCAGAGGCACATGCGGCCCAACCGGCACTTGGCCAACGTGACCCAGCTGGTGAAGCAGTTGCGCACTGAGCGGCCGTCGGGGCCCGGAGGCGAGATGGGCGTGTGCGAGAAACACCGCGAGCCCCTGAAGCTGTACTGCGAGGAGGACCAGATGCCCATTTGCGTGGTGTGCGACCGCTCCCGCGAGCACCGCGGCCACAGCGTGCTGCCGCTGGAGGAGGCGGTGGAAGGCTTCAAGGTGAGGGCCGGGCGCGCGGAGCCGGGAGGGGCTGGAGCGCGAGTCGGACAAAGGGAGGAGAGACCCAAAGGGGCTTCCTTTTTTCCGCCTAGAAAATGGCTGAGCCGGACGTGTGGTTCACAGCCGTCATTTCCTCTCTGTCCGCTCCAGAGCCTCGGCACTCAGATTTGGGAGGAAAACCTGTAGCTGGTGAGGAAGGCAGAAGTCTCCCCACCCCCACTGTCTTTATGTGCCCCTCTGTTTACCCACTCACGGGCACGTTATACATAAAGACGGCCCATGGAGACACCCCCTTGACTGTATAAAAGATGCGCGTAAAACCATGTACACATCGGCAAGCTTCAGAGACGCCCGTACTCCTGCTGGATTCTAGATGATCTCAGACAAAACACAGCCGGACATTAACTGGCTGTATACACATGAAGCAGATGCCCATCACCTAATTCTTCCCCCATCACTTCCCTGTGCTCCATCCTCTTCTAGAAGCTCACGGAAAAGAACGAGCTCCTTACTGCTTAAGTCAGTTAACCACCATGAGACTCATAGGAGATAACATGGTTATGAAGATTGAGTGAAATAAAATGACGCGTGGATCCCTTTGTGAACTCTTGAAACAACAGACTGGCCCAGCCAAACAATAACATGGAAACAAAGTATTAAATCTAAAACAGTTGTAAGGAAACATTCAAGGAGTGCATGATCTGTGTGTTTGAGGACTGCAGGAATATGTACACAATTATGTACACGTTTAAATGTGAGTACATTCATGCAAAATTAATTCACTTAACATTTATGGTGCTTTCAGATATGTTATTTTACTCACTGGTGATAACCCTCTAGTAGGTTGGGAAGGTGGTGTTTGCCCGTGTCACACCTGAGGAAAATACGAAGTTAAGTCATTTTCTCAGGATGCTTCTGTGAAAGACTGACAACTTAAAGCCTCCTAATCCAGTCACCTTCCACTAAGCCATGCAATATCCTTCCAAGGACAGGTAGTTGATCCATCATTTGAGATACAAACTACCAAAGGAGAGGTATGGTGACCTTTGTGCCCTGGTGATGGCGGTGCGGTCCAAGGACAGGCTTTTCAACAGGAACTTGGCATCAGAAATGTGGGTTGCATGTGTGATAAGGAGAATAGTCATGTTGATGCTAAGGTCTGCATAATCTTGAACTCCCCCAACTGTTTTTGCTTTTCTCAGGAGCAAATCCAGAACCAGCTGGACCACCTGAAAAGAGTGAAAGATTTAAAGAAGAGGCGTCGGGCACAGGGGGAGCAGGCACGAGCTGAGCTGTTGGTAAGATTCTTTGGAACTCACAGATAATATCAGTTTTGCTGGTAGCTCCCTTATTTTGTAAGGCTGATGTTACTTCCCTTAACCGTGTGCAGTCAGGTCACCCAGAACTTCTAGGTGTGGGTGGAAGAACCCTACATGTCAGTTGGGAACTTGCCTGGAGAACCAAGGGATTCCCACATTTGGGGGAAAAGACTTGAATAAGTTTAGAATCCCTAGAGATAGGAGCTATCAAAAGTTTAACTGCTAGCTTTGTGTAGATCAGGGTTGATCCTTGACAAAGCTGATACAGGTGAAATTCTTGGGCACAGTTAGCCTCCTTTGATACCATTCTGCTGACAGACACTGTCAGTGGCTTTCCATGAGCCCCATTGTTGCTTCTTGCTAGAATGTTCCCTTTCTTGGCCGTGCTTCAATTCTGAACTTTTTCTTCGTTCTCTTCCCCAAGTCTCCTAAGGCCTTGGCCAAGTGGCTAAAGTGCTAATTTGTAATAGGGATATTTGAGGGGTTTGTTCTGAAAAAACAAAACAAAAAATACAGACTTTTAAATACATACTTACAGATCTACCATCTAGGTATTTAAGCATTTTTTTAAAATAATAAATAAAATATTAAAAATTTCCACCCATTAGAGGTATTTGCATCTGAAAAGCAAACTCATAGATTAGTAGTGTTTTGTGAGAAAGTTTTCTCAGTTCTGGCCAGGGTAGTAAAGAACTTTTGGACAAGGAACTTATTCCCATGATGCCATCAGATCCTATCACTTGTTCTGCCCACAAGATTCACCAAGACCTCAGCTCCCCTTGCTTGAAAATAGGTCTGATGGGTGGAGAATCTTCTAGTGAGCCTGAGTGGACTCAAATCATTGTGTGAGAGGACACAACTGTGTCCTCTGGGAAGATTGTCAAAGGGGAGAGACAACCCTTCTCTGAGGAAGAAGGGCCCTGGACCTACTTCTTGGCTCTGACACTAGCCAATTGAATAGATGGAGAGAGCAAGACAGCCTCTCTGGGCCTCAGTTTGCTCATCTGTAAAATGGGTAGGTTGGAGTAGCCTTTTAGTTCTTTAGCAAGGCTAGTACTGCCGTCTGGTCCCCTCCGGTGGTTTGGGTGTTTGGTTGTCACCTAAGGAATGGAGTGATTGGGGAGGGGTGACAGGGATTCTAAATGTCCTTCAGTGCAAAAATCAGCCCCATGCCAGGCAGAATTGTCCCCCAGCCAGGGTGCCAATATCACCCTCTTTGAGAAGCACTCTCTTTCAGCTTTAATTTTCCATTTCTAAAATTGTTTATGCATTGAAAGACTTGTCCAGTTAAGGAGAGGTATGAGCTCATCAAAAGGATTTATAAACAATGGTGTGTGTGCACCACTGTTGCACAGTGAATGCTTAAGAAGACTGGCCAGAGGAATGGTTGTGGGGGTATGTTCTCAGGAGGAGTAGAGTTTAGAACAGGTGTCAGCCAGCTTTCTGTAAAGGACCACATAGTAAATCTTTTTGGCATAGTAGGCCTTATCTTTATCACAACTGCTCAATTCTGCTGTAGTGGCTCAAAAGTAGCTAAAGACAGTATGTATATGATGGGTGTGGCTGTGTCCCAGTAAAACTTTACTCCAAGAGATTAAACAAAGGAAGTTTGCTGGCCCTTTGTTTAGAGCAAAGCTTTAATAGAGCCTCATTAGTGGGAGATGGTGGGGAGAAGGAAGGGCAGACCACCTTTGGCAGATCTGTACCAATAGAGTATCACATTCAAAGCCAGTGAGACGGGGTTGGTGGTACACACCCTTGAAGGCCAGATAGAGGGAATGGATTGCATGTGAAGGGTTAAAGGGAACCTGTCAAGGTTATTATGTGAGGATTATTGTAGAAATGATGCACGTTCCAAGTCGTCCTCCACGGGGCACACATCCGACCATGTCACTTTTGACAGTGTTTCATGGCTCCCAGTTACAACAGATTCCTTGCCCCTTAGCCTGCCAGGCAAAGTGTGTTCTGGTCTCTTCTGGCCTCTGCCCTCAGCATTCATGTGCTCCAGCTGAACAGAACTGCTTGCCTTCTCACTCCTTTGCCCATACCATTTCTCCTGCCTGGAAAGCTCTCCTGCTCTTGGACCACGTGGTAGACGCCTGTTCATCCTCCAAGACTCTGTGAACATTGCTTCTGTGATGACTGTATTAACTTCTCCCACCACAGGCTGTCACCCTGCTTTGCTTATCCATCCATGATTGTGTATCACGTAATTCCTGACTGAGTTCCTTGAGGGCAGGGACTGTGTCTTGGTTGTCACTGGGGTGATTCAGTTCTCAGCCATTATATATCCAGTCAGTAAAGACTGGAAGAATGAGTCTGTGGACAGGATGCTTGTTTTAGTATACTGGGATGAAATGATGAGGTCGTGGGGTGGGTAGTCAGGGGAGGAATGGGAAGGGCTCCTGAAGTAGCCTTTCCTCTCTTCACTGCCCTGCCCTGCCATCCACACAGAGCCTGACCCAGATGGAGAGGGAGAAGATCGTTTGGGAGTTTGAGCAGCTCTATCATTCCTTGAAGGAGCATGAGTATCGCCTACTGGCCCGCCTCGAGGAGCTAGACTTGGCCATCTACAACAGTATCAATGGTGCCATCACCCAGTTCTCTTGCAACATCTCCCACCTCAGCAACCTGATTGCCCAGCTGGAAGAGAAGCAGCAGCAGCCCACCAGGGAGCTCCTGCAGGTAAGGCCTAGAGCCCCCGGCCAGGCCCCCTGCTAAGACGTCTCCCTTCTCTCTTTGCCAAGTAGTATCCAGGGCCCCCTCGTCCCCTGTCAGCTCTGGGAGCAGCAGTGGCTTTCCAGGCTCTGTACTGGAGGAGAAACATGTACAGTTGAGGCTCTGGTTGATACAACTTGGGTCAGTCAATTGCACTGTCTCAAATAAAGGGTACGAATCTGTGAATCGATACTGAATGAAAAGGGGAAGTTCTACTATTAAAATGTCGGCTAAGTAATATAGAAGGGATTTTGAAACTAGAAAATGACCATTTGGCAACTATCGTAGTAAAAGTGAGACAGTAATGATCAAGAGAAAATAAATCTAAGGGGAAAGGGGATTTGATAAGAATTGGAATGTTAACAAAATTTCAAAGTATCACTAGAGATTGAACCTAGGACCTAGTGCATGCTAAGCATGCACTCTACCACTGAGCTATAGGCACCCCACAAAGTAACACTTTTAGATTACTTATTAATTACTAAAAAAAGTAATTGTACAATGATCAAAATGCCACCAATAAGAGACAAGTGAATAAAAGGTACCTTTAGGAGGAAACAGCGTACACTAGTCAAAGATGGTACAGCATGAATTTACTCATTCAGTGAGGAGTATCTGACAAACCCAAATGGAGGGGCATTCTATAAATAAGTAGCCTTGTATTAAAACAGTGTCAATGTCATGAAAGACAGTCAATGCTAAGGAGTCATTCCAGATTACAGACACATGCCATGATACCTAAATGCAATGAATGCTCCTGGATTACCGGAGTGAGGAGGGGAATGGTTTTAAAGAACATTATTAAGACGATTGTTTAAATTAGAATATGGAATAGATTTGCTAACTGTGTTATAGTTATATATGAAAATGTACTTGTTCTTAGAGAATTTTAAAGAAGTAAGGGATATAATGGAAACAATACTCTCTCAAATGGTTCTGAAGATAAATATGTTTATAAGTTTGGGGAAAGAGTATACAGGAGCTGTTTGTACCAGCAGCCTTTCTGTGTCTTTGAAATAATTTCACAGTAATAAATCAAAGGAAGCAAGCTGGACAGGTAGGCAGTTATGATCCAAAGGTGGGATACTTGTGTGAGTAAATTTGAAATCATGATCCTTGACAAGCGTGCAGGAGGAGGACCTAGGTAGTGTTAGGTATAGCAAATAGTGTGCATCCCGGTTTCCTCTGCCGAGTTTTTAGCTCTCCGACTGTGAGTTGTGTTCCTTGTCTCCTTGGTTTCTCCCAGGGAGGTATGGTCCTCATTCTTAACAGTCCAAGTTGCTAGCGTACGGATCAGCAGGAAGGAGATAGGTCACATCACATTCATTTTTAAACAGACTTCTCAAATTACCACAAGACACTTCCTGCTTCTCACTGGCCAGAACTCAGGAGGGCCACCCCATAGTTGGGTTTTCAACAAACACTCATGAAAGAAGACTGAAGTTATGAATGATTTCTCATGGTTATCCTTTTCCTTTCTCTTGTAGGACATCGGGGACACATTGAGCAGGTACAGTTTTCTCTCTCCCCATTGATAAACCAAGCACAAGAAGACTGTTTCCTTCACACTTAGAAGTCCTGAAAGGAACCCAAAAACTGAGGACTTCTTACCAAATTGCCACACATCCTGCCTGTCCCTGAACTGAGTCACTATTGAGCAAAGAACTAGATGGACCACAGCTCTTTCCCAGTAAAACTGAGGACTTATTGACAGTTAGGAGGGTGTCGGGGTGGAGCAGGGGCTCATTTGGAAGGGTGCTGGTGGTTATGAGGACACTTCCATGGCAAGGGTGGAGATTTGGAGGGACTTGGGCAAAGTGCAAGGATGTTTTATGGTTTTTGCTTCCTAAGCATTTCAGAATTCTCTCTTTCATATTCTCTCCCTCTCTCTCTTTCTTTCTTTTTCTGTAATGGGGCAAATATGGTTTAAGAAAAGCAAGACCAGCTCAGAGTTATATAATTAGTGATGAGTTCCCTGGCTTCTAGCTCTTGTTCACATTATTTCACTACTGTATCATCAGATGGAAAGTGAAGAAGAGCACCTGGGAGCTGGGACATGACAGAGAAGGGAGAGCTCAGAATGAGCAAGAAGCGCAGACTTAAGCTGTGTTGCGAGGATGAATGGGATGGGTCTTGGGAACATAATGTTTGGTGCAGGAGTGCCTACTGGGGTGGAGACTGACTTTGAGGGAGCTGAACTTTGAAGCTGATTCAGATCCTGAAAGGTGAAAACCCTCCAGAGGAAATGCAGCTTGATTTTGTGGGAGCATTTGAGGAAAATGGTGGAGGGCCTCCTAGATGGGGTAGGTTGGCTGCGAGGGCTTTGTGGATAGAATTAGGTTGATAGAACTCAGGTTTTGAGGACCCCTAGGATGGAAATGAGTTGCAACCTGTAGCAATCCCTGCCGAATGACCGCAACAAATACTGCTTTCACTTGCTACTTTTACTGTTTGATACCAGTCTGGTTCTGAACTAACAGGGAGATAGATCCTTTAGATCCTATCATTTTGTGACTTTAAACCTTGAGTTAGGTTCTATGAGGCAGGAAACCTAAAATTTCATTGGCTTAAAGCTTAAACGTAATAAAAAAAAATTTATAACCATTAAAGAAAGGTGTAAGAAGGTAGCCTGGGGCTGGTTTGGTGGCTTCAGTGATCATTAAAAGGTCTCTCGGGTTCCTTTCCATTTACATTTCTGCCACCCGTAAGGTATGATCCTCATTCTTAACAGTCCAGGGTAGTTGCCAGAATGCCAACCAGCAAGAGGAAGATTAGTCACGACTTCAGATTACCACAAGATACTTCTTAACCTCTCACTGGCCAGAACTCAGTCACAAAGTCACATCCAGACGGCGCAGGCATGAACCCAGTAAAATTTAGAAGATGGGAGAAAGGATGTTGGGTGGGTAACTAGCAATCAGTCTTTGCCATAGACCCTTTGGGGCAGGTGGTAGGTAACGGTATTGTCCAGAGAGTACCTGTCTGTTTGAAGGTGTCATTCTCACTGTATTTGGGCACCTGTGAATTCTGGGTCATTGCGCACCATAAATATCAAGGACTTTGTCATGGAATCTGGCAAGGTCAGCCTTATATATAATTTAATTCAGTAGACCTTTTTGAGGACAGACCACTTGAAAAGCCATACGCTACTTAGTGTTTTGAGGGTATACAAATAAGATGTCTCTCCTGTTTTGGTCTCAAGGATCATAGTCTAGGAGGAGAATTAAAGACTGTCTGCCTGTGTCAGCCAGTTTAACCCAGAATGTGTCCTGGACCTTGAAAGTTTGTAGAGTTGGGAGAGGGATTCACTCTTTTATTTTTTTTAATTTTTTTAATTAAAACTTAGGGCTGAGCGAATCAGAATCCCTGAACCCTGGATCACACCTCCAGATCTACAGGAGAAAATCCACATTTTTGCCCAGAAATGTCTGTTCTTGACTGAGAGTCTGAAGCAGTTCACAGGTAATGGGAGAGAAGGGGTCCATGAGGGGACATGGATTTATCCTCTGAATATCTGCGATGTATTTTCTAGCCAAGTAGTGGGATGCAAGCTGAATATCTTCTTTTCTCCCCTTAGAAAAAATGCAGTCAGATATGGAGAAAATCCAAGGTAAATTTGTCTGCTTAACGGGCTTTTGATGTTGAAGTTTCCTGGAGAGACAAACATCTGCACTAAAGTGTGGGAACATGGGAAAGGGATGATACCCAGCGGCCAGCCTTTCCTGAATTTACATCTTCCTTATTGCTTTGTTAATTCTTTTCAATTAATAGCCTCTTGTTTCAGCTTGAAGTCTTAACTATATGCACTCATTTTTCAATCTACATTAATGGAGGAGAAAAATGGGCAGTCCAATAAAAAATTAATCCAGAATTAGTTTGAGTATTTAAAAAAAATTTTTTTTGGTTGGGGGAGGTAATTCAGTTTATTTATTTATTCTTACAGGAAGGACTGGGGATTGAACCCAGGGTCTCATACACGTGCTACCACTTGAGCTATACCCTCCCCCTAAAATTATTTTTAATTGAGAAAGACAATCAACAGAAGCTATCCTAGCTCCATAACATTTGAGCCAGTATTTGTAGTTATAATTGATCGAGTTCCTGATGCTTGTGCACTGATGCTGACCAGGACAGGAGGAATCAGGTGGTGCCGACTGAGGCAGCACCTCGAGGGAAGGGGTCAGGAACAGAGATTCAGGAGTCGAGCTGCCTGAGTCCCAGGTTCAGCTCTGTCACCTGATAAGGATCCTACACTGTAATTTCCTTACCTGTGAAATGAGGAAAATAATAGCTCTCACCTTACAAGTTTGTAAGGATTAAGTTGAATTAGATGCCGTTTCTAAAGTCTTTAGAATGAAATGGGACATGTAGTAATCCCTATATTTATGTTTATGAAATATGATGTTCTAGGTATTTAAGGGAGGTTCTTACAAATACAGTTTTATGTTCATGAGCCACATTCAGTTAGGAGTTGGCTATATACTAAATGCTAAGATCCCTAGGTAGTCTGGTAGAGTCTGAGATTATTCTATGTAGGTAAACCCTTTCCTTACTTGTAACAGATTACACATCCCCATAATCTCTGATAATGTCTTACATATGCTAAAACTTTGTGTTGTATCTTTTCAGATACATGCTTTTTTGGCATCTAGCAACATAGATTTAGGGGATGCTCTCATGTCCTCCACAAGCCGAACAGGGAGAAACTCCATTTAATACAGTGGATGATACCAGGAGTGGTTAGCTCAGACATGACATTCCTTGATCTGATTCATTTATTTCTCCTGCTCCTCTCCTGCCACTTCAAAGGCTCACTGAGAACATAGCTGTGAAAATGCTTTGTCAACCATAAATGTGTTTTACAGTGAATGGCCTTGTTTGCCCCAGTGTGGTAGCAGGTGTCACTTGAACCACCCAGCCCCCCAGAACAGAGATGGCTTATGAAAGCCGAGATTATGTATGATGAAGACTTGGAGCCGTGTTTCCCCTCAGAGCCAGCTGGCCCACTGTGGGGTGGAATCCTTGATCTTGGCTCAGTTTGACCCCGTATGCTACCAATCTCGGGCATGTGGTTATCCTTCTGCCCAAAGTTCCCAATCCCTCTTCCCTTGAAGCTGTTGGCTGGATGATAAGAGTCATAAACAGTGGGAAGGAATCAGTGCATGACTGATAACAGGGGTTCTGGGGTGTCTAATGGAAACCATTTCTTTATGATGACTCCAACCCAAGCTACCTCAGTTAGGTTTTCCCTAGAAATTCTCAGATGCTTTCCATAACTTCTTTTCTCTTTTGTTCTTTCAGAATTGAGGGAGGCTCAGTTATATTCAGGTAAGTGGTGGGAGACAAAACCATTTGGAAAAGGAGTAAAAATCCTTATGAACCTAACTACTACTGTGCATGATTTTGGAACTTGCCTAAATTGGGATTCTTTTAAGTTATACGTATAAAAAATGATACACAACAATCACAGGACTACATTGGTTGTTTCTGTGTGTTTACAGTATCTTTGCCTCCTAAAATGCCTCAGAGCTGAAACCATGGACCTTTGAAATAGGAAGGCAAACTCAGATGCTATGAAGGATCCTAGAGTGGAAACTCCACTTCCCAAAAAGTAGAGCACTGCTAATACGCTGTTTCACTGCTCTGTCCACCCAGCCTCAGGGGCAGTGTCTGGTTTACAAAAGGCAGTCATCCTTCCAGAAAGAGTGATTGAGCTCAACTCTTATTCTGAGTGCTAGGGAGAATCCTGGAGGAATCTTGTGTCGTCCCTTCTCGTGTCTCAGGGCAGGAGTTAGAACTCTCCCTCCCCTTGACCAACACCGTTCACCTAAGGTCCCCAGAGGCCAGGGAAATCCTATGATCTCAGAGATACTCAAATCAGGTGTGTACTTTTTATAGTAACATGACTGCCTATTGTTTCACGGGATCCTCTTCATGAACAGAGGGACTCTACATACAAACAGGTCTTCTTTCATTGATGTCTCCTGGCTGTGATCCACGTTTAATTCTTTCAATGAATAGTAATTGAATACCTTGCTTATGTCCTACTTTTTAAAAAATATTGTGTAGGGTAATGTAGAGGGAATGAAAGGGTGTAAGACACTGTCCTTCCCTTGGAGTTAAATGTCTGGTTGGAGGTATGAGGTATACCCATGCCATGAGAAAAAAATAGGCAACTGTTGTGAGCAGATTGATGAACCAGAAACCCAGCATCTGGGGTTCTTGGTCACCTCCACCAGTCACCCACCATGAACCTTTTGTGGGAGTCAGTTAGCCTGCCCGAGCTTTGGTGCAGAGGGTTAATGTTTGGGAATCTTCCTCTTGAACAAGATGTGAAGAACAAATGAGAGAATGTGGATCAGTGATTTTTAAAAGAGGAAATCACGTGGTTATAAGATGTATGTGAGACTATTTAGTGCCTCTGTCCCACGTAATGTGAACATTCATATGTTTTGCAGCGGATCTATTGATACTTGGTTGTACAGTGCTGTACCACACCCTGCCTGTCTAAATTCTATATTATCTTCAATTCTGTGAAACTTCTGATCCCTGAGGTTTTCACATTAAGGGATTGGACATACATGTAAGAAAACCTCAAATTCAGTCTGTAATGGATATTGTGGTTTAAGATATGAAAGAAAGCAATGAAGGTAAAATTTCAGTACTTTCAGTGTATCCTGGCTAAAAGATAACTGGCTTATCCAAACAGTAATTCTTGGAATTTCACCTTCAGGACGTATTTCATTGTAAGGTGAATGCGCCTCAGTTGGAAAGCTCTTATTCTTTTCTTAGGGAGGTAGGAGGAGAAAAGCTGGGTGTTCTGGAGTGGGCTCTCCTGGCCCTCAGCTGAACCTCCCTGCCCCTCTGTTTCTCTGCAGTGGATGTGACTCTGGATCCAGACACCGCCTACCCCAGCCTGATCCTCTCTGATAACCTGCGACAAGTGAGGTACAGTTACCTCCAGCAGGACCTGCCCGACAACCCTGAGCGGTTCAATCTGTTTCCCTGTGTCTTGGGCTCTCCATGCTTCATCGCTGGGAGACATTATTGGGAGGTAGAGGTGGGAGATAAAGCCAAGTGGACCATAGGTGTCTGTGAAGACTCAGTGTGCAGAAAAGGTGGAGTGACCTCGGCCCCCCAGAATGGATTCTGGGCAGTGTCGTTGTGGTATGGGAAAGAATACTGGGCTCTTACCTCCCCAATGACTGCCCTCCCCCTGCGGACCCCACTCCAACGGGTGGGGATTTTCTTGGACTATGATGCTGGCGAGGTCTCCTTCTACAACGTGACAGAGAGGTGTCACACCTTTACTTTCTCTCATGCTACCTTCTGTGGGCCTGTCCGGCCCTACTTCAGTCTGAGTTACTCGGGAGGGAAGAGCGCAGCCCCTCTGATCATCTGCCCCATGAGTGGGATTGATGGGTTTTCTGGCCATGTTGGGAATCATGGTCATTCCATGGAGACCTCCCCTTGAACTCAGGCCAAAAGGGCTGTTGGCCTTAACCCTACCCCAGGCAGAGGGCATCTTGTTGCCTTGCTGCTTCCTGCCCGTCACAGCTGGATACCCTCACCACATCCCATGCCCCTGCAGTGCAAGACAGGATGTCTGTGTTCTCTGCCGTCCTTTCCCTTCTCACAAAAACTGGGGCATGTAAAGACAAGTATCCAGATTGCCCAGAAATAAAAACCAGATGTCCACCTCCAGTGTTTCACACTTTTTGGTCTCACACATTACTGGAGGGGATAAAGAATATAAGTAATCTTGGGTTTGGAGAGCCATGCAAGATACGTAGACCTTGGCTCAGCCCCACATTGTGATCGTGGGTATTTGCTGTCATTTCTGGACTGAGGCTTTTGAGAACCTAGAGCAGAGCTGCAAAGTCCTATCAGCATGGCCCCCTTTATCCCAGTTTTTCCTTCTGGGAATAGTACCTCTACCCCGATTCCCAATCTGCCGTAGTTTTATTAACTCCATTAAAGAGGCCTCCTATATGTCTTTTGATTAGTTACAGTTATTTTACAATAATGGTGGGAAACGGCCCCACCTCTGAGATAATGTTCTAATCAGTGTGCTCTTTGCCTCTGTCTTTTTCTGAGGGCTGTGTCAGCTCCCTTCATTCTAATGAAAGGTGTGTCCTAGTGCTGGATGCACATCATCCAAGGTGAATCTTCTGCCCAGCACCATCCAGTGTCCCTAGATCCCCTCCCACACACATTCATGGACCGACGGTCAGTCATACACTATCTCTGGAAGGATTCTGGGGCAGTCAGTATTCCAGGGACTTTTGTCTCCTCCCATCTCATTTGAGGAATGGGGGAATTTACCTTTTAATATGTGTACCATCAAGGGGCAGTTCCATCCCCATGGCCATTGGATCACGAGGCATCCTGAGGTCAGAAGGCTAAGGCAGGTCTCTCTGAGCAAGCCCCAGTGATGGTTCTTAGTCCTACTTTGAGTACATCCCTCTCTATTCGAAAATAAAGTGAGTATGGATGTTTACATCGTTGTTTTCTGGGTCTTGGTGGGATTGGATTCATAGATGTTGGTGGGGGGTGGGGGTGGTTAATGGTTTTGATTTCCCCTATGGGTCCAGAATCCCATTCTGGCCAATATTTTGCTTCTAACTGGTTGATAAAACAGTACTGTGTCACTGCTTTCTAATGGTGCTGAGAAAGTAGTGTTGGACAACCACAGCCTACAGCTTTGTATCAGCTAATTCTGTTACTTCACTAGGAAAGTGTTCTTTCAAGTCCTTTTTATAACTGACAGTGAGGTAATGCAGCCATTTTTGGTGTAAATCAAAGGGCCCAGAACTTGGTTCCCAACTCAGAACCACCAGCCTAAGCCCTTGGGGGCATAGAGGTCACCAGGTGCTGAGGAGGAAAGATCAGGCTGAGAGAACAGCTCCATTCCAGGGTATTTGGATCTTTTCTGCTTCTGGACATGACCTCAGAAGACAAGATTTATGATCTTATTTAGTCTTGTACACAGCGTTGAGGGTCCATGGCTGAAGGTCATGAATTGATGATGTGTCCTAATTCATTCATTTGTTCATCAGGGTTTTTTGGTGGTGGTGGTGTGTGGGGGGGGTAATTAGATTTCATTTGTTCATTTCCTTTTTTTTTTTTCTAAATGGACCTTATGCATGCTAAGCATGCACTCTACCACTGAGCTATACCCTCCCCACCATCAGATTTTAAGAGAAATAACCAGGAGCTAAAGAGAGGACCTTTGAGGCTAGGTTAGCTTTTCCTGAACACTCTCAAGAGATAGAAATATGTATAACATGTGTATATGTAAAGTAGTACCACACAGCAATACATGGTATAAAGTGCTTTATGCACAATGAGATGTTTAATGCTCAACAATCCTACAAAGTGGGTACTATTGCCCTTATTTTACAGATGAGGAAACTGAAGCACAGAGAGGGTAATGACTTATCCAAGGTGCACAGCTAGGAAGTAGCAGAGCCAGGATTCAAACTGAGATGGAACACATGACCACATGTCATATCCTGCCTCACAATATATATGGATTATGCTTTTCCATGCGGGATGAAGATCAGAGACAAGCCTTGGAGGGCCAGTCTACCTGTGGTACCTACTTTTACCAGTAACTGTCTACTCTAGGAGTTTTACATGCCATGAAGGAAGAATGAGAAATAAGGATGGGACAGAAAAATGACCAGGACTAAAAGTGAATGTTAGCATGATAACATCACAAGGACACTAAATGTGGGCCACAGTTTGGTTTTTAAAGATTGACATGGGAACCTTACAATTTTATAGCTCACGGTTTCTATGAAATGGAAATTGACTAAATGTTTTAAGGGACTTAATGGGATTCTTGTTAGTAAAAAGAATTTCTGCCTGGATTCTTGGTGAATAAAATCTATCACAAGGGTTTATTTTTCATGTAATGAATTTTACAAGTCGATAAGGAAAGACGAACACCTCAAAAATTTGGTAAGCAATTTACAGAAGAATATAAAAATCCTTTAAACAAGAATGTTCAACCTCACTAATAAAGTTATATAACAATACCTTAGCATTTTTTACCCAGTAAAATGTTTTGTTGTTATTGTCTAATAGTATTCTGTTGGTCAATTTTGGATTATCTAAATTGCTTCAAAACTTTTTGGTAGGCAATTGGACAGTGTATCATAAGCTTTTAAAACTGGGTAAACTTTGGTCTAGTGATTCCACTTGTAGAAATTTAAGAAAATAATTATGGATATTTGAAAATATCTTTCTACACAAGGATATTCTTTAGAGTATTTCTTAGGAAAATGAAAAATTAGAAATAATCTTACATTCAGCAATATCCATTCGCTATGGGATATCTGCAGTACTTTGCCATTAGAAAAAAATATAAACTTTGAAGAGGCTACAATTGCTATGTCGGGAATCACTTTTGGAACAACTATAGCTTATAAAAGAAAATACAGCAAATCTCTAATCTTGAGGGGAGGGAAATTAGGAAACCATTGTTCCCTTACTTCTCACTCCCCATTTTCTTTTTAACTACCAAAAATAACATATGACACCAAGAGTCTAAGAATCTAAGATAGGTTCTGCTGAAATTCAGACTATGTCTCTTCATGCAGGAAAGAGACCTAAACTTTACCTTACACAAAGAAAAAGGAAAACCTTTCTAGGTACAAAATCTACTTAAAATTTCCAAACCTGTTTCTACTCTCTGAAACTCACAGCCCAAATACAGCAGCTGAAGCAAGTGAGTCAAATAAATTTCTTCATTTCCTACCATGAAGTCCAGGCACCGTCCTGGGCAGGCACTGGGCCTAGGAAGGTTATTTTAGCGCCATCTACCTGACCTCTAAGGGCTCTCAGTCTAGTTAGAGGAGTAATTTCTTACTGTTTAGTCTTAGGACTTCATTAAAATAATGTGAATTTCAAGACTCAGTTTAGGTTATTTTGCACAAAGCCGAGAAGCATCTGGAAAAGTCTTGAGTCAGGAGATGTGGCATGTCCCCCTTACTTTCATCCCTCTTAAAAAATCGCCACTGTTGTCCACGAACAGGCAATGGACGCCATGGAGACTCTGAATCCGGAATATCTGAGGGTGACCGGGAAGGTCGGGAGGTAAGCGTGTCGCTCCGGTCGTTTCTGTGGACCTGGGACAGGTCAGTCACTTGGGGCAGAGACTGTCCTTAAGTCTACAACCGCGGGAGCTGCCGTGCCCCACATGGATTTTCCCAGGCTATTCCTCAACTGTCACTTTCGGAGCCCAAAAGAAACTTCTCGAGTGACAGTGCAGTTCTGGGGACGAAAAGGAACCTAGAGGGGATAGAAGGGGTCATGCCATAGAATGTGGGTCTGTTAGATTATTGGTGGTGTTCCTCACGCTCTTCAAAAGACAGAAACCCTAGAGCGAGGCTAACCACGCTCAAGATTTCAGTGAGGATTGGAGGCTAGAAAACCCACCCAGAGACCTGTGCTAAAAGATGTTCTTTCTTCCCTCCCGAAATATGAGCTGTTTGGGCACAGGAAATGTTTGCACTACCTTCTCGAGATGGGAGTGACAGTCGAAAGGCCCACGAGAGACCTGTGTCCAGTTTTACACATAAACATTTTTCTCCCTCCCCTCAAAGTCTTCCTTTTCAATCCACAGGTGGCTTTTTGATTCTCTGGCCGTTACCCGGTTGACCCGGACATCAACCGTTTCTTTGCGTTTACGTCAACAGAGACGCTGCTCCTTCGATCTATTTTAGTGGAAAATCTCTCGCTTTCCGCAGGGTGTCAGGATGGCCGAGTGGTCTAAGGCGCCAGACTCAAGCTACGCTTCCCCCCGCTGGGGCTTCTGGTCTCCGTATGGAGGCGTGGGTTCGAATCCCACTTCTGACACATTACGTTTTTTTCCCTTCCCCTAATTTCAAAACAAGCATATTGATAACAGCAATGTGCATAAGGAATATGCGAACCTATAGTATTAAAAATTGACTTTAAAAAATTTCTGGCAGGGACTGTTAACACCGAAAATATTAAAAGCGGAATCATCGCGATATTTTTTAGAAGCCACGAAATTTGGAGCTAAATTGTTCAATAAAGGAGATTACAAGAGATTGGGTTCTCTGAGGCATCGCAAGATAATCTAGAAGCAGCTAGATTTGGGACCCCAATAGTTCCCTCCCCTTTGGTGTCGGAGGAGAAAGGGACCGATGCAGCGGTACCCTGCTTGACTTTATACCCTGCTTACTTGCATTGTCCCAGACCCAAGCCCTCCCATGAATACTTTCTTGCCGGCTAGTGCCACTGCCTTCTGGCAGTGACAGTGCTGTCTGTAAAAAAATCTTATATAGATCCTCTGCTGTCTTCTCCATTTTCAAAAGTCATGGAACTGGTTCTCAAACATTTCCCTTGTAAATTATGTACATTCACACTCACGTTGGCATCTGATAATTATTGTTTTGTTTCCTCAGTCAAATTTGAGTACCATTTTAACTCCTGAATAAAATATGAAAGCGGTACTTTCCTCTTCCAAATGTAGCCACTATCAATATTTTACTGTATTTCTTACACTTCTATTTTTCTCTGCATTCACGTAAATATGGTCATAAATATTTCATTTGTTTTTACAGAAATGCAATCATACCAAACATACTATTCTCTGATACATTTTATCACTTAATATATATCGGGCTCTTTCTATGTGAACACTTAATCTTTTTCTTTACAAAGGAAATGTTGCAAATCATTCCACAGGATAGAAATCTCCTATTTCATTTATCCACTTTTTTTCCCCCTGAACATTTAGGATATTTCTAATTACCATTCAACCAACAAATATTTAGTGAGTACTTATTATGTACCAAGGGATTAGCCCTGGGGCTGTAGCAGTAAAAATATAAAAATATAATACAATAGGGCAGAATAGGATAGAATTAAAATTTTAATTTAATTTAAAAAAAGTAAAATCAATGTATATCCTTGTGTTGCCTATATTCCAGTCAATGACTTTGGTTCTGCCTCAGGAACACCACATTCCAAGATTTCCCTGTCTCTCAGTAGAAGAATCTACATCCTGAATCTTGAGAATAAGTGTTTAATGTCAGCTATTGATGAAGATTCATATCTGCATTTTCATGTATTGCTCTGTCATTATGACTACTCATGAATGTACTCATTTAATTATTGATTTTTATCCTAGTGGTCAAACTGAGAACCTGGGTAGGTAAAAAGAAAGCTGATTTGACAACTGAATTCTCAGAAGACATTCACTACAGACAAGATCCCGTTGTTTCATTTGAAGAGCTACATTCTACATTCAGATGGCTTTGGTGTCGGAGGAACACCTGGAACCACATGGTTTCAAGTACTTCATTAAAAATATATGTTTCAATTAGAATATACTTCAATTAAAAAAAGATTCTGGAAGAATCTGTAGTTTCTTTGGAGAACTAGGTGAATTGGAAAAAGATAGTATGAAGGAGAGGAGATAGCAGCTGTTTCCCTTGAAAATTTCCAGAAGAAAAAAGACGCAAGGGTGCTATCATAAATGACTTTATATGACAGTGATATTGGACTTTAAAAGGTTAATTTTAGTTAAAGCAACAAACAAAAACACAATTACAGAATTTTAACAAACTACTTTAAATTTTATTTAATTTTCAATTTTCAATTTTTTTTATTTCTTATTTGAAGTATAGTCAGTTTACAATGTTGTGTCGATTTCTGGTGTACAGCATAATGTTTCAGTCATATGTATACATACATATATTCCTTTCCATATTCTTTTTCATTTCAGGTTACTACAAGATATTGAATATAGCGCCCCGTGCTATATATATACATAGTGCTATATATATAGAGTCGTTAGTATCTGGTGGATGTGAGGAGTGAATTTGAAAGTTTGGGCTGCTTTTCTCTTCTGGGCGCAGGAAACTGAAGCTGGAGGAACCACTGAGAAGGCGAGACCTCCAGTGTCCTAGAGAGGATCCGGAAGTGACCTTGGCTGTTGTAGGCTAGGCTCGCTCTAGGACACGCCTTTAGGGTTAGGTAGTAGTGAAAGTTTAGCTCCGGTTTTGGAGCTCGGGGTCAGAAGGTGGGACTCTCAGGCTGGAAGGTTGGGGTGACTCAGGAGTGAGGTGGTCCCTGGGTTCCGCGGAAGGAGCAGCTGTGCGGACCCATTGGAACCCCAGGTCCGGACCCACTTTTCTGCTCTGGCGCTCTTGGACCCCTTGCTGGTTCTCAGCACAGGTCAGACTCGGGCCCACGCGGACCACCAGCTTCACTGCTGGGCTGCGCGCTCTCACAGGGGCTCGCAGGCTCTGCCGCATGGGAGAAGTTTAAGCAAGAGAAGATGTTACTGATTATTCTTTTTCGGAGCCCTAGAGTTATTTGAAATTACAGTTTATTTGTCTTTTCAGTTTTCTCCCTGTTTTGTTGTGACATCCTGTGTTTGTGAAAACACTTCGTTAACTCTAAGGGCCTGTTTAAGTGTGAGATTATTATATAGAAGGAGGGAAATCAGCTCTTGTGGTGGAGATAGACGTATAAACGTTTAGTACCACCATCATCTGGTAAGTACAGTGGAGGCGGTGAACAAATGCTGTGGAATCACAGGGGAAGGGGCAGCTTAATTCTTTGGGAAGCAGGAAAAGCAAGAATGTTTCATTATCTGGGAATTTAAATTTGTGATTTTGTTGTCTCTTACAGGCTTTTTTTGCTTACGGACGATTACTTTGGAAATTGTCATTTGGTAGCATGTAAATAATTTTAGCATTTTTTTCCTAACAGTAATTTCTTATGCCATTTTGTAAGTCAGAATGTATCTGACATTTAAGTTGTTCTGTTTATCAGAGGTTCCTACTTCCTTGCCACAGTGGATATAACCTCAAGGAGGACTATCTCAACGGAGAGAGTTTAATACCTTCTTTGTGGGAGTTAGTTCAACCCAGCAGACCATGAAGCCAAGCAAAGCTGAAGGTTTGTCCTTCCAAGTTCCAGGGGAGCCTGTGGGATTTGTGATCCTGAAAGTGGAGGCAGATGAACATATTTGGAAACAGGAATCTGACATTCAAAGGAAGAACCCCACAACAAGGAGCTATTTTGCCAGTGTTTCAGTTTTGCTATCAAGAGACACCTGGGCCCCAGCAGCTCTGAGCTGGCTCCAGGCTGTGGGAGCTCTGCTACCAGTGGCTGAACCTGAAACACACTCAGATCCTGGAGCTGCTGATGCTGAGCAGTTCCTGGCCATTCTGCCCAGGAGCTCCAAGCCTGGGTGCAGGAGCAGCATCCTGAGAGCAGGGAAGAGTTGCTAACTGTGCTGGAGGATTTAGAAGAAGAATTGGATGAACCAGGAGAACAGGTGGGACAGAGAATGTGAGCTATCCTCAGGGAAGGGAATTAGGTCTGGGAGGAGGCATCTGCCCAGCAATTGGACAGTGGACAAATTCCTCAGTAGCCCTATTTTTCAACTAGACTGGCATGTGATGCTAGCCATGAATTTCAGTAGTAAGTCAGCAGAATGGCAAAAATAAGTCAACAAATAGTGGGCAAAGAATCTAAGGTCTCAAGTTGTTTAAAAAACCGTTACAATTCTGCTAAGAACATTCTTTCGGTGCACATATATGTGGATTTCTTTAGGCTACACACCAAGAGTGGAAGAGCTGGATCACAGGTTGTGTGTATGTTCAGCTTAATAGCTGTTGTCAAATAATTTACCAAAGTGGTTGTACTACCAGCAGTATGTGATAAGTTACAGCTTCTCTGCAATCTCATCAGCACTTGATTTTGGCTTTCATTTTAATTTTAGCCATTCCCATGAATATCTAGTATTATCTCTCTATAGTTTTAATATGCACTTTCTTGATTACTAATGAGGGTGAGCACCTTTTCAGATATTTATTGGCCTTTTGGATATCCAGTTTTGTAACATGCCTATTCAGGACTTTTGTCCACTTTTTTCTGTTAAGATTATTTGTCTGCTGCTTTCTTAAATGTCATAGACATCATTTACTTCTTTTATTTCACTCTAAAAATTGCAAGGACTTATGTTTTTATTAAATTGGGGTGCACCACCCTCCAGGCATGTAGATGCTCTAACAACTGGGAAGCTCTTCAGCTCTTGTTGTTCAAAAGTTTTTTGTTTTAGTTTTAGTTTAATATTTTATTTTATTTATTTATTTTTTGCTTTTGTTTTGGGGGGAGGCAATTAGGTACTTATTTTAATGGAGGTACTAGGTATTGAACCCAGGACCTCATGTATGCTAAGCACACACTCTACCACTGAGCCATAGCCTCCCCTCAAAAGTTTTTATAGAGCTTAATCTGCAGCTCCCCTGCCCCTCTTCCCCTACTCAGAGGTGGGTGGGTGGGATGAAAGTTCCAGCCTCCTAATCTCTTGGTCTTTCTGGTGACCAGCTTTATTCTAAGGATATCTAAGGACAGCACCCTAAGTTACCACATTAGCATTAGATTAAAAGGAGATCTTATATGACTGACAAATGACACTCCTATCACTGGGAAATCCCCAGAGTTTGAGAAGCTTTGTGCCGGGAACCCAGGACAAAGACCACATACATTTCTTACTATACCACAGTCACTCAGCATCAGCAAATCTATCAAGGGCATGTCTGGGGATGAGTTGGCTAGAGCTTGGTTTAGCAGAGATAAATGTAAATTTTCAGTCATACTCCTTCAGGAAAGAGCCAGTCTCAGCCAGTGTCCAGTTCTAAGCTCCAGCCTGACTCTTTGGCAAGAATGAAGATTATTTCATTTGAGCCTGTAAATACTTGAAAACTTTGAAATTCAGGAGGTAGATGAAATATTGGAAGTGCGCAATCACTCTGAGACTTCCCTTTTGAAAATAGTGCTTTGTAATACTCACTCTTGAACTAAAAAACAGAATGTAACATCTTTAAGTACAATGTACTAGTTAATGTGTTATTATGTTCTGTATAAAACTATGATACTGTGTTAAACTTCTCAAGGTTTCTTTCGTCTATGAGATATAGTCAGCGTACTCTCAACTTATCTGTGAATGGCATTTCCTTACTACTGGAGGTAAAAACTAATAAATGCTTTTTCTTTTAAAGTGAAACTGAGAAATATGAATCTCCCTTAAAAAAAAGGAATCAGCTTTTAATTATAGAAAACTATGGAGCAAACCACTTGAAACAAACTATTCTGTTTATTCAAGCAGCAAATAAATTTTATCTGTGTGAATATGCAGTGGTTCTCAAGTCAGGGCATTTCTACCTTCTAATCTACGTTTGGAAATGTATTTGGGGACATTTTTGAGATGACGAATTTTCATTACTTGGTCTGCATTTTTCTCCTTTCATTACAGATGAGGGAAACTATTATCACATGCATTTTTGGTATTTCGTTTAGGAACTAATGATCACCTGCTGATAGAGATTTTTACCCTTCTGTCCATCTTACTGCTTTCTCATCCTTTAGGAAGAACTGACCTCTTAGTAGAGCAAGAATTTTGAAAGAAAGTAGGTGGACGGGCTTTAGGACAACCCATAGATTGTGAAAGAAATAGTCATAGTTCTCTCTGAAGATTGTGACTTCACTGTCACCACCAGTGTTCAATTCCCAGGAGATGGATTCTGTACGTGTCCTTAGGTCTTTATACATGACAGCTTGCTTGTAAATGAATGTGATGGACTTAGCCAAGGTCACATGATTGTGTACTAGCTAAAAATTGTTTGGAGGGTAATAGGGAGTGAGTATCTGACCTGTTTGGCTTTTGAAGTGTGAGTAAAATAATGCCAGAATAGTGCTTGCTTTGCAGCACATATACTAAAGTTGGAATGGTTCAGAGATTAGCATCACCCTTGCTCAAGGATGAAATACATTCGTGAAGGGTTCCATATTTTTAAAATAAATAAAAAATTAAAATGTCAATAAATGAGGATTTGACTAAGCTATCCTTAGAATGGTAAATTTCATCCTGGCGACTGAAATCATATGATCAACTTAACCAGTACAAACCAATGTAAAACATGTGTAAGATTTAAAAAGTGAAGTTAAAATTCAACTAAATTGTGGATAGCTCCAGCTGAATTAAAATGGAGATACTTTTAAAAAATGAGGAATTTATTTTTTAATTCAGCACAGAAAGTAGGTTCAGAAGGCACCCAACAAAAACCACAACACAGGCCCAATATCTCCATTGATGAGTAGATGTACAATTGTCCCTCATTATCCATGGGTTGGTTCCAGGACCCCCAGCGGATATACCAAACTCATGGATGGTCAAGTCCCTTAAATAAATGGCATAGTATCTGCATACAACCTATGCACCTTCTCTTGTATACTTTAAATTATTTCTAGATTACTCATAATACCTAATAAAACTAAACACTATAAGCAGTTGCTGGCATGTGGCCAATTCAAGTTTTGCTTTTTGGAACTTTCTGGAATTTTTTTTCTGAATATTTTTCATATGGGGTTGGTTGAATGTGTAGATGCAGAACCTGTAGATATGGAGGGCTGACTAAATGAGTAAGGTCCACCCGCAGAAAGCCATAGTACAAGTCTCCAAATCTGATTTCCTGTTGAAACATCTTTAGGCCAGGATTCTTTAGTAGATAATTCAGTTAACTCATCCCAGTATCCTTCAGTTTTTTATAAGTTTGATGTAGAAAGATAGCATTTTATTGAAATGAAACAGTATTCCTATTTTAACCACATTTTATTCATTTCTATTACAGATGTCCCACTTTCATGGAACATGAGGTATGAAAGAAACTGTACTCTGCCACTTAAAATATCATGCCCTTCAACATGATAGAGGGCATTTATGAAAAGCCTACAACATCATCCTTAATGTTGAAAGACTAAAAAGCTCTCATCTAAAATCAGGAATGAGATGAGATACCTGTTTCACCAATGCTATTCAACATTGTACTGAATGTTCTAGTCAAAGCAATTAGAGAAGAAAAATCAATCAAATGCATCCAAATTGGAAAGGAAGTAATACTGTCTCTATTCACAGATGACATGATCTTATATATAGAAAAATCCCACAGAATCCACAAGGAAATTCCCAAAGTATCTTCTAGAGCTAGTAGATGAATTCAGCAAAGTTGCAGAGTACAAGGTCAATATACAAAAACCAGTTGTGTTTCTATATATCGACAATGAACAATCCAAAAAGAAAATTAAGAAAGCAGTTTCAACTATAATAGTATCCAAAAGAATAAAATACCTGGGAATGAATTTAACCAAGGAGTTGAAAGACTTGTACGCTGAAATCTACAAAACACTGCTGAAAGAAATGAAAGAGGACCCAAATAAATGGAAAGTTATCCCATGATCCTAAATAGAAAGACTTAATATTAAGATGTTAACGCTACCTAAAGTGATCTACAGATTCAATATAACCCTTATCAAAATTCCAACATCCTTTTTTTGCAGAAAATAAAAAGCCATTCCCCAAATTCAAGGTGAATTGCAATATGAGTAACAAAAACAATCCTCAAAGAGAAGAACAAAGGTGGAGGACTCAGACTTCTGAATTCAAAACTTAGTATAAAATTCAGTAACCAAAATGGTATGGTACTGGCATAAAGACAGACATATAGACCAACATAGTAGAATTGAGGATCCAGAAATCCATACATTTATGTCAAACTGGTTTTCTAAGTGAATATTTATTTATATTGTTAATTGTGGTAAAAAAAAAAAATCAACCATTTTAAGTGTGCTGTTCAGTAGTTTTAGAAATACTCATAGTGCTGTGAAACAGATCTTCAGAACTTTTTGTCTTACGAAATTGAAGCTCTATCCATTAAACAACTCCCCATTCCCTCCCACCCCATGAAATGTCAATCACTGTTCTACTTTCTGTTTCTATGAATTGGTTTACTTTAGATACTTTGTGATGGAATAAAATTTATGTTTTGAAGGCAGGACAAGAAAATTTAAGCATAGCACTCCCTGTCTGACAGGGACCTCCCTAATGTGCACTGTGCATCTATTACTATACATTAACCAGACCTCAAAGGCAGGAATGTCTGCACAACCATAAAGATCAGTATTTTTTTTTTCCTTCTTCTGAAAGTAATGCCAGCGATATAGTCCTTAGAAGATAACAGTCTTTTCCTAATTCTGTGAGGGGTCATGGTGACCTGCTGCTTGCTTCAAACATGTAGGTCTGGACTATGTATCTTTGGTGAACTTTTTGTAAAATGTCATTGTGTTGTTTTGTTTAATGATCCTTTGTCTTGAAAATGTGTGTAACTATCTCTGACTTCAAAAAAAGTGGAACAGTCCTTGGAGTTTTCTGAAAGACTGTCTCCCAGTTTATAATCCTCTGGTTGGCTTGAATAAAATTCTATTCTTCTTCTTTAGATTGACTGTTGATTAATTTTTCATCAACATTTGTGTAAGTAGAATCATATAGTATTTGTCTTTTTGTGACTATCTTATTTCACTTAGCATAATATCCTTAAGGTTTATCCATGTAGTAGCCTGTGGCAAGATTTGCTTCCTTTTGTAGACAGTAATATTCCATGATGTATACCACATTTTGTTTATCCATTTATCCCTCCAAGGATATATGAATTTATTCCACCTCTTGGCTATTGTGAGTAATGCTGCAGTGAACACGAGTGCAAATATTTCACTGAGTCCCTGTTTTCAGTTCTTCTGGATATATAGCCAGGAGGGGATTGCTAGATCATATGGTAGTTCTATTTTAAAATTATTTGAGGAATGTCTCTCCTGTCAGATCCATTTATGGCATTTGCATTTTTGCTAGAACTAAACCTATCAATACTACATAGAAGTTGCTCCAGAGGACAGTTCAGTTTGGAATAGAAGCATTTGGTGGCTACTGCCTTCAGGCTCTCTCTGAGATTGCTGTTTGGGAGGTAGAGGCAGTTAGATTTACGGTAGCTAATGTAAATCTGGAAAAGGCAGGTCTCAAACCATTTAGAGCCACAGTCATAGAGAATCCTAGTCAGAGACCTTGTTTCCAGAAATTTAACTCACCCTTGTCCCATGTAGTTGATTTTTTTTTTTTAGTGACTCCCTGTCCCTCTTCCCCATCTCCAAAAAAAAAAAAAAAAAAAAAAGAAAAGAAAAAAAAGAAAAGTTCAATATTTCAACTTTGAAAAGACTAAGTGCCTTCAGGTTCTCAGTGGGTCCAGTAGAAGGTAAGCACCTTGAGGATGTGCAATTTCCTCCTTGTTCATTTGTAAAGCACTTGTCAGACATTCGGGGTCCCACATATACTTGTTAAATAACAGTCTTACTTTCATGTGTGAACTGACAACCAGATGACAGCAACAAGAAGGGAAAAGAGGCAAATCAGATTTTAAACATCTTGCAAGCTTTTTCCAAACCGGCCCTAAATCAGACTAGCAAAGGGGAAGAAAAGCGACCACGAAGGGACTCGAACCCTCAATCTTCTGATCCGGAATCAGACGCCTTATCCATTAGGCCACGCGGCCAATGCTGAGAGGTTTTTATCCGGTAAAGAATAAAAGGTATGTAGATAGAGGGGGAAGGGGCTTTTCTACCGTTAATTCTGATGATCCAGCTAAATAGTTCCTTGTTTTAAGATTAAATTCACAAACAGTTAAAACTATTTACAACACCGTCTAAAATTTGTGAAAACTCATACATAGATGTCAGGATCTGTTAGTTGTTCATCAATGTGGGCCCTGTCGAATTCTTTAATGACTTCACTAGGTGGGGTAGAGAGGAAGACTTTGAATCGGTAGCTGATGCTGCGTCTCGTACAGAAAACAGCAAAGAGAACGCAGAGGGCAGGAATCTGAAAGAAAGATGGCGATGCTGAAGGAAGGGCAGTGATGGCCTGGAATCTTCACAGAAGGTAC
Source organism: Camelus dromedarius (assembly GCF_036321535.1). NCBI lineage: Eukaryota > Metazoa > Chordata > Mammalia > Artiodactyla > Camelidae > Camelus > Camelus dromedarius. Next base: position 18,660,445 of record NC_087454.1, on the reverse strand, counting down.
TCCTGGAAGTGCAAGGTTGGCTTAAGCCCAGTAAAAAATAGTTTATTCAGTTCATATATAGTGTGAGTTTAAAAAGAATAGAGTAAATGGATGCTGTCAGGGAACTCGATGACTTCCTTTCTTGACTTGGATACTTCCCAAGTTTGACTTGTTCTTGACAAGGAGATGTCCACTGGTTCATTTATAGAGTTAATCCACAGAGCAATAGTGTTTTTTGAAAGAACCACGGTTACCAAAAGTGTGGGTGGAATAAGAAAGGTGTAGAAGAAATTCTATCCAGTCCTAGAAGTAAAGCAATAACACCCATCTATCCATTTACTCAATTTTGTTTCCTTGAAAACAGCGAGTTATTTGAAACAAAACCAAATCAAAGCAAAATTTCTCCCCTCCTGCATCTTGCACTCTTTCACAAAAAGATTTTTCCTACCAAGATTTCTCATTTCTCCCACTGTTTTCTCCTGCAGTATCTTCTTTTGAGGTTAATGCAGAACAAATTATTGCCAAACTTGTCAGTCAACATGTTTGGAGTGCCTACAGTAGACTTTGACATCTAGCTCAGGGCTGGAATCTAGGGACATTGAGGAGGGAGAGACTACTGGGGTGGCTGGAGGGTGTCCCAGAATGAGCACAATATTTCTAGTAATAACAAGTGTGCTTCCTTGTCATTACAACATAGGATTATATAAACTGATGCAGAGCACAAAAAGCAACAAAAATATCTCAATTTATTTTAGGAAGGTAGTGAAGAGGAGGAAAAAAATTTCCTCCACCCTCTTAAGGTCTTCGGCTGTGTCTGCAAATTAAAATGACAAAGACAAATTAACAAGAACAAAGCATACCAATTCATTTAATATAAATTTTCCACAACATAGGAGACTTCAAAAGGAAATGAAGACCCTAAGAAACAGTTAAAAACCTGAGGATTTTTATTCTGGGTCCGAGGAAGAATATTCTCTCTCTTTCCTTCCCCTTCTCTCTTTTGACTGCTTAACAGATTTTTCCTTCCCCCATTCATATTTAGAAATCAAAAGATTTGCACTGCCATAAAAGTAAATTTAGGATTAAAACCCTTAGACTTTACATTTCAGAGAGGGAAAAAGGAAATGAAAAGAAAATTTCTCCATGATAACTTTTACATCTATAGCTATCTCTCGATCTAATCTCAGCTTGGTAAATCACGTGACTGCAAATGTTACTGCATCATTGTTGCCCACACCCTTCAGTTCTTAGATAGCCAAGGAAATGTGGTTTTCCACTGAAATAGAAACCTATGTTTTCGAATCTGGGAGCTTTCCTTTGAAGGGGTAGGGATTGGGGGTGGGGTGCAGATATAAAGCTCAACAAACTACAGACCTGCTGCTTTCATTTCTGTTAAGGACCATATTGTAGAAATGAAACCATTTTGACACAAAACTTTAAGAAAAAACATGCTAGAATTTGTGATTTTATTAATAATCCATTGACCAAGAGTGAAAATACAGACCGAAGAACTCTTAATATCCTCTAGCAAACAAATTTAGAAATCTGAAGGTGGACTATGGATGTTAGCTGGGAATGAATTTTGCATAACAATGAAGTTGCACTTTTTGGAAACAGGTGGTTATGTTCCAGAGGAGATAATGTTAAATGTTTGAAGCCTAAACTCTCCAGTGGGTTCTCTTGGATTTTTATTTTGGCATTTATACCATTTGCAAATTAAAATTGGTCTCCCCTAAAATAAAATAGATAAACAGCAAGGTCCTACTGTATAGCACAGGGAACTATATTCAATACCTTGTATGGCCTATATTGAAAAAGAATATAAAAAGGAATATGTAAATATATGTATAACTGAATCACTATGCTGTACATTAGAAATTTCCTTCCACATTAGTCAAGCTGTGTGTGTGTGTGCGTGTCCTGAGTGCACTCTCTACCTTTTCTCTGTTTAAATCCATCAGGTATCTAAATTCTGTTTATCCAGTTTCTTTCTTCGGTTCCAGTAGGTCCTTTCCTTCACATCTCTAAAGCCTCTGCTAATTCAGGCCTTAAGCATTATTCTGTTCAACAGTGTGGGAACCACCTCTTATGCTTTCTTTTCTAGCAAGCAAGCAAGCACAGTCAGTGGTTCCCACTGCTGCCCCAGGCACCAAGGCCTAAGCAGACAGCATCCTTCTTCAACACTCAACACTACCGCTGACAACCACACCGATAGGCTTCCCTACTGCACCTTGGAAAGACACCTGTATATGGTTACAGATCTCCCAACTGCAGGGGAGGAAAAATAACTTTCCCTCTACCTTCTAAGATCTCAGCTGAGCTCCTGTAACAAAAGACAGATGGAGAGAAGAGAAAACATGTTTATTAACATGTATAGCTCATATACACGTGGGAGACACCCAGGGAAATTAACAACTCTCAAAGAATTGACTTAGAATGCAGGTTTAACTATGATTTTCAGCAAAAAAACAAAGAAGGATGTGGGAAGTTTGCCAAGAAATGCATGGTAAAGGAGAGTAAGGTTTGTTATGAGATTTAAGTCAGCGCCTTCTCCATTGATGAGATTCTCTTATGATTTAACGTCTACAGGTGTTGTGATATTTGGTCCCAGGAACCATCGGCATAATCTGGAGACCTGTTAGAACTGGAAATTCTCCCCTTCCACCCCAGACCCACTGAATCATTTCTGGAGATGATGTCCCCAATTTATATTTTAACAGGCCATCCAGATGATTCTGGTGCACCTAAAGTTTGTGAATGTCTGGACCAGCAGGACCAAAGCCTTCGGCTCTCTCACCTTAGAGCAAGGGGTCTTTTTTCTCTCCCACCCAGAGAAAGCGCAGGAGCCACAGGAATCTGGGACACGTATACTGTTCTGCCCATCCAAATCCCGAGTCTCTTGAAGGGCTTGATTCCACAGCACTCTTCCTCCCACCTTTCTGCTTCCTGCTCCCTGGTCCTCTCTCTTCCCTCCTTGTCTTTCTCCTTCTCCTGTGTTCATTTTTCCGGGATCTTAGTTCCTTTCAGTTTCTGTCCCTAGATTTTTAAGCAGGCCCAGTGGTTCCAAACTGGTCTGTTCATCAGCTTCAACTGAGAGAGATTTAAATAACATAATTTCCGAGCCAGAGATTCTGTGAGCACTCAGCGTCTAGGGGGTGGGGCCCGGGAATCTGTACTTTTATTAAGCTCCCCCAGGTGATTTTCCAACTTTAGGGATCCCCGCAGTGTTGTCTAAAAATCACTTATATGTCCCTTTAATCTCTGGGTCCCAAGGGTCGCCTGTGGCCCATGCCTTGTATACCCCGTTTCCCCTTGTCTATCCGACACCCCGTCTATCCTGCCCCAAGTGCAGGTCCCCTGGCTCTCCGCAGGGTCCTCTCGTGAGGAGGACCAGGCTCGGAGTTGGTGAGGAACCGAAGGGGAGAGATGGTGATTTCAGGTCTCCAAGAATTCCTCAGGGGTGAGAGAGAATCAGAAGAAAACTTAGATGGATAAGGATGTGGGATTTGCTCTACATACTATTTTCTAGGTTGACCGTCGTGCCCTGAGTCGGCGGGAACTGCGGGAAGCTCCTGATGGTTGCGCCTAGAAGGGGAAGGGGTCTGACGACTGCAGGCGCACGGAGGTTTAAACAATTAAATTGTTTTGCAGATCAAGTCTACCTCTTAAAATGCCTTCCTTCAGTGTACTTTCCAGTCCCTAGAGGATTCGGCCCGAAAGGGGGCGCTATAAAGGCTGCTCGGTCATTTTCTACTCCTCTTTTCCGGGTGCGCGTGTCGGTGGTGCTCACGATCCGAGGCCCAGAGCCCTAGGGAGGCCGCCGCTGTGCGGGTTCTCGTCCTGGAGGCTGGACGCGTGAACCTGCCCGAGTGGGGACTGCGACCGACGCGGGCCGATCTGCAATTCCCCTCCAGTCTTCTGTCCTACCGGGACCCAACCCCCCATGGCACCTTTTACGGCTTTCTTCTTTTTATCCTCCTGCATTATACTCTCGGTTTTTTGGCAACTTTTTAAGCAGTGGTCTTATCCCCGACCTCTTTCTGGGGGCGGCCAGGTGGAACTGTCCCCCTTCAACACCCACAGGTGGCGATCAAGCTAGCGTCAGAGAGGGAGACCCGTACTGGGAGACCTCAGGCTTAGACGGGGACTTTCAGTATAATATTTAGTTTTCCTTCTCCCAGCCTAGCCACGAGAGAGTATTGCGTACAGAAAGAGTTCTTTTGTTAATGAGGGAACTATAGTGACAGGTCATAGGAATATTTCTGAGCCTTCTACATCAGGAGGGGGTGTAGCTCAGTGGTAGAGCGCGTGCTTAGCATGCACGAGGCCCCGGGTTCAATCCCCGGCACCTCCACTTTTAAAAAAGTTCCTTTTCCTTTTTGAATCATTCCTGGCTTCTTCATCATTTGCTGAAAGTCCGCCTCCCGCTTCTTTTCTGGTTCTTTCGTTCTCTTTCAGTTCTTCTCTGCCTTTTTGGGTCTCCTCCCTCCCCTTCAGTACGTACTGTGCACCTACATTAACCAGACCTTCTCAGGAGATAACATTCCTTCTTAACCTTGTAAGGGGTCGGGATGACCCACTACTCACTTTGTACCTACAGATCTGGAGTGTGTAAAACTGTCAATACATCATTTGACTTGTTTGTCAATGATGTAGGTGTCTCAAAAACTTATATAACTGTACTTTGACCTCTAATGAATGAAACAGTCCTCAGAGATTTCTGAAATACTGTCTCCCAGGTTGTAATCCTGGTTATAACCCAGCTTCTTGTTGACTCAAATAATATTTTCCATTTCTTTCTTAGATTGACCATTGGTTAATTTTTTGTCACCATATGTTAAGGAGTATGAAGTAATTGTGGTAAAGTGGGGGAAACTTAGCAAGGCTTGTTTTTTAAGGGTCTTCTTTCTTTTTGGCATCCTTTTGTTTTTGGAGATAAGGATGCTTCCTTTCCTGCATTCGGAGGGTACCTCTCATAGGTCACCTTTTTTTTTTTTTAACTTTTTTTTTTTATTGAGTTATAGTTATTTTACAATGTTGTGTCAAATTCCAGTGTAGAGCACAATTTTTAGTTATGCATGAACATACATATATTCATTGTCACATTTTTTTTTTGCTGTGAGCTACCACAAGATCTTCTATATATTTCCCTCTGCTATACAGTATAATCTTGTTTATCTATTCTACATATGCCTGTCAGTATCTACAAATTTTGAGCTCCCAGTCTATCCCTTCCCACCCCTCTCCCCCTTGGCAACCACAAGTTTGTATTCTATGTCTATGAGTCTGTTTCTGTTTTGTATTTATATATATATATATATTTTAAGATTCCACATATGAGCGATCTCATTTGGTATTTTTCGTTCTCTTTCTAGCTTACTTCACTTAGAATGACATTCTCCAGGAACATCCATGTTGCTGCAAATGGCGTTATGTTGTTGTCTTTACAGCTGAATAGTATTCCATTGTATAAATATACCACATCTTCTTTATCCAGTCATCTGTCTATGGACATTTAGGCTGTTTCCATGTATTGGCTATTGTAAATAATGCTGCTATGAACACTGGGGTGCAAGTGTCTTTTTGAAGTAGGATTCCTTCTGGATACATGCCCAGAAGCGGGATTCCTGGGTCATATGGTAAGTCTATTCCTAGTCTTTTGAGGAATCTCCATACTGTTTTCCACAGTGGCTACACCAAACTGCATTCCCACCAGCAGTGTAGGAGGGTTCCCTTTTCTCCACAGCCTCTCCAGCATTTGTCATTTGTGGACTTTTGAATGATGGCCATTCTGACTGGTGTGAGGTGATACCTCATTGTAGTTTTGATTTGCATTTCTCTGATGATTAGTGATATTGAGCATTTTTTCATGTGCCTGTTGATCATTTGTATTTCTTCTTTGGACAACTTCTTGTTTAGGTCTTCTGCCCATTTTTGGATTGGGTTGTTTATTTTTTTCTTACTGAGTCGTATGAGCTGCTTATATATTCTGGAGATCAAGCCTTTGTCGGTTTCACTTGCAAAAATTTTCTCCCATTCCGTAGGTTTTCTTCTTGTTTTACTTCTGGTTTCTTTTGCTGTGCAGAAGCTTGTAAGTTTAATTAGGTCCCATTTGTTTATTCTTGCTTTTATTTCTCTTGCTTGGGTAGACTACCCTAGGAGAACATTTTTGAGATGTATGTCAGATAATGTTTGCCTGTATTTTCTTCTAGGAGGTTTATTGTCTTTTGTCTTATGTTTAAGTCTTTGATCCATTGTGAGTTTATTTTTGTGTATAGTATAAGGGAGTGTTCTAGCTTCATTGCCTTATGTGCTGCTGTCCAGTTTTCCCAACACCATTTGCTGGAGAGACTGTCTTTATTCCATTATATATTCTTGCCTCCTTTGTCGAAGATTAGTTGACCAAAAGTTTGTGGGTTCATTTCTAGGCTCTCTATTCTGTTCCATTGGTCCATATGTCTGTTTTTGTACCAATACCGTACTGTTCTGATTCATAGGTCACCTTTTATAACTCGTTTCAGGGAAGAAAGGTAATGAAGGGAGATCAGAGTGACATTTCTGATTCTGCTGTTGTCTCAGATACCTTCAGCTTAAAATGTTCAATATGCCAAAGTATGAACAAAGTCATATTTGAGGGTAGCATGTCCTGAACTCTGTTGGTAACAAAGTAGAGTCTGTCAAAGGAAGAACCAATCTAAACTTTATAGACGTCTCTAGCAATGATATATGTTAAGAGTATATGAAGATTTTGTGGCATAGGTCATATTATCTTAGTGTTACCTGAAAACTGGGTTCACCTCTTGGTGGGTATTGAGACAAAAGACACAACCAATTCAAAGAGGCTGAGAAGGAAGGATTTATTACTTGCAGCAAGTAAGGAGAACACTGGGAATATTCCTCAAAGCTGTGTCTCCCCGAACAGCAAAATCAGGGAAAATTTAAATTAAGGGTGCATGTATGTTCATGAAAGGGCTTGAACAAAAGAGAATTCAGCATAGAACTGGGGCAAAGATTGACAGAGTCCAGGCTCTAGTTGACTGAAATCACAAGGGTTCAGAAAAGGCCAACATCACCATCCTTAGGTTCCAGTTAGTTTGGTGGTTGAGCAGTGGAAGGTGTTTGTTTCCTGCACAACAGCTCAAGAATGTGCTTCAGGCTAATCTTGTCTTTGAAACAGAAATGGGAGTCTGTACCACTGATGTATGGTCTCTGATATGGTTAAGTTATTTCCCTGGCCTGGTAATAGCTCTTTGTTCTTATATTCTTTTGTTCCCTTAAAACCATTAACTACAGAGACTTTCTTCTGCAAGGGCAAACATTGCAGTCAGGCTTAGATCACAAAATGACTTAGGCCTAAAATGGCTTCTCTTATGTCAAGAAAGTCATACCTGGTTCTCTTTCTCTGCGGACCCCCTACCCTATCTGAGTACATTAGGACTGTTAAATTAATTAAACAAACAGGCCAATAGACTGCAGTGGCACTAATACCTACACAAGCAAACTAAAACTAAGCCTGTAAATGCTTCAAGCTTACAAAATAGAAACAGTTAGGACAACCAATCACAAACAGCCAACTAGGCTTTATGCTATAGTCACGCAAATAATTTTCTTTCTTTGCTTCTTCACCTTTTTTTATATGTCTTTCCCCTAGTTCTCGTTAGAAGAGCTTGCCTAACAAATTCTGGTTTGGCACCATCTGATCTGAGTTGATTTTTGCTCAGATACTCTTATGAAATTTTAAAGATGCCTCAGTTTATCTTTTAATAGGACTAAAAGAATCTGGGGCAAAAGAAACTTCTGAAAACTTGAAAATGTTCATTTTAAAAAACATGAATTCTCACTTTCTCAGAGTTTTGAGAATAAGGACAATGAGATGTATGTTTTAATGGGAGAATCTTAAGAATTTCACCTCTAAAATGGTTTTCTCTGTCAATTAAGAGTGCTGAAGGTATTTCCCAAGTAGAGAAATAAAATCTGTAAACTTTAAAAAATATCATATCTTGGTACCAGAACTGTTGCCTCAGCCACACTCCAGGTGCTCAAAAGCCACTTGTGACTGTTAACTACTGTCTGGACAGCACGGTTATACAACATGTCTATTGCTGTAAAAAGTTCTATTTGACAACATTAAGTTAAAGGATCAGTCTTCTGCAAGAGAAAGCTTCAATCCAACCAAAAATTACACAGTTTTACTTTTGAATATGTTATTGAAACGTATTTAATTTTAAAAAATTTGGACAACAGAGTGAAATCTATTTGTAAATAGCCAAATGGTCCTTAAGGTAGAGCACTGAAGCCTTGCCATAACTTTAGTTTTCTTTGTGGCGGACATATGATAAATACAGGTAGAAAAGATTCAACTACTCAAAAAGCCTCTTGGACAAAGTTTTCCTAACAATAACTTTGAAAAGTTTGGAGGAATTTGTCCTTGCCATTATGAGTACTTTCATGTAATATAAGCATCACAGTTTTGGAGATTGACTTAGGCATCACCAGATGGTCATCTTGGAAACACCAAAGTCCTTTGCTAAGTATGAGAGTTTTGAGATGGCCAATATCTTTCTGTAATGGTAGATTGTTGTTTTTGAATATGTCCTTCTGGATTCTTAAAATCACACCTAAAAACTGTTTTTACAATACCAATAATAGCTGTCTAGGGCCTTTACTTTAGTTTCAAAAGTTCTACCTTTAGAATAGGATTCAATAGTCGTAACTGAGCTATTTTTCAGATGTTGATTTTCCCATAATAAATCATTAAATTTTTCCAATTTTTAATTGAGGCTCCCAAGACAGTTGAAAATCTCCTGTTTCTATATTATAACATTCCAAAATCACAAATCACCTGAAGTCTTATGTTATTGCTGTCTGTAAATTTTTTTCTTTCATGTTTTAGTTGAAAATAGCTGCCTAGTACCAAGTATAGTACATGGAATCAGTGATTTTTCTTCTTCTCAACCAAATAATTTTACCTTTAACCTTCAGTCCTGATTTTCAGCACAGGCCCAGAGACAAAGAGGCTCAGACTTAGAGAAACAGACCCTTGAATTTCTGGATCCCATATTATCAAAGCCTCTGATCTGTTCCATACCATTATTTTGTTTCTCAGAACTTCACAGGGTCCCCTGAGGCTAACAGATTCAGCGTAAAGTCGAATGAGAGGGGCTTATTTTCAAATACATAAGGATTCCGACACAAAAGAGGGACATTTTTCCTCCAATATCAAATATGTAAACATATTTTGGGAGCATTTATGGAGGAGTGGGCACTGGTTGTCAGTGGTCCTGAAGACTTTATCTAGTGTCCTCACCTGCAGGGGTGCCTCTTTAGCTGTTTTCAGAAGGCTGCCAGACAGTCAGTCATGGCAGATTAATCCCATATTGGACTCTCTGTCACAAGAAAATGGACACATGGCAGATACCTAATTGTTACCTTGTGGTGTTGTCACTCTCACTGCAACATGGCAGCCTGAGGGAGACTTTGGATCATCTCACCCACCATGGGTGAGGGAGCGTTGAAAAGAGAGTGCTGAAATATGACTTGAGCCCAGACAATGGCAAATGCTGAAACCAGACCATCCTAAAACACTGGACCATCCTAAAAATAAAGATCAATTTATTTTTACTGCAATTAGAAAGTCTTGATGGTCCTCTGAAAGTGCTCATCTAACTTTGTATATCAAGGTTTTCTTTTCCTTCTCTCATGGAGGAAAAATTGTGTGAGAGCACATACATTAAAACATTAAAAATTGTCTACTTTATTAGCATCTGGATTACCTTGGGGCTGAGTGGGTTGCAAAAAGTGGTTCTTGGTCTGATGCCAATCTGTGATTAAATTCTCATTCCTGTGCACAGGAAAGAAAAATAAAAAGAAAAAGAAAAAGAAAAAGAAAAAGAAAAAGAAAAAGAAAGACAGTATAGTGAGATCTTCACAAAACTATACTTATACAACTCAGAGGAAAGAACCTTTATTCTTTGATGATGTATTTTCTACTTTTTTATATAAAAAATCACGGGTTAAGGAGATGAAACTACCCTGTATGATGCTATAATGGCAGATACATGTCATTGTACATTTGTCAACTCACAGACTGTTCACCAAGAGAGAACCCTAATGTAAACTATAGACTTTGGGTAATAATGATATATCAATTTCATTTAGGTTCATCAACAGTAACAAATACACCACTTTGGTGTGAGATGTTGACAGTGGGAGACACTGACTGTGTGGGTTGGGGCAGGAAATATATGGGAATTCATGGTACTTTTTGCTCAGTTTTACTGTGAATTTAAAATTGCTCCATCATTTTGCAACATATACAAATATCAAACCATTTTGTGTATGCCTGAAACTATTATGATGTTACATGTCAACTCTTACCTTGACTTAAAAAAATCTAAAAAAATTAAATTGCTCTAAAAAATAAAGTCTATTTAAAAAAAGTTCTGGTTTAGATGAAGTGATGGTGAGAGTATATGGTAAGACATTTTTCCTAAAAGCCTTCATTTTAAAACGTGTGTAATTAAATTGATGCATAATTATGCATACAAGATAGAAATTAATGAAGGAAACAACTAGATGGACTCTAGTGAGTCTGAACTCTCACTTCCTGACTCATACACAAGGCCAAAGATATACTACTTAATCAATGAAGGCAAAATTTAAAAAATTATTAACATATAGTTGATTTACATGTTAGTTTCAGGTATACAGCAAAGTGATTCAGTTATACACCTACATACATATTCATATTTTCTTCTCAGATTCTTTTCCATTACAACTCATTGCAAGAAACTGAATGTAGTTCCCTGTGCTATACAGTAGGTCTTTGTTGTTTATCTATGTTATATATAGTAATGTGTGTTTGTTAATCCCCAACCCCTAATTTATCCCTTTCTGCCCTTTCCCCTTTGGTGATCATAGTGTGTTTTCTATGTCTGTGAGTCTGTTTTTGGTTTGTACATAGAATTTGTATCTTTTTTTGGATTCCACATATAAGTGGTATCATATGATATTTGTCTTTGTCTGACTTGATGAAGACAAATGTGATCAGTCTGCAATAAGTGCACTTTAAATATTTAAGTGAAATAACATTTCCTTCTTATTTCATTTTTTCAACAATTCATTCCATTAATAATGCTGGCAGTTAATTACACCAGAAACTAATACAGCATTGTAAATTTAAAATTTTGTTTTAAATCCTTAAAAAGTTGGCAATTATTGAGATGAAAATGAGAACACTTTTCTCAGGTTTTAGACAAGAGCATAACACTGCATATTCATAAAAAGTCTGCAGTATGAAGGGGTAGCCTAGACATGAGATACCGAATTATATCTCTAACACTCTTCAAAAAAAAAAAAACAAAAAACAGACATAGGTTTGGACTTGAATGTCCCAGTTTTTTTTCTTTTCTTTTCTTCAAATCTCAGGGGTGCTATTTACCATTATGGTTAACACTTTGGAATCAAACAGCTGGATTTGAGCCTGACCTTTCTTACAGGTGTAGGTATAGGCTCCCTCACACCCTCAGAATATGAGTATATTCCATAGACCTGGTGTAGTGGATTCAGCTGGTATTTAGGGCTGCTAATTCTAGCTTTCAATTATGGGAAGTGAAGATAGATAGGACTTCCTTCTGTTACCTGAGGCTCTGTTGGTGTATGGGGATGGAAGGGAGAGGCTCAGAGCCTCAAAAAAGGATGCAGTTAGTGAACCAGTGCACCTGTGTGGAGGGTTTTACAAAGAGTTAATGCCCATCACAGGTGTAACCCTCCTTAAATGGCTTTCCTGGCATTCTCCTCCGGAGGACTATTCTACCCGAAACGGGGAGCGATCATTGTCCACGCATTTGACCTTCAGTCTTCTCTCTCCTTCTGGAACTAATATGGCCTCTATTTCTGTATTCCCCGCATTATACTCTGGGGCTTTCTGGCAGCCCTTTAAAGCAGCAAGGAAAGAGGAAAGGAGAGAGTGAAGACAGAAGAGAATGTTTCATCCCGGTCTCTTCTAACAGCAGTGGGGAAGTGACTCAAGACTGACAGGGTCAAGAAGGTCCCGGGACCACCAGTGGAGGCTTTCAGTCTAAAATACAATTTACTCTTCTTTCAGCAAAGCGTGACATAGGACCTAGATTTAGGACCTAGATTTAGGACCTAGATTTAAAGTTTTGGAAATCAGCGAGATTTAGGTAGATTAGACTTTAGCTTGATATTAATTCTTGCAAAACCTACCCAAAATGGCTGTGTTCTGTCTTGAATATATTCCCGAGGGTGTAATTGCATCAAGGGGGTGTAGCTCAGTGGTAGAGCGCGTGCTTAGCATGCACGAGGCCCCGGGTTCAATCCCCGGCACCTCCACTTTTGAAAATTCTTTAAAATTTCCCCCAACATTTTTACTTTTTCTTGCTCGAAAAGAAAGTAAACCTATTTACAACAGTTTGCTATTAATATTAGTGCTGCCCGGCTTCTACTCTTCGGCTTTGGCAGCACCCAGGTGGCTGCATAAGCAAAGGGAGTAAAAGACGTTACGAGAAGACAAAGTTTTGGTTTGCTCAGCAGCTGGAGATTCGGAACAAAAAGCACGTCACCAAACTGACAAGCTCTTTTGCCTTCGGTTCCATTTTGCAGTATTATTAATAAAGCAGGAAAGAAGAGATAAAGATAGAAAGATTTAACAAAAGAAAAACATAGTCTCAAGCCAGTTTTTCTTAGTTTGTTTTGTTTTCTGACCCGTGTTGGCCATGATCAGACAGCAGGTTGCGAGGAGAAAAGACGAGCGATCCAAAATGAGAACCTGAGAAATTTATTTTCATCAATGGATGTGGAGAAGTCACACTTCAGCCACAATAGCTTCATTGGGAAATAGATTGGGCTGAAGATGTAAAAAATCACTGATTAATTTTCAGTTTTGTTCTGTCTTTACTCTTTCCCGAGAATAGAACTTAATTAGGTAACTTAGATGATTTATAGGAATGATTTTACCTAAGATTATTGCGCCCTCTATCGGAAAGGATTTGTCCATACCCTTGGTCAAGTGTGGTCCTTGGACCAAAAAGAGTTGGTACCTGAGAGCTTGTTAGAAATGCAGGATATCAGCTCCACCCTAGACCTACTGAATTAGAACCAGCATTTCAGCAGGATCCCCAAGTGTTTCCTTTGCACACTAAAGTTGGAGAAGCACTGGTTTGAGTGCTGTGATATGGATTAAGAGGATGTATATTATAAATTTATGGATGTATTTTAATTTTTTCCAACTTCCTATTCTAATGTAGAAAAAACAATTGCAAAAAATGTATTTCTATTGCTGAACCATTTTTGTGTTCTAATAATTAACGCTGTTTCCCCTCTCATGGTAATAAGATTTTTATTAATATTTTTGAATCAATATACATAATTGAATTCAATATGATGTTTTTCTTTTAAATAAAAAATTTGCAAGTTTTGCAATCAAGACTGTGCTTATTTCCAAAATGAACTAGGAAGTTTGTATCTTTGTTTCTGCTCAGCAACATTTGAAGTAGGATAAAATCTTTCTCAAGTTAAAATGTCTTGGCTTTGGGATTTATCTCTTCAAAGAAAGATTCAGTGCGAGCACACAAGAGCCAGACTTTCTGTAGTAGGAGCAATAAATCATTTTCTGTTCTGTTGACATATTTTCTCTCTTGTTTTCAAAGTACCAGTTTTACAATGTCTTTTTGCCACTTGTATCCACTCTGTCAGGAGAAATATATTCACAAATCTCCACACTTGTTTGTGGAATCTGCTGTTCAGTTCACGCCTTGAGCACTACTCTCCTAGACTATTCTATGAACCTTCTTAGCTACCTTCAGGATGTAATGAAAATAAATAGCCTGTTAGGAATGAGTGGTTGAATGAATTGCTGGTGGGTTTTATTTTCACCTGGAGTTTTTCCATTAAAATCTTGCCCTTAACTTCCCTATGAAGCCAACAGCCAATAACAAGAAGTGTTTTATCCAAGAAAAATATCAATTTTCTGACACATGTTTTCAATATATTTCGTTCCAACTTCAAGTTCTATTTGCTAAAAAATCAGTATCCCTCATAGCTCCCTGGGGTCCTCTATCTTAAAGTAGTCACAATTCCTGCTCCAACACCCAATACTGCTAAAAACAAACAGAAATTGGGGAGAGGCCCAGAGAACAAAGTGAGATATTTCATGGAAGACCTCGACACAAGAACCTTGCTCGGGGGGTGTAGCTCAGTGGTAGAGCGCGTGCTTCGCATGTACGAGGCCCCGGGTTCAATCCCCGGCACCTCCAGCCTTTTGCTGGCCTTTCTAACTCCTTAAAACGTGAGATTTGAGCTGTTTTCTTCTTGATACTTTTACTTACTGCCTGCTCACAAGAAAAGTAAATGACCCAAGACATTAGTTTTTATGCTGCACTATTGAGACTTCGTGAGCCTCAAAATCACTCAAGGCAGCTGGCAGAGCAGAAGTTTACAAAGTGTATTAGTGTCGAATGGAGGCTATAGCAAATTACCATAAACTTTGAGGCTTAAATCGACAGAAATTTATTCTTCTAACTTTCTGGAGGCCAGAAGTCCCTCATAATCTTTTTATTTTACACTTAAGTAAATAGTTCTTACGAATAAGGACATTTCCTTACCACAGCACAGTTATCAAATTCAGGAAATTTACCAGTGATTTAAATTATTTTCTAATATATAGTGTATATTAACTTTAACTAATTTTACCAATAAAATCCTTTATAGAAATTTCTCTCCCAAACTTGGATCCATTCCAGAATCATGTATGAATTTAGCTACTCCTTAGTCTCCCTTAATCTGGAATAGTTTCTCAATCTTGTCTTTCAGGAGACTGACATATTTCTAAAGAGCACATGCCGATTATTTTGTAGAATGTTCTTCAATTTATATTATGATTAGACTAGATTCAGGTTAGAAATATTTGGAATATCACAGAAATGATGTTTCCCTCTATCACACCAAGGAGCATGTGATGGCAGTTTTTCCCATTACTAGTGATGTTAGCTTTGATGACTTGGTTAAAGTTGTGTCTAACAGGTTTCTTCCCCTGTAAAATTATTGTTTTCCCTTTTCTAATTAATAGGTAATCTGTAAGGAAATACTCTGAGACAATATAAATGTTCTGATCCTCATCAAACTTTTATCTCTGTTTTTTAGCATTAGTTTATGAATTTCCCCAGAGTCTATCATTATTCCGATGGTGGCTAAATAATTTTGTAACTTTATTATTACATCTGCATTTATTAATTAGCATACCAGTGTAAGGAAATTTTTCCCATCTTCTATATTTATTCATTTAAGTATCCAGGGGTTATAATCATTTATTGTCATCATTCGTCACAAAGTGCCCCAATTTGAACCATAAGAGGCCCTTCAAGTTGGCTTCTGGATTTTTTTGAATTGTGCCCATGATTTCGAGCACTTATATTCCAGCACAGAAAGGTATCTTAGTTTCCTCTTGTACTTCCCTTGGTCCAGTAGTGGAGTCTGTGAGTCCTACAAGTAACGCTGGTTCCTTTTAGTGGGAATGAAAATCAAGATATGGGGCTAGCATTGCTTATTGTTACTGAGGTATTGTTTTTCTAGGCCCTATTAGCAGACAGATCTGGGGGTGGGGGGATATATATATATATATAACATGTATATATACACACACACACACGGACACACACACACACACGGACACACACACACATTTCCCATCCAGAGCCAACAGGCCTATTCCTTCCACAGTGAGGCCCTGAATTCCAACATCAACATGCATTCATTTTCCTAATCACACAAAAGTAAGTTCACGTAGACAAAAATAAATCAAATTCATGCAAAATATCAGAATTGCTATACCCTTAACACTACAAAAAATAACCCCACTACATAAAGGTTACAGTTTGTTTCCTTTTTTTTCTTTTAGTATTTATGATTGGGACGAAGTACTGTATAAAACATTTACTTGGATTTGTTCTTTCTTTTTCTCTTCAATGTGTTTATGTTATCTTTTTGAAATGGAGTTAGATTTATTTCTGTTCATATTCAACTTTAGAGTATTTTTGCACACACTTGAGTTATTTTTATTTTTTGACTATGCCGAACATTAATGTATCCAAGAGTCAAAATAATACAGACAGTAATATTCAGAAAGATTGAAGGAGGATGTTGTGTTCCTGGACTCTCCAAGTGATGGAATGGAAGCACTTGCGAAGCAATCTAATCTGATGGGAAACCGACTTCGAGGTGGGTTGATCATGAGCTGACCACAAATCAGAAACAATGGCTTTCTTTCTACCATTAAGGTTTCTCCCAGAGTAGCAGTGCTTGAAAGAGGACGTAGTGCAGGGAGTTTAGAAATAGCAGAATTGAATTTAAGATGACTTTGTCTTGATAAGTCAGTGGTCAAAGACTGAATGGCAGCCACTAGAGGGTCACAGAAAGTCTTTTGAGGGGTTTGAAGAACCGAGGGGGTATAGCTCAGTGGTAGAGCGCATGCTTAGCATGCATGAGGTCCTGGGTTCGATCCCCAGTACCTCCACTTCATGTTCTGTTTTTATTCACCTGCATTCCCTAAGATCTCTTGCTTCCTGAAACATCTTTGTCAAATTGAGTTGTCTTGGCTGGAGCAGTTCTTTCTTAACCTCTCGGGACGCAGGGAGGTAATTGTGCTCATTCATTAAAGTTTTGCCTTGTTAGTTCTATTACCGGCCCAATTTCTCTAAGCACTTTCAGCAGTCACTAGCACGTGGGCCACTGTCAAAGGTTATTAAAAAAAAAAAAGCAAGTAGCAGTTTTCCCAAACACCCAATTTCCAGTTGTATGGAATCTGAAAGCAACAGCAAATGTGGGTGTGCGACCTAATGGACAAGCTATCTGATTCTGAATCAAAAAGTCCTATATTCTGGCACTGTTGAACTGCTATAAAAATTTCCAATACTCACAGATGGGTAAACAAACAATTCTTAGACAGGCACCAGTCTGCAGACCACAATCTGAAAAGCACTAATGAAGAGATGGGATGTACTGGAGTCGAGGAGGTATCCAAGGAGATCCTTTTTTCTTCTCTTCTTTTCTTGTTACCTAAATTGAGGCTTACTGGATATAAACTAAAATGCATTAAATTTAATTATTCAGCCTGATTATTCTTGTTGACAAGACATTCAGCTTGATGGGTTAGTATGCATACGTCCAAGTAACCAACAGCTCTAGCAAAGATACATGAGTTTTCAGTTTCCAGCAGCTTCTTTGTGACTCATCCCAGTCAATACCACTCTCCAACCTCTGTCACCATAGACTGATTTTTCTTGTGCTTTGAAATTATTGTAAATAGACTCAGACAATAGGTACTCATTTGAGTATGGATTCTTTCACTCAGTTTCTAAAAGTTGGATACATATATATTGTTGCTAGTAGCAGTAGTTCTTTTTCATCACTCTGTAGTATTCTATTGTATGCATATTATACATCACAACTTATTAATTCATTTTACCCTTGATGAACATTTGGAATGCTCCTAGTTTGGGACTGAAATGTCTAATGCTATCACTAGCATTCCTGTATATGTCCTTCAAGGGAAATACTCATGCATTTCTCTTGGGTATAAACGCAGCTGTGGAGTTTCTGGGTCATAATGTATATGTATATGCAGTTTTAGTCAATATTTCCAAATAATTTCCCAAGTAGGTGGGTATACCAATTTACAGTGTCATCTGCAGTGTGTGAATATTCCGGTTGCTCCACATGCTCAGTAGCACTTGATATTTTCAGTTCTCTAAAGGTAAGTGATTCTGGTGAAGAGAAGTATTATTTTATTCTGTTTTTAATTTTGCATTTCCCTGATAGCAATGATATTGGGCACCTTTCAAATTGCTTGTTGATTATTTTGGGTAAGGTAACCGATTTTTGTGAAATGCATGATAATCTGTTCTTTTTCAGAGAGGTGTTAGTCTTTTTCTTTGTGTTTTGTAGAAGTCCTTCACAGATAAGGGTCTTTGTAAAATATAAGCATTGAAATATCTTCTCTCAGACTGTAGCTCATCTTTCTTCTTAAGGAGGAGAGAACTTGAAAAATTTGGAGGAATAAGAGAAAACAAAGGAGAAGTTAAAGTCAGAAAAGAAAGTTGCATCCGGAAATCTTTCCTGGTTGGCGCAGAAGAAATGCCTCCAGGCAATTTTCTCGGGCGGGAAACTTGGAAAGCTGATAGGATGAATGTCTTAGGAGCAGAAATGGTTTCGTTTGGTTTGCAATCCTTACATTTCTCCTGGTGTGGTAGCTTACGAGGATTAAGAGGGTATAATTTAGATGTTTAAGAATTAATGAGATTTGAGACAATGGATTTTCTATCTGGCCAACAATTATATCTTTGAAGGCCTTTCAGAAATACGTTGAGTCGTTCAAAGAGGATCTTAATGACTTTTCTGTTATGAGAGGTGTAGTTCAGTGGTGATGTGCCCTTTCCTTACAAGAGGGTTTGCAACCGTATACATGCATCTACTTTTCTCTTTTTAAAAACACGTTTTGCTTGTTGACACGGAAATAAACACATTATCCAATGGGTTCCCTTAAATGCTTCCGGTTTCTACTCTCTGGGTCTCCGCACTCCCCCACGGTGGCCCTCAGCACAAGGAAGAAAACGAAAAGGATGTGAATAGAAGGAAAGAACTGGCTCTTTCAGGATTTCTTCAAGATGAAAAAGGAGACAGTCTCAGCAAGAACGTACCCGACAATCCTTTTATCCCTGTCACTGAAGAGCAAGACAGAAAAAGAAGAACTGAAAGAAGAGGCTCGATAATTTAAATTTGAATTCTCTTCGTTTTCTGAGCGGTCTTTGAGTAGCAGAGTAGCCAGAGGCAACCAAGCAGAAAAACATCTTCCTGTTTTTACCTATTTCTCTTCTTTCTTTCCCTTCTCCTCTATCAGCCCATCCATTATCTCCCAAAACCGGATCCTGTTTTTAGACATGGATTTCAGGGGAGCCCACATACTTTTGGGCGAATGAGTGGGTAATGCTAAACAGAATAAGATTAGATGGGCCCCCACAAATGAAAACTTTAGTATTTTGAGAGAATGACTAAACGAAGTTTTTTCAGTCAGCCGAAATAGCTCAGTTGGGAGAGCGTTAGACTGAAGATCTAAAGGTCCCTGGTTCAATCCCGGGTTTCGGCACTGACCTTTTAGTTTGGTGTAATTACTACCCTGTTACACAACGGTTTCGCCCAATCCGCCAAGTCTATGTATATACACAGTTTTTGCTGGGTTTTGCAAATCCAATCAAGAAAAGTGTATGTGTATATGTATGTGTATCTATCTGTCTGTCTGTCTGTCTGTCTATCTATCTATCTATCTATCTATCTATCTATCTATCTATCTATCTATCTATCTATCTCCCTCTCCTTTGGTTGCAGATTCCACTGAAGTCTTCCATGAAATGTTAACTAACATAGTGACATTTTATTTAAAGTTTTAAAACCTAGGAAAGTATTTTTCCAGGGGCTAAGAAATTCCAATAGTCTACATGCCATTGCATTTTCAATTCATTTCTGCTTTGGGGGTGTGTGTGTGTGTGTTTGCGTGTGTGTGTGTGTGTGTGATCTTTTTAATCACAAGAATTGTTGGTGGGGGAAGCTGTAGGAAAAAACTACTACGGTGTGTAAGTATGTATATGTTGGTATGGTATATGCAAGGAAAATTTTCCAATCAGAAAATACTAGTTTGTATCTTGAATTCACCCCATTTTAAAACTGCTGGAATAAGGAGTATTGTTGAATATCATGGAACTTTTAAACAACTACAAGAACATCCCAAGTTTTCTTGTTGACAAGACATTCCTTCAAGCTTGCACTTCTGTCTAGAATTTGCACATCTTAAGTTATTTCTGTTTTGTTATCCAGGAAAGAATGAAAATAAGCACTCCTTTAAGAACTATCCTGTTGAACATTCACAAGGGGACCTAGAATACTGAAAAATGAAAACAAATGGACAATAAAGCCATGAAGATTCAAATAAAAATACCCAATTTTTCTCCTTTTAACTTCTACTTCTTTCTTGAAACTCTTTGTTAGGGATAATAGGTTGCTCTCATGTTACTTTGAATTGTTTTCTTCTTTTCAAATTACTGTTTCAGTTTCACAATATCTGTTTCCAGCTGACAACTCCTGAACACTGTGTTGGAAGAAAATAATCTACAATACTTCAACAACAGAACTGCAAATGGAAAATTGGTACAAAATGAGAAGCAACGTCAAGGTAGGGACATTCATTGTACATGAACTTGGCACTAGAATCTTTATCCACTGGTCACCTATCCCTCCTCAACTCAGAAGCTTGAACTTTATTTCATTAAGAAATATTTGATTGGACAAACAGCATCATTGAGTATTTTATAGCCTAATACCGTAATGATTCCTTTACATTTTATTGACGTGGGAGGTCTAGGGTAATTCCCAAAACATAATTAGTCTCCCATTCAATATCTGAAAAATGAGGCTAATGATGTTTATGTGAAAAAGGATACAGTGAAGATCAAAGAAGATCATGCAAGTGAATGCTATCAAGTCCATGCATGGTAGGAAACCAGCAGACTGGGTGCCATATTCCTTGGCTCTGTGGTTCTCCCAGAAGAGCCCCCAAACATGTAATGTCTTCTGTAACTAGGGCTATCTAATAGCAATATAACAAGGCCATAAATAAGTCACTTTTGTAACTTTATATTTTCTAGTAGTCACATTAAAAAAAAATTAATTTAAGAAATACATGTAAATAACTTGCTATATCCCAAACATCATTTAAATAAGTAGTCAACCTAAAAATGATTAATGATATAGTTTACGTTTCAAATGCCATATTAAGTCTTTGAGACCGGGTATATGTTTTACACTTATAGCATATCTCAATTGTAAGTGTTCAATACTCCAGATGGCTAATGGCTACTATTTTGAACAGCGCAGGGTTGAACACCTACATTATGTATTTTCAAATTTTTTGAATTGAGTATATATGGCCTGAGTGTGTTCTGTCTCTAAATTTAGATGTTTAATTCTTCAGAAGAACTCTGTATTAAATTAATCAATAATCTGAAGATGGCTATAGATTTCTTAAAATTGAAGTATAGTTGATTTACAATATTATATTAGTTTCATGTGTACAATACAGTTATTCAATATTTTTATAGCTCTAGGGATTTAATTTTTTAAATTCCCACTTTGTTCACAGGGTAAAAAGAAAAAAAAGTATACCTTATTATTATGAATGCCTGGGAATCCAATACTGGAAAGCATCATAAACCTAATATTTTACAACATCAAACAGTCAAGATAACCCTCTTCAGCATTTTCATGAGCTTAAAGTTCCATGAGCCAACCAAAAGAGCAAGTCTGCCAGACAAGTCATATTCTTCCAATTTCAAAAGGGACTCAATGTTATTTTATGAAAAATGGAAAAAGCTCGTAGATGGACAAGCCAGAAGGACAAAGGGTTAACCACTAGAAATCTGGGGCCAGGAAATGGGTTTTCTTAAGGTTCTTTTGTGTGTGTAATTCAAAGAACACAGTCTTAATTAACCACAATAAATTCCAAGATTCAAGAAATGTCCAGGAACAAATTTATTTTCCTTCAAATATCACTAGTTAGCACACTTTTCTGTCTCTATCCATCCTTCACACTCTTGTGTCTACTGATTACTCACAGATCCAAGGCTGGAGACCAGGGTGATTGCCTGAGTTTGCCACGTAACAATCTCACAGGTTAGCGCCACGTAAATCTTGAATTTAACATGAACAAACCTAACTCATCTCCATCTTCCAATCTGCTTCTCGTTTCCAAAATAATTTTAAAAACCTTCTTCTTTTCTGCACTGTCTTCTGTTTGGTAATGCCACATTCCCCTCTTCCCCCTACAAATAAATGAATGAAGGAATGAAAGGACAAATAAATACTTTTTTTCTTTATCCCTAAAATCTTATGGCTATTTGTCTTCGGTCTCACTGTCATACTTTAACACTTCTCTCCACTGAAACTGTTGTTTCATCCATGCTTTAGGAAGCAGAGATTTTGGGTTATTGACAGGGTCTGCTAAATTACCTGGGTGTCTAGATTGGAAGAGAAAATCCCCTTACAATACAATACTGAATGTATCACTCTAGGGTTTTGTGTGTGTGTGCTTTAGTGGTTAAGGCTTTCTTCCATCAAATCCAGTCCTTAATATTCCGATGGAGCAAACAACGAATATCATGAAGCATTTTAGACAGGAAAAAAGCTGAATTTCACTGCCCTGATGTCTGAGGTTAAGACGTACCTGGAGGAAACCAAAAGAGCCAAAACCTGGGACTTAATCTGATTTCTTGCCAAGCATAATAGGAGACCCTAACTGTTTTTGAAGCCACGGTGGAAACTTCTTGTGGTTATCTGACACATGTTTCCAATCTTTTGCCTTTCATTTCAGTTCTGTACTCTAAAGCATCAGTATCCTTGGTTCCTGAGTGTCTCCTGCCTAAAGTCCATTAGCATTAAACACTACTGCCAAGATGCCTAGGGATCCAGAGCCTCACGAAATAAAGTTTATTCCTAGAGAACATCAATAGGCAGGCTGTCTGAAGGGGGTGTAGCTCAGTGGTAGAGCGCATGCTTTGCATGTATGAGGCCCCGGGTTCGATCCCCGGCACCTCCACGTGCTGGCTTTATTTTCTTTCTTTTTCTTTCTCTGATACAATACTGTTCACATCTGTTCCTCGAGGATTACAGATTTACCTCTACCAACCTTTCCCCCGTTATAATCCTTAACATACGGAAAGTGAAAACATAACCTAAAGGATTCGGGTGATTTCTCTCATCTCTTGCTGTGAGCCTCGACCTCACCAAGACGACTGCAGCAGCAGAAGCACGACATTGAACTACCTAGAGATAGGACCCAGGTCTTTCTGAAAACCACTTCAAGTTACAAATATTCAGTTACTGCCTCATTTTTCTTAGTTTTTATGTCTTGCATTCTAAGTTCAACACACTAAAAAAAACAAAACAAAACAAAACAAAACAAAACAAAACAAAACACATTCACTCCTACCTATACCTCAGGTTGTGAAGCCTAAAGATGCAGGCGGAACCTGTTTCTACCTTGAACGCTTCTCCTACCGCTAGCACGTGGGGATCGGAACACTGCACTTCCCTGCCACGCGGTCCATAATCACCAATACGACCGGAACGCACCGAAAACAGAAACCCAACCGCCCGCATTCTCTCAGGTTCTCCGACGATGGAAAGAGCAGCGAGGCGCTCTGAGAGCCGCAACAGTGCAGGGCAAAACGAAAGGGATCTTCCTGCGGGAAAGCGCTTTCAACTCACTTCTTTTACCGGAAGCGCAGTGGAGACGGGCAGCAGGGATGCTCACTGCCTCCGCGCCCATCCAAATTTTATGCCAACCTAAGCCAACCTCGTCCACCTTTTTCCTCCACCACCTTCTGGGGCCACTCACTGCAGCCCCGGACTCCTCCATGTCTCAGCCTCCCTTTCGTTGTCATTCCCTGTGTTCTTTTCTCCTTCCTTCCCTTTGACCTCCTGGTGTTCGCTTTCCCAAGCAGTTCAGCTCACTCGCCTTGGACTCTCTAAGGCCAAGAACTGCCAAACCTGGTTGATTTTCAGAATCAACGTGGGGAACTTTTAAACAAGGGCGATTTCTGGCTTAGTCCGTCAGAGGTAACTTAGTATTTCCTCTAAAGCTAGTAGCTGAGTTGACTGTCACTCCAAATTTTGGGTGAGGAGGGAAGCGTCTGCCCTTTGCACTGGGACAATGGAATCTGAAGAACTCACTTGGCAAACAGCGAGTTCATTCTGCACATCGGGCCCAGCCGCTGAAACTCTCCCTGGTGTTCTTTCATTCAGTAAAGGATTCCGTGTATACTAAGAGGGGCAAAAATTGATGCGGCATCCTGCTGTCCGTTCCGTCCCCATCTTCATTTCAGTGCATCTCAGAACTAGTGCTACACACCGGGATACAAACCCACGCCAGGTTTCCCCACCACGAAGCTGGCCCAGGCATTGGTAAGGGAATAGTATTCTTTTATCATTTTCTTCCTTCTTTGCCTTGGGTTTCTTTTGCTTTTTATCCCCTTGGCTCTCTCAGTGAAAACTTAGATGACTAATTTGAAACTTTTTACTTTTCTTGTATGCATTGAGTGCTATACACTTCCCTCTCAGAGTTGTTTAACATGTGTCAGAAAATTTTAGTGCTGTTTTAGTGTATCAGAAATTTTGATACATTGTGTTTTCATTTTTATTTGTCTGTTTATTTTTTCTATATAAACTTTTTTATTGAGTTATAGTCATTTTACAATGTTGTGTCAAATTACAGTGTAGAGCACAATTTTTCAGTTATACATGAACATACATACATTCATTGTCACATTCTCTTTCGCTGTGAGCCACCACAAGATCCTGTATATATTTCCCTGTGCTACACAGCACAATCTTGTTTATCCATTCTACATTTTGAAAGCCCAGTCCCTTCCCACCCTTGTCTGTTTATTTTTTAATCACCTTTGAGACTTCCCTTTTATTTCATGGGTTATTTAGAACTGTGTTGTTTCATTTCCAAGTGTTTATATACCTTGCTCTTATCTTTCTGTGGCTAATTTTTGGTTCAATTCCACTGTGGTCAGAGAACACTCTGTATCATACAACTCTATTAAGTTTGTTGAGGTTTCTTTTATGCCCTAGGATATATTCTATCTTGGTATATGTTCTGATGGATTTGAAAAGAATGTGTACTCTGCTCGTATTGGATGATATGTTTATTGGATTCTGGTGGCTGGTGGTATTTTTGATATCCTTGAACACTTTCTGTTTAGTTGTTCCATCAATTAGCCTGAGACATTATAGTTGAAGTCTCCAAATATAATTGCAGATTTGCCTATTTTCCCTTTCAGTTCTATATTTCTTTTTTCTTCACATATTTTGCAGCTCTGCTGTTTGGTGCATACATATTTTGGATTGCTATGTCTTCTTAGTGGATGGGCACTTTTATCACTATATGATGTCCTTCTCTGTCTCTATTAATTTTCTTTGTTCTGAAATTTACTTTATCTGATATTAATGTAGCTACCCCTGCTTTCTTTTGATTCATGTTTGCATGACATAACTTTTTCTCATCCTTTTAATTTCAAACTATATATTTATAGGTTGTATCTGAAGTGAATTTTTTGTAGTTACCATATAGTTTGGTCATTTTTTTCTAATCTACCCTGTGGATTTAATTGATGCATTTAGACTATTTACATTTAATGTAAAAATATATTTAATATAATTATTTGTATGTAGGGCTTAAGTCTGGCTTTTTTTGTTTTCTGTTTTTCTCTATTTTCATTTTTCTGTTCTCTTTTTCTTGCTTTTTTGTTGACTACATGCACATTTTTAGAATTCCATATTCGTTTATCTATAGCACTTTTTAAATTGTATCTCTTTGTATAGTTTTTTTTAGTGGTTACTCTAAGAATTACATTATGTATATTTAACTTATCAGAGTATTGTTCAAGTGAAGTGTAACAAACTTTCCTCCCTTTTTGTCACTTTACTGTTCCTCATTTGCAATGTAGTTGTCTTAACTATTTTTTTTTAATGAAAAGAAATGCTAAGTTTCAAATGAATACTAGTAAAAATAAAAAAAGTATATTTTACCAACTAAATTTATTCTACGCATGGGTCCCTTTGGAGTCTGTGGACCCCACATTCAGAAAGCCTGTAGCTAATCTATTTTCTTTCTTTTTTTTTTTTTTAACATTTTTTATTGATTTATAATCATTTTACAATGTTGTGTCAAATTCCAGTGTTCAGCACAACTTTTCAGTCATTTATGGACATATACACACTCATTGTCACATTTTTTTCTCTGTGAGTTATCATAACATTTTGTGTATATTTCCCTGTGCTATACAGTGTAATCTTGTTTATCAGTTCTACAATTTTGAAATCCCAGTCTATCCCTTCCCACCCTCCACCGCCCTAGTAACCACAAGTCTATATTCTCTGTCTGTGAATCTATTTCTGTCCTGTATTTACACTTTGTTTTTGTTTGTTTGTTTGTTTTTGTTTTTTAGATTCCGCATATGAGCGATCTCATATGGTATTTTTCTTTCTCTTTCTGGCTTACTTCACTTAGAATGACATTCTCCAGGAGCATCCATGTTGCTGCAAATGGCATTATGTTGTCGGGTTTTATGGCTGAGTAGTATTCCATTGTATAAATATACCACATCTTCTTTATCCAGTCACCTGTTGATGGACATTTAGGCTGTTTCCATGTTTTGGCTATTGTAAATAGTGCTGCTATGAACATTGGGGT
Source organism: Camelus dromedarius (assembly GCF_036321535.1). Taxonomy (NCBI): domain Eukaryota; kingdom Metazoa; phylum Chordata; class Mammalia; order Artiodactyla; family Camelidae; genus Camelus; species Camelus dromedarius. Next base: position 18,634,146 of record NC_087454.1, on the reverse strand, counting down.
GCAGGTGTCATCCTGAAGTAGATTTCCTTCTGGATACAAGCCCAGGAGTGGGATTCCTGGGTCATATGGTAAGTCTATTCCTAGTCTTTTGAGGAATCTCCACACTGTTTTCCATAGTGGCTGCACCAAACTGCATTCCCACCAGCAGTGTAGGAGAGTTCCCCTTTCTCCACAGCCTCTCCAGCATTTGTCATTTGTGGACTTTTGAATGACGGCCATTCTGACTGGTGTGAGGTGATACCTCATTGTAGTTTTGATTTGCATTTCTCTGATAATTAGTGATATTGAGCATTTTTTCATGTGCTTTTTGATCATTTGTATGTCTTCCTTGGAGAATTGCTTGTTTAGGTCTTCTGCCCATTTTTGGATTGGGTTGTTTATTTTTTTCTTATTGAGTCGTATGAGCTGCTTATATATTCTGGAGATCAAACCTTTGTCGGTTTCACTTGCAAAAATTTTCTCCCATTCTGTAGGTTTTCTTCTTGTTTTACTTCTGGTTTCTTTTGCTGTGCAGAAGTTTGTAAGTTTCATTAGGTCCCATTTGTTTATTCTTGCTTTTATTTCTTCTAGGAGAAAATTTTTGAGATGTATGTCAGATAATGTTTTGCCTATGTTTTCCTCTAGGAGGTTTATTGTATCTTGTCTTATGTTTAAGTCTTTAATCCATTTTGAGTTGATTTTTGTATATGGTGTAAGGGAGTGTTCTAGCTTCATTGTTTTACATGCTGCTGTCCAGTTTTCCCAACACCATTTGCTGAAGAGACTGTCTTTATTCCATTGCATATTCTTGCCTCCTTTGTCGAAGATGAGTTGACCAAAAGTTTGTGGGTTCATTTCTGGGCTCTCTATTCTGTTCCATTGGTCTATATGTCTGTTTTGGTACTAATACCATGCTGTCTTGATGACTATAGCTCTATAGTATTGTCTGAAGTCTGGGAGAGTTATTCCTCCAGCCTCTTTCTTTCTCTTCAGTAATGCTTTGGCAATTCTAGGTCTTTGATGGTTCCATATAAATTTTATTATGATTTGTTCTAGTTCTGTGAAATATGTCCTGGGTAATTGGATAGGGATTGCATTAAATCTGTAGATTGCCTTGGGCAGTGTGACCATTTTAACAATATTGATTCTTCTAATCCAAGAGCATGGAATATCTTGAACATTAATTTTGTAACCTGCTACCTTGCTGAATTCTTCAATCAGCTCTAGTAGCTTTTGTGTGGACCTTTTAGGGTTTTCTATATATAGTAACATGTCATCAGCATATAATGACACTTTTACCTCTTCTTTTCAACTATTTCTTTTACATACATTTAGCACCACATCAGACAGTGTTATACTTTTGCTTCAACTTTCAAACATAATTTAGAAAGCTCAAGACAAGGAAAGTTTATTGTTCTTAGCTTCTTTTTTTTTTTTTTTTTTTTTTTTTTTCCTTTACCATGTTTTTTCTTCCTTCCTGATATCCAGGATTTCTTCTTTTGTCACTTCCTTTCTGTTTGGAGAATAGCCATTCTTTTAAGATAGTTATGTGGGCAGCAAATTATCTTAGTTTTCCTTCATCTGAAAACATCTTGATTTCCCCTTCATTCCTGAAGGATATTTTCTCTGGGTATAGTATTCTGAATTGACAATTATTTTCTTTCAGCACTTGAAAAATGTTGTGCCACTCTTCCTGACCTCTATGGTTTCTGATGAGATAGCCACTGTCATTTGAATTGTTTTTCTATATGGGTAAAATGTCATGAATCTCTGGTTTCAATTTTTTTTCTTTGCTTTTAGAGTTCAGAAAATTTTTGTTTTTTCGTTTTTTTTCCCAGTCAGCTGATGAAAGAAACCCTCCTAAACATCACATAAAATCCAAATCCTCAGGTCAGCAACCTTTATAGAGTTCCAGACATGGATATTCCATTGTTTGGAAAACAACTTCTCAACACTGTCCCTTAGGGTTGATAAATTTATCACTTAATGACTTCCCACTTGTAAATCAAAGAGCAAACAAAGTTTCAATCAGTGTAAAGCAACCCCTTAATATATTTACTCACTTAATGAATGTTCTGTAGGGTAAAAAAAGGGCAATGCGCCTGAACAGGGACTTGAACCCTGGACCCTCAGATTAAAAGTCTGATGCTCTACCAGCTGAGCTACCCAGGCTCACGTTTTTAATGGTTTCCCTGAGTATCTAATCAATCTTCATACATTTGGTCAATTCATTTTATGCTTCATGTTTTAGTTAGATTTCTTCTAATTCCTAATTGCTAAGAAGATTCTATTTTTTAAAAATGCTATAATTGTTAGGAGCATTTTCCTTCCATTTCTCTTCTTTGTCTCCCTCCTCCAGGTTTTCAGAACCTGAGATGCCACATCCCCGAGACAAAGCATCACTGGATTTCAGACTACATTGCTAGACACAGAGGGTTTCATTTCTTGCCAAGTACCTCACCTAAATTTCTCCAGGCAACACACACTATTTCTGTTTGTATCCTACTGCATTGTCTTGTACATCTTTCTTGCAGCTTTTGTAGGCAGAGGGAAAGATGGTTGAAAGAGGAAGAATTTGAAGATGCAAGAAAGTGTTCCATAACGGGCCCTTCTGTTGGTGGATGAAAATTCCCCCCAAGAATTCCTTTGGAAAGTGGGTTTTGGAGCTGGCTGGTGGGAGAATGAGAACCATGTGGGACAGTATCTTTTGGTCTAGTATTCAGTGATGCTTCTCCTGGTATAGTCAGTTTAAATGTTTTAGAAATAACAGTGAGAAACACAGCTTGCCTTGTGCCAACTATTCATCCTCCAAATACCCACAAATAAGGGCGATAATTAATCACGGTTGTCGTCTTAATAGTTAAGTAGCCAAAGGGGTATTCCTGAGTGGAAGAGAATATTTAGCAAGCTGAGGGGCCTGGGTTTACTTTTCTGCATCTCCATGCTTTCCTTCAAGCTTTCTTCCATGCTTTCCTCTGTGTTTGAGCCATTTCTCCTTCCTTTAATTTTGTTCCTCCTTCCTTTAATTTTCTTCCTTTTTATCATTCAATCTTTCTTCCTTCCCTCTTTTGTCCTTTCTAACTCCTTCTCCTTCCCTCCCATTTCTTCTCTTCTCCTTCCAAATTCACCTTCTCTTCTTTCTTTCCTTCATGTTTTTACTCACTGTTTATTGCTTACTTCCAAAGGCAAAGCATCTTCAGTACTCAACCATTTCGATTCCATAGGTCTTGGTAACAGTGTGATTATGCCAGGACAAGGAATATTAGATTGAACAAGCCGACAAAGATATTTTATGCAGGACCTCTCCAACTCCAACAAATATGCCAACTCCATATTAACCAGCACATGCTCCTTTGGTTCCAATCACAGCACTATTAAGGAATAAGAAAGAAAAATGATCCTACCCCCCCCCCCAAAAAAAACCCAGAAAAGATGACCACAGATAATTTCCTGTCTCTGTTTTCTGAGCTGTATCTGAATCAAGGAGCAAGCAGGCAGCAGGTTGAATAGAAAACATGCACCCACTGATTTTTCTTTATTCCTTCTCTCCTTTGTAGCCCTCTCCACACGCACACAACTAGTTGGGTCAATAGCCAGACCATGAGAGCTGCAAATCTCAGTTCTTTCTGCATAAGTGAATGAATGTTCATTTCACAGTGAAGTCACATCTCAGAGAAAATGCTGTGCTTTCCAAAGTCCAAAGCCCAAAGCTGAGAAAATTATTAGAATCTTAGATTATGTTTTTTTGCTTGTTTTTTGTAGTGTGGCTGAAATAATGAAATTGAAAGAGTTGTCATCTGAAGATCTAAAGCCTTCCCCAATTTGGTCCAGGGTTTGGGAGATCCTCTGATTTAGTAAAAACAAACAAAAAGTCCCAAACTCCTTTCTTCAAAGCTCAATTAACAGAGGGCTGCTAAATATGGAATGCTTCTCCACCCAGTTCCTCAAGTGAAATATCTACACAGACTGATATAGTGAGAATAGAAATTCTATGCTTTCAAATCTTCTTTAGATTCCCTAGGTAATACTTTTGTTCAAAATATTTTAAAATTTCAAGGAAATCCTGCCTGGAGCACAGCAGATAAACATCCCAGAGAAGGCACTAAAGAAAGGAGCACTGAATGGCTTTGGAGGGAAATGATAATATCTGTATAAATAGAAGTTTATATGCTTTCAAAAGCTCCTTCTTAGCTATTTAGTATCATTCCTCAAATCCCTGTGTCAATCTTATCAGTAGTGCTATAGCATACTCTGAAAGTTAGAAAATTTGGTGGGTTTGCTCAGTCTGCCAACTGTACTCTACTTCTTTTGTCTGCTAGTGAAATTTTTCCTCCCCTAGACTGAACAAAAAATATCAGATTTCAAAAATTTAGTGGCCTTTTGAGGTTTTGGTCTGTATTCTTTGGGCACAAAACCCACAAGTGAGGAGGTGTGTAACTGCAACTGAGAAAATCTCAAAATATGGAAATAATCTTGAGAGCTTGAGAGCCCTTGGAACTTTTGTGCTGTGAATCCTGCCCACTGTGGTGTGGATTTTGATTCCTCAGCTTCTTCTGGGGCCAGTATCCCTGTGTGCCCCAAACAGAAAAACAAGGAGGGGCCATTATCCAATCTGACTTTTAGATTCTCATAGAAACCATTGTGAGAAAGGAAGGGACTTAGTGAAAACACTTTCTTAGGAAACAGCAGAGGCGTTTTCTTGGTCTAACCAGACTCATTTAGTCCAGGCCATCGCACTTAGCCTCCCTGCTCGTCGTTGAGCTTAGATTTTTCTCCCTGGAGGAAGGGCCATAGTATCTTTGAGACAGAACAGATCAGAACCTTCCAAACTCTGAAGCTCCCTCTCCTTATGCTGTCATCAGCCCTTCATTGCAGACTTTAGTTCTTGGCTCATGTTTCTCCTCTGGCACTTGCATCATCATTATCAGTGACTTTGACAAGGGTGTCTTCAAAGATTGCATCACTTGTGATCACCTCACACTGTATTAATTTTAAGTAACTGTTGGCAGGGGTTTAATAGAGTTTTACTGCCTATTTAGCAGGAATGTTGTTAATGGAATCTCTCTTCAGTTGAAATTAGAAATTTGAAAATAGAAACCTACTATGCTTCAGCCTTCAGGATTAAAGGGGCCTTTTTGTGTTTGGCCGCGTGGCCTAATGGATAAGGCGTCTGATTCCGGATCAGAAGATTGAGGGTTCGAGTCCCTTCGTGGTCGTTTCTTTATTGCTGAACAAGAAACTTAATCTTTCCCTTTGGCTTCTCATGTCTGACTGGAGAAAGAAACCTGAAATGAGTCAAGAGTCTTAAAAAAGCAAAATTAGTGTGCCGCCTAATTTCCAATACCTAGCGTTGTGTCATTGGCATCTAATAACTAAATAATACCTAGTAGTGAGGTGGTAATGCATGTATAATTACTGGTACCATAGTGACCCTGGATTTTCTGGCTCACAGTCCTTCTCTAGAACAGGTAGAGAGTGGCCAAGAAAAGGATAAGAAGGGGTAGAAAAGCCCACTGCAAAGATTTCTCTGGAGAAGGCTGGGTTTCGAAGAGCTTCTATCTAAGAGTTAGGAATATGTGTTTGGAGGGCTGGGAAGATACTAAGCCCTGAACAGGCATTTGCAAAATAGACCTTCATAGCGAGAATCTGATGCTTGCCAACTGAACTGTCCCAGCTCAGAAATCCAACTTTTCCTGAGAATTTACTCAAAGCTAATAAGTGGATTGTTTTCTCATCTTTCTATTATTTGCTTTCATTATAAGCACAGGACACCAAGATTTGAGAAAATCAGGCCACACCTGGCAGAGGGATCCTCCTTCCACACTCAGCATAGCTTCCTACTTAGAAAATCTGAACAAATTGTTACAAGTAAAGAGATTGAAACAGTAATCAAAAACCTCCCAAAAAAGAAAAAATCCAAGAGCACAGGCAAATTCAGCTAAGTTGCAGGGTGTAAGAGCAACACACACACACACACACACAATAGGTTATTTTTCCATACACTAGCAATGAGCAATCTGAAAAGAAAAAATTTAAAATTCCACTTACAATAATAGCATCTTTAAAAAAGTACCCAGAAAAAGTTTAAACTACTGGGTGAAAGACTTGTACACTGAAAATAACAAAACATGGCTAAAAGAAATGAAAGAAGAAAGATAGGAAAGTTCAGTGGGAAGCATCTCTGTTCCTCTGTTGTCTATATCATGACTCAAATATTAGAAGACTCAACAAAAATGTCTGTCAGTTTCTTTTTTCCCTCTGCTTTCCATCTTTCTTCCCTGATCTGGTTTTCAATGTTACTGAAAAATAGAACTCAAGGTGAACTTCCCCTTAATCCTGTGGTAGGCCTCTTTTTCTTGGTGAAGATTTAGGGTGGACTGTTCTCCCTCCTCCTTTTCTTCTCCTGTCTTGTCTTTCTTTTGCCAAAATAACCACCCTGTGTAGAACCAAGGTCTGTAGAGTAGAACTGGGGCAATGAAAAGGCAGTGCATTGGATCATGGTTTAATTGTTGTATGAGTAGGGAAATCAGGAGAAAATGAATAAAAAAGTGCAAGAAGGATTTGCTTACAGAGTAAAGAACACACATGGAAATACAGGGGATTTTACTCAAGGCCTTGTATGTGGAAGACACCTGCTTAACATTAAAAATCAGCTTGCCCTAGAAAGTCTTCATAAAAGATCAGAACCATATTTGGATGGTTTTGAGAAACCTGAAAGTTGGCAAGGGAAAGTGCTCTGAGAGAAAGTTCACCAATTTAAAAATTATTAAACTAGATCCTCTATGGCATTTCTGGTTCAATATCCTGGGACAGAAAAAGTCTATTAGGTAAAAACTAAGGAAATCTGAATTGACTCTGGACTTAGTTTTTTGAAATGTATCAATTTTAGTTCAAAATAAAAATATAAAAATTTTTATTTTATTAATTTGGCAAATGTATCATCCTACTGTAAGACGTTAATAATACGGGAAACTGAGTGCAGGGTATATGAGAACACTCTGTAATGTCCTCTCCATTTTCCTCCATGTCTGTAACTGTTAAAAAATTAAACTCTTTTTATAAAATAAAAATTATCTCTCTTTTAGACACACAAGAGAAGAGGGTGTTTAAAAGGATTTGGAGCAAAAGTTTTGCTACAGAGAGTGAATGCATATCTAGCAGGGCTCTTGTACCAATTAGTACCCACATTCAACACGAGAGTGACTTATAGGACTGATGCCACTGTTTAATTTCTATGACGATGTTTAAATAACATTCAACAGAGGCTAAAAGAAAATTATAAGTATGTGAATGGCAACATGCCCTGCACATATTCTCAGAGCTGCTTGCTCCAAATCAAAGCTGAAATCAGTAGTCTTTCGTGAATGTATATATATGTGTGTGTGTGTGTGAAGTTATGGGGAAGGTGAAAGAATCGACACCAGAAGCGGGTCGTGAATTCCGGGTCTTCAGACTCAGAGCCTGATGCAGGTGCAACCGAGCTACCCAGGAGTGTGACAGTTTCAGTGGAAATCTATTTAAATCGAAGACGTTTAATTACCTCGTAACTATTTCCCCCTCAGTCTTTCCCTTGTACTTTAAAGCCAAACACACTTGGGGGGAAAAAATCAATTGATGCCAGTGAAATGCCCAAGCAGGAAACCGCAGTTGGACTCTGTTTCTAAATTCAATGCTGCTTCCATATCAGGATACATCACCTTTCCAACATCTCCACTATCGGGGGGCTACTGCTCCAGAGGTATGCAACCACGGGTGAGCCCTTGAAAATGCTCAGCCTGTCTGCTGCTGCAAGAGGGTGCTAAACGGCCCGATTTGTCGCTCTTTGTTTCCGTCAAGTATTGTGAATGAATTACCCTCCTGTCTTAACGTTCACGCCTGGATCTACATTCCGTCCGCCGCATTCACAGAACGCGTCTTTGTATGCCCCCTTTTTGCGTCTTTTTGGCAGCTTCATGGGCAGAGGAGGACTTTTTAAAGAATGGAGAATCAGAAGACCAAACAGAAGGTTCGGTTCCAGAACGCTCCCTCCTGGTGGACTGGAACTGACAGTTCCAGTTGGCTAAAAGCAGTCCTTGATGAGGGACGAGGACTACGGAAAGACCTAAGGATATTTCGGTCCTGAATCCATTTCTCTTTTTCCTGCCGCATCTTTGAGACAGGACTCAATCCACAGGTTTCAGGAACAGAGGGCCTGATCATAGTAGTGGATTTTAGTTTGGCAACACCTTCACACAATGCTATAAATAAGTAAACTGAGATAGTGTAGGAGGCCACCTATTCAGGGGGGTGTAGCTCAGTGGTAGAGAGCGTGCTTAGCATGCACGAGGCCCTGGGTTCGATCCCCAGCACCTCCAGTTATTCTCTTCCCTTTCCTCCCTTCTGGCTGAATTCTCTGCTATCCTTTTTATTCTGCCACCCCCCACCCCACCCCACTCCCGCCCATGCAGACCTTAACTTATGTGTCCTTTGGTGCTTAATTATTTAACTATGGACTTTGACATTCCTTGAGACAACTCCCAGCTTGACTGCTTCAGCACAGGAAAGCCAGGACCAAGTGAAGTACAGAAGCTGTTCTCTCAGAATCGATGTCCTGAAAGCCAAGCACCAAGCACATCATACAAGCTCTATTCTCCTTTGCTGCATTTTTTCATTATTATTAAGAAACAGGGAAGAAAAAGACAGACTTCAAGAAAAGGTAGAAGGGGAGGAGCTTTGGGAAAATTCCCTTTAGATTACTCTCCCACCCCCCTGCACCCAATCCTATTTTTCCCTCAGCTGCGCTTCTGTCAACGGACAGACAGGCTTGAGAGAAAAATTTCCGTCCCGTTTTCCTTTCCCCACTCACTCCTACGCTTCCACCGCACACCAGACCTTGGTCAGTCCAATCACCATTCTTGGAGCGCTGTGCTTTTCTAGGTGAAGGGGTGTTTAGGATACTGTCCGTGGGAAACTCAAAGACTTCCAAGAAACTCAGAGACTTTCAAAAAAATATAGTTGAAAAAGTTATTTCCAGAATTGGAAAGAGCAGCCAGTCTCTCTCAAAGCCAGTCTTAGGCAAAAAGGCCGAGCCTTCCTGTGGCACAAGCACTTTTAAGCCCATTTCCCTTAGGAGGAAGAGAACATTCCGGTTACCTGTATCTCTAGGGGGAGCAGAGAAGACAGAGGCAACGCGGGTGCAAATTACCTCCGGGGCCATCCAAATAGTAGGCATCCAAAAAGACCTAGTCGCAAGTCTTCTTTCCCTCTTTCCTCTTCTAGTTCCTTCTTTCTGATCGCAACCACCTGCCTCCTCCTATCCTTCCTCCCCCCCTTTTTTTTTGGAGGGGGAGTTATCTTCACTAGTTTGTTGTCTGTTTTATTTTAATTTAAAAATTTAAATTTGTTATTGAAGTATAGTCAGTTTACAATGTTGTGTCAATTTCTGGTGGACAGCATAATAATTTAGTCATAAAGGTACATACATGTATTCCTTTCCAGATTATTTCTCATTATAGGTTACTATAAGATATTGAACATAGTTACTTAGGCTATACAGGAGAAACTTGGTTCTTTAAAAAAATCTATTCATATGTAGTATTAGTATCTGCAAATCTTGAACCCCCAATTTATCCCTTCCCACACCCTTTCCCCTCTGGTAACCATAAGTTTGTTTTCTGTCTGTGAGTCTGTTTCTGTTTTGTAAATAAATTAATTTGTGTCTTCTTTCTAGATTCCACATATGAGTGATATCATATGATATTTTTCCTTTGCTTTCTGGCTTACTTCACTTAGACAATCTCCAGGTCCATCCACGTTGCTGCAAATGGTGTTATTTCATTCATTGTGTTTTTTGTAGTTTTGTTTTTGTTAAATATACGCAACTTATTTATCTATTCTTCTTTCCACCAGAATGCTTTTGGCCACATCTTTGTCTGGAACTTCGGTGTAATGTTACATGACATGTTATTAATTCATTTAATGATTTAAGGACAGAAAAGTAAAGTTTAGTGAGGAAATGTAGAAGGTAAGGAATTTAAATCTGCTGTTTGCCAGCGTTCCTGAGATTTTCAGTTAGATGTTTTGATTGAGGAGATGGTGGGGAGTTAGTGGGTGTCTTCTAGTATGTGCTTTGTGTAAATTTCCTATAGAAGTCGATTTAATATGGAATAAAAATTACTGTGCTGTTAAAACCCAAGATCTAACCTTTAAAATCCTTTGGTCACTTGCTCATCTATGCTATTCCGGCAAGCGTGAGCCAGGCTCTCCAGTCTTCCAGATCATGTTTTAGACCTTTGCATGGCAAAAATTTTGCTAAGTGCCACCTTACTTTTGTCCAACGTCCACCCACTCATTCACCAAGAAATACCTGGGACTTGGTACCCAGCATTTCTGTGGCTTATCTCCGATTCTCGGCGGCGGAGGCAGGAGGTGGGAGGAGGGGGGAGTAGGTGGAGCTGGGAAAAGAAAGACTTGAGGAAATCCATGGGAAGCTTTTCTGTTCCTCCGTCTCAGACGACCCATTGCTCAAAAAAACTATGGAAACTTCGAGGAACTGCTTATTTTTTCTTATTTCCGATCTTCTTTCCCCCTGCTATTTAGGAATCCTGCCAAATGGAACCCAAAGTGAATGGATCCCTCAATCTGGCTGCAGACTCCATGTTTCTGGCGGAGGAGATGCTGATGAGTGTAGTTTTTTCTTTTCGTCTCTTTCTTCTTTCTTCCTTCCGTGAACGCCCGCGTATTGGGTGGCACCAAGGTCCATGGAGTAGAAATGGTGTAATATTGAAGAGAATCCATTGGACTGCACATTTTTGTTAAATGGAAGCAGAAGAAACAAGACAAAATGTATGAGAAAAGAAAAATGAAAGTTACAGATGAAGAAAAGAGACGCAGATGGAGGAGCCGGGGGTTGAACCCGGGGCCTCGTACATGCGAAGCACGCGCTCTACCACTGAGCTACACCCCCTGATGCTGGGGGTATCTTGGGGATTTGTTTTGAGATTGTTGCCTTCATCTTCTGACAGAGAAAGTCCACTGGGTTAAAGTCCAGCACTTGTGAAATTACTAAACTAGATATTGTCTAGCTGCTTCACCAAGACTATGGTCCGACTGGTAGTTTTTGATTCTGGGACTTTCCCACTTCTGTTAGCCTCCTCCAAGATCCATTTACAAGCAAACTACGTGAAAATTACTTTCTTTCACTAGGAAAATTTCCAGGAAAAAATCGCAAATTTCCAACACAAATCTTCAGCAGTACCGGCTCAGATGAAGTGCTTCCCAGATCAGAGGCAGCCAAATTCAACACCACACCATGTTGAGTTGGGTGCCCGGCCAACGGGCATTTTCCAGCTGATTCTTACTGTTCACTCATGTATCACCACATGTTCTGAGATTGTCCTCTGTTCTGGTTCCAAATCTCCTCACTTCTTGACGGTTATGTCCACAAAGGATTTCAGGGGGGAAATAAAAAGACCTTTAAAATTCCATCAACTTAAAAAAAACTGACTTTTTTTTATAGGCTGGGGGAATGAAAGAGCAAACACAGGGCAGCGAAGCAAGATTGGGGAGCCTAGCAAACTGTCAAACTGCTTTCCCTGGGAGAATCCATGATCACAATGGGAAAGCCTTCTACAGATATAGATACTTGGTGGGGAAAGGGGGAGAACCAAAGAGCCCTGGAATTCTTCAGAGTCTCATCTATGAATATGAAAATTTTAGGAGGTCCTAGATATCACAAAGCAGATAGTATTGTCTGGCCGAGAAAGAGCAGAGATAATGGCTGTTTCCTCACTGGGATGCTTTCCACTTGCATAAGGCCAATGACCTCCCTGAAGAGTCAGAATCCTCATACTGCTTCTCTATCAGGATCTCCCATATAATGTTGATGGAAGTAATCCAGTAAGTTTTTCATCGAATGGCTTGAAATACTGAACATAAGTGTTTATCGGTGAAGGCAGAAAAGATTAAAGGCATGTAATTCTGTTTCTTCTCCCTTAGTCTTCTAAGCCCTTTTCTTGAGAAAGAGAATTCAGAAGCATTTGTATTAGGGTGACATATTACAGAAAGGAGAATTTGTTTTGACATAAACTGTGGGCTTTTCAAATTATGGGGAGAAATTCCTGATTTTAGTCTAGATCTTTAAAGTTCTTCCAGCTGAATTGTGTTGACCAAATCTACTTTCTTTGACACTAATAATTTTTCCACTTTCAAGTTTGGAAAGCCCAGCATTCCTCGAGAAATACTCTTCTCTTGTTCTTGGGCTTTGAAAAAGTTGGAGTTGATATCCTGCCATACTTGGCAATTAGTTTCAACTACCAGCAACAATGGGTGTGGAAGGGAAGCAGGAGGAGGAAAAGTCAGTGGGCAGGTTTTCTGTTCCTCAGTCTTCAGTCTTTTAATTGACATGGGCCCAGATGAGAATACAAAAGGATCTGTTAACAAAAGTCTGTTAACAAAAATTGACTGTGAGCCTCTTTTCCTTTCCTCTCCATCTTTCTTTTTCTTTCCTGTTCCTTGGTAAACTGTGATATGGAATAATAGGGGCATGGGCTCACTCTACTTCCTTCCTTTTTTTTTTTTTTTTTTCTGTTTTCCTTTTCTTTCTTTTTTTAATTGACATATCATCAGTTTACAATGTTGCATCAATTTCTGGTGTACAGCATAATGTTTCAGTCATACATATACATACATATATTTTTTTCATATTCTTTTTCATTATAAGTTACTAAAAGATATTGAATATCATTCCCTGTGCTATACCAGAGAAACTTGTTCATCTATTTTATATGTAATAGTATCTGCAAATCTCGAACTCCCTTCACTCCCCCTTACCCTCCTGTAACCATAAGTTTGTTTTCTATGTCTGTGATTCTGTTTCTGTCTTGTAAATAAGTTCATTTCTCTTATTTTTTGTTTTTAGATGCCACATATGAGTGATATCATATGGTATTTTTCTTTCTCTTTCTGGCTTACTTCACTTAGAATAACAATCTCTGGGTCCATCCATGTTGCTGCAAATGGCATTATTTTATTATTTTTTAAGGCTGAGTAGTATTCCATTGTAAAAATATACCACAACTTCTTTATCCAGACATCTGTTGATAGACATTTAGGTTGTTTCCATATTTTGGCTATTGTAAATAGTGCTGCTATGAACATGGAGAGTACATTTATCTTTTCGAGTTAAAGCTCCCTCTGGATATATGCCTAGGAGTGGGATTGCTGGATCATACAGTAAGTCTATTTTTAGTTTTTTTTTCTTATTTCCTCTTACCATACTTGTGCTGATGCAGTGAGTTTGGTAGATGCCAGAGGCATAGAGTTGAAATAGATCAGCTTAAAGGCAATCTTTTGGGTAATGGATTTGCTGTGGATGTGAGCAGGGGAAAAAAATGACAAGAGAAAAATTTTAATGGGGAAATTTGGATGTGTTTCTAAATACAGCATTGATGAGGAAAGGGAAAGACAATAATGGAATCCAAGATGGCCTGGACTTTCATGCATGCTTAGCCTGCACTTTACCAGTGAGCTACATGACCAGGTGAACCCTATATTTCAGTATATCTTCTGTAACTGATGATCACCCTGATTTTTGTTGAGGAGTCACTTTTCCTTTTCCTCTACGTTATTTTGACTTATATATGGAAGCCAGCTGGAACTTGGCCTTCTCCAAAAAGGTCTTTAGAGGATGTTAGTGTGTTCCTCCTCTTCTCACATCCTGCTGTTGGCTTCGGCTGGCTCATGAAAAGCAGGGCATTGAGGGGGCAAATCTAGAGTGGCAATAGAATGAGAAAGTCTTAAATGGATACAATCCAGTGATGTTTTTCTCTGTCTTAATCTAGATAGGAAGGCAAATTTGGAGATTCTTTTCAAGGATCAGCTAGATAAATAAAACAATGAATTTAATGATGAAAGGCAAGGGAGAAATTTGATAGAACATGTTAGAATAATCCAAGATTTGGACTCTTATTGGAGACCAATACTTAGGACTTAGAAAATTTGCAGGTAGATTGGATTATGCAGATGGTGATGCCTTTCACAAAGCTAGTAAAAATAGAAGAGGTAGAGTTCTGTTTGTTGTTGTTTTTATCAGTTTTTAAATTTATTTTTGTGTTGGGAGCATAAAGTGGGGCAATAAATGGGAAACATTGATTTTGGATTTGGAAATGACATATTTTAAATGTTTACAAGATAGCCTCTTGAGGATGTCTACCTACACACATTATAATCTGAGTCTCAAATTCTGCAGCCATCGCTGAACCCCTAGTTTGGCTATTCATGTGGCTAGGAGTAGAAGGCCTCTGAAGAGTGAGTCGAGTGAGGACTTCAGTTTATTCATTAAGACTAGTAGATAGGAGGTTATTATTAGTATACGTGAAAAACAAAGAAATGAGATTGCTCCTAGGCTGACCATATTCTTTTTTGGTTTATACTGGTTATTGTTATGGCCCTAAAATTCCCTTAGAAGACCAATAGAAGTCCCATTTTCTGCCATCATCCTCCAAGTAAAGTGACTATCTCTGCAGGAATTGCATTTCTCTTGAGCAGTCTGTAAAAGGAAACAGCATAAATTCCCAGTCCCCAAAGGACAACCTTTGAACAGAAATACTGTCCATGAGATCTGGTTTATTGAAAGGGAATATTTCTTGCCTCCACAGTACACATCTGCTGCTGAGCATCTGATTCTCAACTTTTTGAGAATTCAGTGGAAAGGATAGGGAAGAAACAAGGAGGTGGCTGGCTTTTAGAAGCCAAGATCTCTCCATTACTTGAATTTATCTAAAAGCCAAGTGTTCTCTGCAGTAAAGATGAACATCACTGTGTCTCCAAAATTAAAGCAGGTTGGCAGTGGGGTTTTCCTTACTTTTCTTTTTCCAGGCTCTTCCTAAAGAAACAAAACCCTTATTTAAATTCATGCATTCTATTCCAGGTATGTGATAAAGATTCATGAATAGTTGTGTGTCTAAGGCATTTGGTTTACAGTCCAAAGTGTTTTTCCAGGAATGGTTGGAATCCTGCTCCCAGCATCCTAATTTTTCCCATGGCTAGTGTCTTTAGGATTAGTTATTCTGGCTAAGAAATTGCTCATAGGTTTCTTTTTCTTTTTCATTTTTTTCCCGCCCATCTTACTTTGGATCTTCTTTCTCTTAAGTAGTACTGTGAAATGGTAGTCCAGGTTAAAAAGCTGGTTAAATTGGTGGCATTCACAAATGGTAAATAAGCCTGTATTTTTCTTCTCTTTTTTCTTCCTTATGCTGTCACAGCAATGAGGAATACTTTCCATACGAGCAGGAAAAAAAAGTAATGAAAAGTGGAAAAGTAGGAAAGCAGATCCCATAAAACTGAAGAAACATGAAAGTAAAACACCACAAACACCTCTGGAGGTGCCGGGGATCGAACCCGGGGCCTCATACATGCAAAGCATGCGCTCTACCACTGAGCTACACCCCCGCGTAACAAATCCTTTTTTTTTTTCAACATGTTAGGAAATATACCCATTTTCTGTATTCTATGGCAAAGCTATTTTCTTTTGTCAGAACATTTATTCCGTTAACTCCATTATTTCTACAATTTTTAAATTAGATTTTTTTTGGTGATGGCTAAGCTCAGGAACGACACATTTTAAACCCAAGTTGTTACCATTCCTGCTCTTAGTTTCTTTTCAGCGCAGTCAGTTCTGTCCAAGGTCTTCTCACCTGGGCCGAAAAACTATGTTGAAGAGTAGACGGAAGAGCATGAAAGAAAGGAAACAGCTCACTAGAAATCATCACCAGGACAGAAAGCTGATCTGACATAAACAAAAATTAATCTATTTCTCAGCGTCTTTGAAGATTATGGAAGAACGAACGAAAAGAAGAGAGAAATAAGGGACCCTAGGACTTTTTTTTTTTTTTTTTTAATGTCTATTATTTTTCTGAGCTGGGTCAGAGGAGCAGAAAGGCTTTCCGGTGAATCCCTATCACTTTTGTTTTGTCTCTCTCCTCCACCTACCACTCCAGTCTGCCAGGAATTGGATCCAAGAAGCATACATGTTAGACAGAATCACAACTTTTTGGATGAATGAGTATATTGGACAGTTAAACAGCAACACTTGCAGAATCTGAAATGTTCTAAAAATCGGTTGAAAACAATCTCAACTTTTAAAAGTAAATGTCAAGAAGTTTTACCCTTAACTAGCCGAAATAGCTCAGTTGGGAGAGCGTTAGACTGAAGATCTAAAGGCCCCGGGTTTCGGCAGGTTGTTTTAGTCAACATTCGGGAGGATGAGCAATTTCGGCAACCACCTGCAACCACCTGGACAATAATATCTTCGAATTCGTATCTTGTAATTGTCCAATGGAACAGCGGAGCGTCGCACATGAGCATGGGAAACACATGCAGCGTGTCTGGCGTTCCTTGCTTCTTGCTTCTCCCTTATGTATGCAGCGATTGCAATGCCCTGTGAATTTTGATGTGCAAAATAAAGATGTACAGTACAGTTCATGCTTATAATTTACAATGTTACTTTTACTTAATTACAATGACATTAAATAGCAACTTAAAAAATACCATAACAGGTCAAGAGAAGAGGAAGAAAGAAGAAAGCTAAATTTATATTTCACTATCTTTACTGGCACCTTCCCCCTGTTTTTTGAACAAGGGCCCCTAGTTTGCATTTTTCACTGATCCCATGAATTGTGGAGGTACTGGGGATTGTCCCTGACCAACATAAAGTCAACATTTATTTTATGCTTTCACAAATTTTGGAGGTTATGTATATCCGTCTCCACACCCACACCCAGTCTCTCCACACACCTTTCATTGAATTATCTCAAGAACACTAGTGAATATTTTATTAAAATCCATGCCACAGTCTATATTCCATCTCTGAATTTCAATTAGTTGTTCTTAACTCTACATGAAATTAGGATTGGAATATCTGAGATAACATTGCAAGGAAAATACCAAGGGAAGATGCAGTTTGTGTTTCCAAAAAGAAACATCAAGAAAATAAGGTAGTGTACTAAAATCACAGTTCTGTTCTTTGCTGTCTCAGTATAGTCCTGCGTTGTGCTAACGTACCCATATCAGTTCCATTTTGTTTCCAAAGCCTTTGGAAACCACCTGTGACATCCAAAATTGGAGGGTGGTGACAGGCAGACTGTAGGAAACATTCTGCCGAATTTTAAGACAGCAAAACAGGTGCTTGGTGGGACAGATAAGCTCTCAACTACAGAAGGTGGAAAGGCTCCGCTGGGATTCGAACCCAGGATCTCCTGTTTACTAGACAGGCGCTTTAACCAACTAAGCCACGGAGCCCGCAGAAGAACCCCAATTTGGTTTTCTTTTGTCAGAGAATGATTTTGTACTGATGTATTTCGGAATAGTGCTTGGAACGAGAACTATATATTCATTTCTTAAAAAAGAAGAAGAAGAAGAAATTACTCCTTTCTTGCACTTTCATTCCCTTGGCTTTTTACTGGGGTCAGAGCCATTCTGTGAATTACAGCTTTGACCCAAGCGTTATTCATCAGTCTTCTTTTCCTTTTGCGCCACATGACCTCACTGTATTTGGTTGATGTGGAGCCTTAGGGAAACTTAGGCAGAAAAATTCAAGCAAGATAGAAAGGCAGGGACTATGCGCAGATTTCCTCAGAAAGCACGGGGACACTGATTTTGGTAAACTGCAAGGAGATCAATATTCTGAATGGATCATTTTCTCCAGGGGACGAAACTAGCAAAACCATAAAATCTTTGGACTCTACCTCATCCACTTATTTAATGAACTGGTGTCTGGATAGCCATAGCATTCTTGTGAGAGGTGGTGGATTTATTTATTTCTTGAATTAGGCTTACCTACTTATTTTTAGAGGAGGTACAGGGGATTGAACCCAGGAGTTCATGCATGCTATCTACCAGTTGAGCTGTATCTTCCCCTTCAAGTGGGGGTATTACGCAGCATCTCCCCACGGAGACAGAACTGAGATCTACAGGCTTCAATGTCTGGTTACTGCACTTAGTTGCTCTCACTGGCATCTGGAAGATAAGAAGGGAGTGGAAGAAAATGAGTGGGCAGGCTTTTTGCTTCTCAGCTAGCAACCTGTTTCTTGAGAAAGGCGCAGTTGAGAAAACAGGAGTAGGAACTTGTTCACTGTCCTATTTTTTTCCTCTTTCCATTCTTGCCCCCCTACTCCCTACTGCTCAATTCTTTTGCAAATGAATCATGAACTGGCTCATTAATGTGGATTGGGCCTGTTTGCTGTGCTCAGTGAACAATATCTTCCTTTGTTCCAGTCAACCTAGTCTTCCTTGTTCTGAGACAATTAGGTTAGGCATGGGCTCCAAAGCCCTCAGAGTAGAAATGCTTGAGTGCTTAAGGCAACCAACTCAATTAGATAACTAGTCTCCCTTGAGTGTAAGCAGGGAAAGATGAGTAAAGAAATGCAAAAGCGAAAAAAAAAGAGAAGACAGAAAAGAGAGGAAAAAAGAGCTGTGAAGAAGTGCATGCATGGAGTTATGGAAGATTAAACCTAGGGCATCTTCCATGCTCTGTAATCTCACCACAACTCACCTACATCCACCCAGACAGGTGGCTGCTGAGAAAAAGTTGGTGACTAATTATTTTCCTTTACAAGATGGCCTTGAGGACCTCATATTTGGCAGAACAGAGGTTAGTTTGTTTAGCTCCTTTATTTCTGAAACTTCTATCTGAATCTGGTCTTGTGGTGATATCAGGGGAAGGAGCATTGCAGGCTAGATGAAAAGATACAGTTACACATGGTCTTCCCAAAGTTGGCCGACTCGGAGGCCTGCTTGCCAAGGGATTGCCTGAGTGGCAGCTCCATTTGCCAAAAGAGAGAGGCTCATTATGGACCATACCCTTGTGTCTTCAAATGCTCACTCCCTCAATTTTTTCCCCTCTGCCTACACAGACTGCGAGACAAATGAAAAACACAATGCAGAGGGATGAAGAGTAGTAGGCTTCCTCAAGACTTTAACTGTATGTGGTGAAATTGGAAAGAGAGAAAGGGAGGAATTCACAATACTTACCGGGAAATGAAACATCACTTTGCAGTCCAGCAATACGATCTGCAAACCTTGCAGTGACATTTTCTAGTGGATGCTATAGCTCTTGGCCTGGATGCTTAAAGGATTGGAAGACAGAAAGAGAGAAGCTATGAATGCTGTACTCCTAGCATTCATAGCTTTTCTTCTCAATGGAGTTTTATCTGCAATGAAGAGAATGCAAAGGAGATTTGCAACTAGGACAAGATTTCTCAACAAGTTAGTTGAATATATGTGCCGTGGCTGGACCTTTAGATTCTGACAGCTCAACAGGTAAACTTAGGATTTTCTGACTGGGGGAAACAAAATTTGAACCCATAGGGGTTCAGGTTCTGTGTGTTTGAATTTATTCTCCAGTTATTTCTAACTGGCAGAAGGCTACTGAGGTCTGGCCTGCTTAATGTTCTGAGTGTTCACAATGGGATCTTCTAGTGGCTGGATATATATGGTAGTTAGTATCTGCAAAGCCCAAACTCCCCAGTTATCCCTCCACCCCTAGTCTTATTTTTAGAATCAACCATTGATATTTCTCCCAATGTCCTCAAGTCTCAATCAACTGTTCTCACCAAAAGACTAACAATTTTAAACAAGTATCTTTTATCTAGACATATTCCTTTAGCTACTACAAGTAAACATTACTTAATTACCTTGCCACAGTAAATGATTTCCTTGCCTGGCTAACAAAGAAGCCAATCATAAACTGACTTGGTTGCAACCTGATTTTCATTAAAAATTTTTGTGTGTGAAGAAATTTTGTTGTGATGAGATATACCATTTCAAACTTTCAAATTTTCAAGTTTTTGTGACAGTTGCCTCCTGTTAGTTGGAATATTGTGACGAGTGTTAGTTTGGTAATGTTCTTGTATATTGTATTCTTTCAGCAAATTTATAGCATTATTGGATTCCATTTCTCAGTATTTTGGGAGATTATGAGAGATGAAACATCAAAAAGAAGAGATAAGTAAGGGAGCCCCTAAAATATTCCCTTAGGTTCCCTTAGTTTCTGAGCCATGTCTGGGTCAAGTGACAGGATGCAGAGGAGCAGAAAGGCTTTCCATTGAGTCCTTCACTATCATCTCTCTTCAAAATCTCCTTTTTCACCTGTCCTTTCCACGCTGCCGGGAGTTGTATCCATTTGGCATGCATGGGAGACAAATTATTCGAAGTCTTTCTGGGCGGGCAAATATAAGAATAACCAGACAGCCACGCTTAGGGAATTTGAAGACTTTCAAAATCAGAAGGTGAAAACAACCTATGTATTTAAAAATGAATGTCAGGAAGCTGAGTTTGCAGTTGGCCGAAATAGCTCAGTTGGGAGAATGTTAGACTGAAGGTGTAAAGGTCCCTGGTTCAATTCTGGGTTTCAGCACACTGAGTGTTCCAATTGATTCCGAGGGTGGTGTGCATAAATAAGAAGTAATTACTCACTCCGAAGATGTCCTACATCTCACTACTGGAGAATCCCGTGTTCTTCACCCCAGAGGAGGAACTGTTGCCCCCAAAGTACTAGAGCAGGCTGATGTTTTCAGATTTTCCAGCCGCTTAATTTTTAACTTTCCCCGAATTCAGGAGGAAACCCCTCCTGAACTGATTCTTGACGCTCGTTTGAAGTACATAAAAAATGAAGTGGGAGCAGGTCAAGCGTCTTAGGAGATGGTCTTTCAAGTCCAAGAGATTTTCCAGCGCTCAGAACAGTTTTGCGTAGTATGAGACTTTTGCCAACCTAGCGGTAATGGTGGGAGAGGAGGGAATTGAGACAAACAAGCCTCAATTATCTCGTTGTATCCGGAAGAGAACATGGCATAGTAGAGATGAAAAACGAAAGCAGAAAACTGTTCTTACAGAAGAACAGAAGGAAAAGAGAACGGACTAACATTCCAAGTGGAGGTGCCGGGGATTGAACCCGGGGCCTCGTGCATGCTAAGCACGCGCTCTACCACTGAGCCACACCCCCTCACTGGTCACAAGTGACGTGTAAAAGAAATTTTAATTGGCAGAGCTTGCACGTCACGTGAAAGCAATAAAAAGTGGGCTACTCTTTTGAATTCCGACACAGCATTGGGCCTATTGGGCAATGAGACTTTAGCAGGCTAAAGGAATTCGATGTTCGTGAGCACCTTTCACAACTCTTTCTTCATGGACCACAAGGCAAATTACTCTCGGAAGCGACTAAAACGCTCGGTCTGCCGAAACCCGGGATCGAACCAGGGACCTTTAGATCTTCAGTCTAACGCTCTCCCAACTGAGCTATTTCGGCTGGCTGGAAGTTCAACTTCCTGACATTTAGTTTTTAAGATTTAGGCTGTTTTCAACTTCTGTATTTCAGAAGGTTTCAGATTCCTTCAGCGTGGCTCTCTCGTTCCACAATATACTTGCCTGCCCAGAAGGAATTGGAATTTATTGCCTTCCATGTGTGCCAGTTGCATCCAATTCTTGGCAGCGTGAATGAACTGGCAAAGGCCAGGGACTTGGAAAAAAGGTGATAGTGAGGGACTCGATGGAAAGCCTTTCTGCTCCTCTGCATCCTATCACTTGACCCAGAAGCAGCTCAGAAACTAAAGAAAATATTACTGGGGGGCTACTAATTTTCTCTTCGTTCTTTTGTCTCTCACAATGGCACTGAGTCCCCGAGGCTGATGATTGTGTTTGTTGTCTCAGGCTCGGGAGATGCTGCATGAGCCACCTCTTTTTTTTGTTTGTTTGTTTGCTTGTTTCAATCAAATGTTCCTTGGGAAGACAAACCTCAACAGTGATGATGAGGCCCTTGGAGAGGAGTGAAGGGGTATGAGTTTAACTTCGCTATTGAGCAGGAAAAAGTAAAGGAATATAAAGAGGAAAATGGGAAAAGACTGTGCAAGCATGGTTTAAGAGCGTGAAAGAGGGCAGTAATGGAGGTGCTAGAAGTAAAAGATTGCTTCAGAGATACTGGCTTAGAAATGTTGAATGAATATGTGGCAAAGTTAAATTAAATGATTTGGTATCCATATCAAGGAACATCATGAAAGAAGTTGTAGATGTTAGAGAATAAATTGGATTGTGAAACCTGAATCCTTATCATCTTTTCATCTCCTTTCAGTTTTCAGTACCCTTATCTCAGCAGTGAACTTAACCTTTATTTAAGAATGCTTAATACTATCTCCTGGATCCCTTAGCATTTGGACACTCCAGACAAAGGGCAAAACTGTAACAGTCATGGCATGTCAGCTGCAGGGGTCAGTAAGGAAAATGAGAAGGCTCAAGTAGTTGTTAAAATGTCAGTGATGCTCAACAATTTCCCTCATGTCAGCAGTTTAATAAAGCAGTGAAATCAACATGACCTTATGTCAAATATTTTCTCAAACATATACATCTTACATAGAACATACACACACACACACACACACACTACAGAGATTATTCTTTTATGGGTCATTTCATGGTGTCTTGTGACTAAACCTTACAATAGCCTACCTCTATTCATGTACACACACATTTAAAAAACCCTCAAAGTGAAGTGTAATAAAAAGTGTGATGCTGAGTAGCATATTAGAATATCTTACCCTCCAACTTCCCTAGATTTTTCCAACTAAATTTTATATTTTTATTTTTAAATCTTTAAATGAATTCACAGCCTGAACAGGTCAGTTAACATAGCACAATTGAAAGATTATGATAGTTCCAGTCAGACTCCCAAATTTTGATATGAAACTCCTTTAAGAAAGGAGGATGTATTTAAAAAGCTGGGAGATCAGTTAATTTTGAAGTCACTCCCATGATTACATATGTGTGAGTGTGTGTGTGTGTGGGGGGGGGAGGTGTTCAAAACAGAACAACAAAAAACGCCTACATCATTGATTAACAATGACAGCATTTGAAACGGAGAAGCCTGAGCCAGAGTCTAGATTCTGCAGCGAAAGTGAAGGAAATGAGGATGAGAGATGACAGGGCCAGCGGAAAGAGAATGCCAGAGGATGGTATAGTAAGAAGGTTTGCCTGTAGAGCAAAGAACCTCCAGGAAGAACCTGTAAGCAGCGCCTGACATCTATAAGCTAGGAAGAAAAAAAAAAAGTCTTTAATACAATTCATTTATACTTTAGATTTCAAGAACGTGATCCTAGAACATACATTTGGCCAAATCACCAGATATTAAGGATGGGTAGACGTAGTGGGTCTTAAATCTGAGAGAGTGAAGGGAATGTCTTCTTTGGAGAACGTGACCTCAAAGCTACCTACAGCACTGGCTTGGAGTCGCTTGGTGGGGCGCTCCTTGCAAGAAAGACATATACTTTGAGTGGAGTGCGCTCGCTAGAGTTTGTGTAATTTAGTTCAGAGAATAGTTGATTTTCCATGGCTCAGCAAATCTCCACTACTTCCTGTTAGGAAAGAAAACGCGCTGAAACGGCGGGGGTGTAGCTCAGTGGTAGAGCGCGTGCTTAGCATGCACGAGGCCCCGGGTTCAATCCCCGGCACCTCCACTTGGGAAGTTCGTTCAGTTCTCACTTGGCGAAGCAGCAAGGCTTTTGTCCTTCTGAGTGAGCAATAAGCGCAAACTTCCCTGCTTCAGTTACCAATTCTGTTACGCCTAGACCATATCCTCTTCCGAATACAGAGAGATAATTGAGACTTACTTGCCCTCAATTCTGTGATTCCCTCCACTTCTCTGCACTCACTTTGACGAATCTCTGCTATGTTGGCTTATATTATGCAAAAACTAACCACTGATTCGTTAGTTTTGTTTTGTTGTTTAGTTGAAACTGCAAGCATTCCTTTCCAGGACTATACCCCGATTCTCCTACATCGCCTCAATGACTTGGAACAGAACACAGAGACCCTCAATGATGAAATGCTGAATGAATCACTGTTTCTCTTCTGGTTCTGTTTTCCACCCTGCCCCTCTGAATCGGCGTTTTAAAATTCCTTTTGAGCAAACAGCAACTATCCCAAAATGTTTTGCCAGGGAGAAGACGAAGTCCAACAACATAGCAGAGATTCGTCAAAGTGAGTGCAGAGAAGTGGAGGGAATCACAGAATTGAGGGCAAGTAAGTCTCAATTATCTCTCTGTATTCGGAAGAGGATATGGTCTAGGCGTAACAGAATTGGTAACTGAAGCAGGGAAGTTTGCGCTTATTGCTCACTCAGAAGGACAAAAGCCTTGCTGCTTCGCCAAGTGAGAACTGAACGAACTTCCCAAGTGGAGGTGCCGGGGATTGAACCCGGGGCCTCGTGCATGCTAAGCACGCGCTCTACCACTGAGCTACACCCCCGCCGTTTCAGCGCGTTTTCTTTCCTAACAGGAAGTAGTGGAGATTTGCTGAGCCATGGAAAATCAACTATTCTCTGAACTAAATTACACAAACTCTAGCGAGCGCACTCCACTCAAAGTATATGTCTTTCTTGCAAGGAGCGCCCCACCAAGCGACTCCAAGCCAGTGCTGTAGGTAGCTTTGAGGTCACGTTCTCCAAAGAAGACATTCCCTTCACTCTCTCAGATTTAAGACCCACTACGTCTACCCATCCTTAATATCTGGTGATTTGGCCAAATGTATGTTCTAGGATCACGTTCTTGAAATCTAAAGTATAAATGAATTGTATTAAAGACTTTTTTTTTTTCTTCCTAGCTTATAGATGTCAGGCGCTGCTTACAGGTTCTTCCTGGAGGTTCTTTGCTCTACAGGCAAACCTTCTTACTATACCATCCTCTGGCATTCTCTTTCCGCTGGCCCTGTCATCTCTCATCCTCATTTCCTTCACTTTCGCTGCAGAATCTAGACTCTGGCTCAGGCTTCTCCGTTTCAAATGCTGTCATTGTTAATCAATGATGTAGGCGTTTTTTGTTGTTCTGTTTTGAACACCTCCCCCCCCCACACACACACACACTCACACATATGTAATCATGGGAGTGACTTCAAAATTAACTGATCTCCCAGCTTTTTAAATACATCCTCCTTTCTTAAAGGAGTTTCATATCAAAATTTGGGAGTCTGACTGGAACTATCATAATCTTTCAATTGTGCTATGTTAACTGACCTGTTCAGGCTGTGAATTCATTTAAAGATTTAAAAATAAAAATATAAAATTTAGTTGGAAAAATCTAGGGAAGTTGGAGGGTAAGATATTCTAATATGCTACTCAGCATCACACTTTTTATTACACTTCACTTTGAGGGTTTTTTAAATGTGTGTGTACATGAATAGAGGTAGGCTATTGTAAGGTTTAGTCACAAGACACCATGAAATGACCCATAAAAGAATAATCTCTGTAGTGTGTGTGTGTGTGTGTGTGTATGTTCTATGTAAGATGTATATGTTTGAGAAAATATTTGACATAAGGTCATGTTGATTTCACTGCTTTATTAAACTGCTGACATGAGGGAAATTGTTGAGCATCACTGACATTTTAACAACTACTTGAGCCTTCTCATTTTCCTTACTGACCCCTGCAGCTGACATGCCATGACTGTTACAGTTTTGCCCTTTGTCTGGAGTGTCCAAATGCTAAGGGATCCAGGAGATAGTATTAAGCATTCTTAAATAAAGGTTAAGTTCACTGCTGAGATAAGGGTACTGAAAACTGAAAGGAGATGAAAAGATGATAAGGATTCAGGTTTCACAATCCAATTTATTCTCTAACATCTACAACTTCTTTCATGATGTTCCTTGATATGGATACCAAATCATTTAATTTAACTTTGCCACATATTCATTCAACATTTCTAAGCCAGTATCTCTGAAGCAATCTTTTACTTCTAGCACCTCCATTACTGCCCTCTTTCACGCTCTTAAACCATGCTTGCACAGTCTTTTCCCATTTTCCTCTTTATATTCCTTTACTTTTTCCTGCTCAATAGCGAAGTTAAACTCATACCCCTTCACTCCTCTCCAAGGGCCTCATCATCACTGTTGAGGTTTGTCTTCCCAAGGAACATTTGATTGAAACAAGCAAACAAACAAACAAAAAAAAGAGGTGGCTCATGCAGCATCTCCCGAGCCTGAGACAACAAACACAATCATCAGCCTCGGGGACTCAGTGCCATTGTGAGAGACAAAAGAACGAAGAGAAAATTAGTAGCCCCCCAGTAATATTTTCTTTAGTTTCTGAGCTGCTTCTGGGTCAAGTGATAGGATGCAGAGGAGCAGAAAGGCTTTCCATCGAGTCCCTCACTATCACCTTTTTTCCAAGTCCCTGGCCTTTGCCAGTTCATTCACGCTGCCAAGAATTGGATGCAACTGGCACACATGGAAGGCAATAAATTCCAATTCCTTCTGGGCAGGCAAGTATATTGTGGAACGAGAGAGCCACGCTGAAGGAATCTGAAACCTTCTGAAATACAGAAGTTGAAAACAGCCTAAATCTTAAAAACTAAATGTCAGGAAGTTGAACTTCCAGCCAGCCGAAATAGCTCAGTTGGGAGAGCGTTAGACTGAAGATCTAAAGGTCCCTGGTTCGATCCCGGGTTTCGGCAGACCGAGCGTTTTAGTCGCTTCCGAGAGTAATTTGCCTTGTGGTCCATGAAGAAAGAGTTGTGAAAGGTGCTCACGAACATCGAATTCCTTTAGCCTGCTAAAGTCTCATTGCCCAATAGGCCCAATGCTGTGTCGGAATTCAAAAGAGTAGCCCACTTTTTATTGCTTTCACGTGACGTGCAAGCTCTGCCAATTAAAATTTCTTTTACACGTCACTTGTGACCAGTGAGGGGGTGTGGCTCAGTGGTAGAGCGCGTGCTTAGCATGCACGAGGCCCCGGGTTCAATCCCCGGCACCTCCACTTGGAATGTTAGTCCGTTCTCTTTTCCTTCTGTTCTTCTGTAAGAACAGTTTTCTGCTTTCGTTTTTCATCTCTACTATGCCATGTTCTCTTCCGGATACAACGAGATAATTGAGGCTTGTTTGTCTCAATTCCCTCCTCTCCCACCATTACCGCTAGGTTGGCAAAAGTCTCATACTACGCAAAACTGTTCTGAGCGCTGGAAAATCTCTTGGACTTGAAAGACCATCTCCTAAGACGCTTGACCTGCTCCCACTTCATTTTTTATGTACTTCAAACGAGCGTCAAGAATCAGTTCAGGAGGGGTTTCCTCCTGAATTCGGGGAAAGTTAAAAATTAAGCGGCTGGAAAATCTGAAAACATCAGCCTGCTCTAGTACTTTGGGGGCAACAGTTCCTCCTCTGGGGTGAAGAACACGGGATTCTCCAGTAGTGAGATGTAGGACAGACTGGCTACATAATTTGCTGGACACAGAATCCTGTGAACTGCACTGGCCACAGTCTCATGAAGCCCTGATGACAGGTATAGGAGTGATCACTCTAGTTAAAAAGTAAGTCACTATTCTGTGTCCTTGCCTTCTCCTGATAGATTGAGGTGTCTGTGTTCAATAATGCTAGGTTTGAGCTAAGGAGGAGGGAGATGCTCTTTCAACATGCAGACTTCCATCCCTGTCCTGTCCTTTTTGATTCCATAATTGAAAGAATAAACTAGAGTGCAGGAAAATGTCTTCCTCCTTCTACTTGTCCTGAACTCACAGTCTTGGTATGTTTTAGAGAACATCACCTCTTGAAAAGGCTGCAAAAGGAGGAATGTAGAGGAGTCTTAAGCATTTATGGAAGTATTAAAAATGCAGACACACCATCTCCATGGATTTAGGACAATTGCTTGCTCTTGTGGGATGACTTTACCTTCTTTATTCTGATATGCAAACTTTCCTATTATATCTGCCTCTGGAGATCTCTTTTCCCCTTTACTAACATCTCCTATTGTCATTTGTTCACCTTCACTGTAGAATTTAGCCTCCAGCTCAAACTTCTCCATTACAAATGCCTTTATTATTAATATTAGATATTTTGTTGTTTTATTTTGCATACACAAACACACAGGTAATCATAGGAGTGATATCAAAATTAACTGGTTTCTCAGATTTTAAAATATATTCCCCTTTCTTACAGAGAATTTCATATTGAAACTTTGGAATCCAAATGGAACTATCATAATCCATCAACTGTACTACATTTAATTGATTAGTTCTGTTTGTGATTACATTTAAAGATTTTAAAATAAAAATCCAAAATTCAATTGGAAAAGTCTAGGAAAGCTGGGTGGTGAGAAATTCCAGTGTGCTACTCAGCCACACACTTTTACTTCAGTTCTATTTCTTTGAGATTTTTTATGTTTCTGTGCATGAGGGAAGGGGAGTGTGAGGATCAGTCAAAAGATACAGTGAATTGACTCATAAAATAAGAATCACTATATTGTATATGTGTGTGTATGAGAGAGAGAGTGTGATGTGAAAGGTGTTATGAGAAAATATTTAACATTAACCATCTTGATTTCATTGCTTTATTAAACTGGTGACATCAGGGAAATTGCTGAACATCACTGACATTTTAAAAATATCAGAGCCTTCGTATTCTTCTTACTGACAAAATACCCCAGTAGCTGATATGTCATCACTGGTAGAGTTTTGTCCTTTGTCTGGAAACTCCAAATTTTAAGGGCTCCAGGACAGAACAATATTAAGCATTCTTAAATGAAGGAGAGGTTCACCTCTGAGATTAGAATACAGAAAACTGAAAGTAGATGAAAAGTCAGGTCATAAAGATCCAGGTATGACAACCCAATTTCTTCTCTTACATCAACTTCTTTCTTGATATTCTTTGATATGGATAGTAAATCATTTTATTTTTATGTTGCCATACATTCAGCCAACATTTCCAAGCCAGCATTTTTCATGCAACTTGTCACTAATGTCTTGGACATCAGAGTTTTTAATAAAGTGCCATTTTATAAAAATCTCCTGCATCACTAGTGTTATGAAAACCACAGAGTATCTGTTCCAACGGCCTTTGAATTCAATCTTCCTTTCAAAGAACTCTTTTTGTTCTGTTAAAAGAACAGAACTGTTACCTAAGTTTCAATAACTTTGTTGCTTGATTAGACAGCACATTTCTACAAATAACCGACTATGCCTTAGCACCTACCCTTCAATGAAAGTGAAGAAACCAAATTTAATTCATGAATGATCACACTTCTGCCTAAAACTGGTAGGACCAATCTTGGTCTTCAGTTTTTTGAATCATTTCGATCCTCATCATATTGAGATACTACCTATAAATGGTAAATATTGCTGTTCTTGGATTCCTTTAATACTGTGTTTTTCTTTCCTCTTCAAAGCCATATGCATTCAAGCTACATCAGCACAAGTAAGACTAGAAGGAATGAAAGCAAAAATCATGCTCACTAAGGATGACCTCAAAGGAGAGGAAACAACATGCGACCACCACGTGAATGAGCGCATACTCCTTTGGTTCCATTTCACAGTTTCTGTAGGTACAAGAAAGAAAAGAAGGATCAAAGAAAAGTAAAACAGGCCCTGGGGCAATCTTGTTAAATTCCCTTTTGTGTTCGTTGTGCCTGTGTGAAGGCTGAGGAGCAAAAACCTAACGCCTGATTTTTCTCTCCCCTCATTTCCCTTCTACACAGATGGCAGTAGTTCAGATCTACCACCGAATGTGGCATGTGGCGGGATGTGGATCCCAGCTTCTTCTCAGTGAGGGAACAGGCAAAGACGTCTCTCAAAGGATGGTGCAACCATTAAAAAAAAATGACACAGCAGCTGAGGATAGGTTAACTGGTTAGAATCGACTGTCCGGGATGGCAGAAGATTCCACTTCCAGTAGACCTTGAGCCTCATTAGATGCTCCTTGTTATATACTAGCGTGCTGAATGACACACCCACAGGTGCCAGGACAGTTCCGCGGTTGATCATAAAAGGCCAGAAAGCTGGCGGGGTCCAATTCCGGAAATCCCCGCCCCTTCCCCCAGATAGTTGGAGTAATCCTCCCTCTTGTTAGCCTTTGAAATTACCCATCCCATAAAAACTAAACACCTTGGGGTGCCTCTCTTGCCTTCTGTCTATAGAGCTTGTATCTCCCCGAAAAAATCTACTTTCGCTTTACTATGGCTCGCTCTTGAATTCCTTTTTGTGCGAGACAGGAACCTTATCTCCGGCAACATCTTAACTAAAGCTGGCAGCTGCCTCTGCACTTAGAAGCACTGCAATCATCACTGCTGTGCTGAATCACGACTGCTGCGGTATTTGTTGGAGGCATGATTTCCTTTAAACTTGCCTGATGGAGGCAAGTAACTTTCACCCAAACTGTCTACTGATGACTGGGCCTTGGAACAGGCTAACAAGAAGGGGAAGTTCTTGGAGTCAGAAGTGGTGCCTTTCTGACTACAATCTAGTAACTCTTCTCCTAGTGAAGACACTAGAAAGTATCCCGTTTAGTAAGTTCAGAAATTGTGAACCTGGTAGACTTTCAGCGGTCAACTCTTAGATTAAAATAAAAAAAAATAAAAAATAAAAAATAAAAGGAGAAATAATATTGTATGAAACAGCTAATAGCGTCCGAGCCTCGGGGGTGTAGCTCAGCGGTAGAGCGCGTGCTTCGCATGTACGAGGTCCCTGGTTCGATCCCTGGCACCTCCACTTGTCTCCTTACCGACTTTTTTTTTCCTCTTATTTCTCTTGTTCTCTGTTAAAGGAAGTTCAGTGGATTGCTTTTATAATTTTCCCAT
Organism: Camelus dromedarius; assembly: GCF_036321535.1. Classification (NCBI taxonomy): domain Eukaryota; kingdom Metazoa; phylum Chordata; class Mammalia; order Artiodactyla; family Camelidae; genus Camelus; species Camelus dromedarius. Next base: position 18,603,593 of record NC_087454.1, on the reverse strand, counting down.
TTTCACTCCGTCGGGCTTACCACCTCCCAGGGAGGGACACAGGCAAAACGAAAAAAAAAAAAAAAAAAAAAAAAAAGGAGAAGAAGAAGAAGAAAAAAAGGAATCATCCCCACCAGAATCTCCTACTTCCGAAGAGAGAATCCTGCCACCACTGGCACATTCAAATTGGGTTTTATTGGGTATGTCGTGAAAGGGGAGGACAGAAAAAGGACAGAGTAAAGGGGGAAAGAAACGGTCCTATTCTAGTTCTTTTAGTTAACTGAACGGTCAGATCTGCGTCATGTGATAGACAAGAGAAAAGCTGCCACCTGCCTCCCCTGCCACACCTTCTTGTCGAGCCCCTCCCGCCCCGTTTCCCTCCACCTGCCTATCCAGCGCGGTCAATTACTGGACGCAAGCAGTTGAGGTGGGGGTGCGGATCCCAGATCTTTCTGAGTGAGTGACTGGGAGAACATTGAACAACCAAACACTATTAGCTGGCAGGAACAGTTTGATTTGGGTGAAAATTAGGCTTAAGGTGTTAAAGGTTGTTTTTGTTTTGGTTTGGTTTTTGTTATGTTGTTGTTGTTGTTGTTAGATGCCGGATTTTAGCAGAGCGGTTGTTCTGGTAGTTGGTAAATTGGGTCTCACTGGAGATTTCCACAGGCCAGAGAACACTCAACTTCGTACACACATTTCTGGCTGAAATAATATCGCAAGGATATTGGCGAGTAGTGAATTTAAAATTTCTTCCCTTCTACATTTTCTACCTTTGCCCACTGAATTCCAGTTTCTTGTTTTTAGAATTTTAAATAAAGTCATAAGGTGGAGTACATGATTTAACAACGTACCAAAGACTTCCGAGATACAACCAAAGGATGTGTGTGTGTGTGTGTGTGTGTGTGTGTGTGTGTGTGTGTGTGTGTGTGTGTGTGTTTGTAGGGGAATTATATGTGGGATCCGGGACATGAAGAGGGAAGGGTAAGAATAAATAGATGCACAAATTTCTGTGTTTCCTAATACAAACATTATCAGTATAAACAAGGAGCCAATAAAAATTATAGAACTACTTTGTGAACATGATTCTGCGTTGCATGGATATATCAAAATAGGTTCCATTTTTATTTCAGAGGTCCAAGGGTGTTGCTTTTAGACTCTCCCTGTTGAGAAATGCTTCTACAAAGCAGGGTCTATTTCAGGGCAGATGCCAAGTACGGACTGCTTTTAAATTTCTTTTTGAGTGAATTACCTCTGTTGTCCTCTTTATTTTCCTTCTAGTGACTCCTAGCTGCTCCTAGCAGAGAGCAAAAGCTTGTACTGGGTGTTTTCCATGCTATGAACACTGATATATCTTTTCCTTCTTATTCTTCATACTTATTGGAGTAAACATGGAGCCTCTATACAGCCTCAGATAAACTAAGACAGTGAGCGGAATCATGAAAGATGGAAAGTCTCCGAAGAGCACTGAGACTCTGGACACCGTAGTCCCTGAGGGATATCATGGATGGGATTTGCATAAGTGGGTTGGAAGGACGTGTCCAAGCTCCACCTCGTTTCTCTGCATTCTATAGGAACAAGGAAATATTGGAATTCTGTACATTTTAGGGAAGTGAGCAGAAAACTTTTGTCCAACAGAAAGATCCCGCTTAGTTTTACCCAATGTCTGTTTGTTTTCAAGAGCATCAAGGAGCTCTTTCCCTGGCTGAGCTCTTCAGAGAGAACCGTTGTGGTTGAATTTTTTGAGAGAAGCCAAATTGTTTCAAACCCAGTGCCTGGATGTGGTGGCAGCAGGTTAGTGCGTGTAGAAGTGGGATCCACCAGCTGCTTTTGGCTTGGGGATATAAGGTACAGGTAAAGCAATTGGTTTTTAACACCTTGAGAATGCAAAACAAAACTGAAAAGAACCTAATGAACTCACCTTTACTAGGCGGTCAGAAAACCACATACTGGCGAGCCCGGGTAGCTCAGTCGGTAGAGCATCAGACTTTTAATCTGAGGGTCCAGGGTTCAAGTCCCTGTTCGGGCGGAGTTTAAGTTTTCTTCCTTAGGCAATCTTATATCTAAAAAGTATATACTGAGTACTTTCAGCATTTGAGCCCCCAGAGGAAAAAGTAATCAATAACCCTTTGAATGAAGACATTCAGATAAACTTTCCAGCAACTAAGCAAGAAAGGGGTGAAATCTTCGATGATGGGATCGCTTTGAGTAAGGATGGATTCCTTTCAGCTTGTTGGTAGTCTGTTATGTTTTTGTTTTGTGGATGTTAGATTGAGACAGAAAGGAGGAGAAGCTTGGATTTGAACATGACTGAGATGCCTGCAAATTTAAGACGCAGTCTTGTGAAGGTATTTGGCAACCACAGTGATTCCCTAAGACAGCAACTCTGTAGGAATCTATGATTGAGATGAGTTTTATTATTATGGAAGAGAGGGATAGTGCGTAGAGTGAGAATAGAAAAGATGTATTGTGACTTGCAGATTGGGAACTTATTAATGATACTCATGGGAAAATGTGTATTAAACCAGAGTGATCTTGGACTCTGGTTTCATTCCAGGTAGCATAATGTTCCTTGAACTTCCTTAGAAATCCCAGAAAATGCTTAGAAATGCAGCTGAGGTTATTGCTATCTCCTTGCCCTCCTCTGACTGTGTGAGACTTCTGCTCATGTTCACAGAAATCCCATGAAGTAGATTTTGAACTTGAAAGGAACTAACTTGTCTGGAAGAACTTATATCTCTATTGGTCCAAAAGACTCTTTGGACTACTAAAATTTTAGAATAGGAAACAGGAAAGTGACAGGTCTCAGTGAGGGAGAGAAATGTGTAGGGTGGGGAAATTGAGCTGGTTTTAATTTGCCTCTGTGTCTTGGTGTAAAGCACAGCTAAGGTCATGTTCAGTGTCCCTGCTAAATCATTACTCTACTTTGTGACAGAAGCAAACTGGATTCCAAGTGGAGTCTTGTACATTCCTGATATGGAGGATTTTTTGTTTGTTTGTCTCCAGTTATATCTCAAAAATTATTTTATGATTTTTTGTGGCAAGATCCAGTTTTCTTTGCACAACATTATTGAAACATCTGTTCAATGGAAGTATGTGAGATTAACTCTTAAATTACAGAATTTTCTGAGGAACTCAACATTTTAATCAGAAGACACAACACACCCATGCCCAAAATACTCTATTCAGAAAATCCTAAAACATATGAAGCATATATTAAACCAATTTATATCCTGAGGGAAAATAGAAGCCAATGTGTGGTTTTTTTTCAAAGGAATCCCAGAGAAGTCATGTTGAAAGATCCTTTTCATGTGTTGGAATATCACTGCACATACCGTGCATAACATCTTTTGATATTATAAAAAATCCTTTTACATGATCCTGTTTTACGGATATGGAAAGGATAATGAAATAAGTTCAAAATTTTGTCCTATGTCACCAACTTTCAAATAACATTAAATTTCAAGCCCAGATTTTAGGACTGCAAATCTTGAGGTATTTTCTTATAAAAGTCATACTGTACTCACACATACACATACACAATTAGTAGTTCTCTTCTATTTCAGGTCATATGTTAGATGTCAAACACACAGAATTTAATTAGATAGAGAATAAATGTAATATATGATATAATATGATAAGTTTTGTATACAATTTTTACATAAGCCTTTTCAATCCAGGCTCCTTGAAGACATTCAGAGGTTATTTGCTTAATAATGTTCCAGCTTTCCATTTAGGATGCTTGACAGATGAATCCCCACTATTACATCACAGGTAAACTGGCAGACATTAAATCAAATAATTCTTATCATTTCTTCCATTTGGAACAAAAGAGGACCAGAGGAAAGAGAACAATGATGACAGGATTGAGATAGAGTAATATGATTCCTTTTCAATAGGACATGTGGTTCTCCTTCCCAGAAGGAAGGAAAATTAGTCTCCTGTTCTTAAGGGAAGAATATTAAATAATTTGTGGACATTTTAAAACCACCATGACAATAGTCAATTACAAGGAAATATAAGGAGGCAATGTGATAATTGTAATAAAGAGTAAACATAATAAATTAAAGTATCCACCAGTTATATATATAAAAAAAAAAAAAGCAATACTATCTTAATGAGGGTTTTATATACATACTCTAGTACATGGAGAGGATTTCTTGTTCCCAGATCAGAATGCTTGGTATTGTAAAATCAGTTCTCCTCATATTAGCCTATAAATATAAAAATCTCTCCCCCAAATTCAGATACATTTAGTTTGGATATTGAAAAAAAAATTAGTAGAATAGTGAGAGAAGAGTTTCCTTTGTAGATATAAAACATACTGTAAATCTACAATAATCAAAGCAAAATAGAATTGAACCGGAATAGACAGAAAGAACAGTGGTATTGCAAAAAATAGATACAGGACTAAGTACGTATAAACTTTTAGCTTAAAATTAAAAAAAATAAGACAAACATGCTAAAATATAGTTTGCTTGTGTTCAAATTCCAGCTCTGCCACTTACTTGTCATGTGACTCTGGAGGAAATATTTAGTCTTTCATTTTCTTAGCACTTAAATGAGAGTAATAATAGTATTTATCTCCTAAGATCCTTACTAAGGTTAAATAAGATAACACAAGGATGAAATAATCGAAGGTTCTTATCCTAGAGCCCAATGATCCCCAATGGAGACTTTAGGTGTAACTCATCCTCAGTGACGGCAATCTGAACACAAAATAACTGTGTAAAACGCTTTGAGCGTTTAAAAGGACAGGAATCCTTTCCAGCAGCTAGCTTCCAGCAGGGGATGTAGCTCAGTGGTAGAGCGCATGCTTCGCATGTATGAGGCCCCGGGTTCGATCCCCGGCATCTCCACGGGCTTCCCTATTTAATTTTCATTTCATTTTCGTCTATTTCAGCCTTTGGCCGCTCATTATTAAATAAAATATTTTAGCCCTTTCTCTTTCTTGCCATTAGCATTTTCTTTAAATAGAGCTGTTTTCCATCTGTGTGTTTCTCTTTTGTTTGGTTAACTAACCACCGCCATATCCCCTCCTTCCTGAAAACTTTCTTTGGGTGTTTTATTATGCAGCCAGCAGTATAAAGCCAGAGGGACAATTCAGGAGTAAATATATCCTATGAACACGTCCAGGAAAAGGGAATGCAACTGCATATCAAAGAATTATTCAGTTCAATTAAAAGAGGTCCTATCCATTCCCACTTTCTGCTGGAAAATAATCCGTAAGGATAAAATATTTTAGTGATTTATTTTTAGGGGAAAACAAAATATCATGTCTTTTTAGTGTTGATGTGGTAGTTGCATGTCGGTATTCAAGGGTCCATCCTAGGACCATAAGAGGAATTTCTTCATATGCTATAGTTACTAATATAGTTACCATTTTATTTCTCACTGCATCTTTGGCTTTACTCAAGGTATCTGTGCAGGAGAGCTGATCACAGTCCAGTACAGGAGGTCTGGGAAAGTAGTAAGGGTTAGGAATAGCCTGTGGAAACGGAAGGCAGAGTTGGTTAGATGCCCTTAAAAAATTGCCTGTCGGCACTGAGGAGCCAATTGAGGTTACAATCTGAGCAGCTGTAATTAAATGAATTTTTAAACTTAACGTAATTTCGGCATTGTACTTGTGTTCATTCCTCGATTCAACAGACTGTTTTGCACTATCAATAATGTAACAGTAATTTACTTAATGCTTCTGTCCACATTTAAAAATACATTAAAATAATGGCAACATGTATTTTTCTGCCCTTGTTAAGAGGAAATCCAATAATTTACTATGTAACTATGCTAACAGGGGATACAGTTGAGAGAGAGAGCCAGTACCTAAACAATACTTATCATTTATCTTTATCATAATTACCATATTGGGGTTTATAAAACATACACTGGGAGACAGAAGAAGGTAGAATCAAATCTTCTTGGTGAGGTAGGGCAGGCAAAGTTCCACAAAAGAAGAGACACTTGTGATATGTAATAAAGAATAAGTGGGAGATTTACAGCTGGAAGTGAGAATCACAGTGTTATTCTAGTCACAATAAACATCATGCAAGTTACATGAAGACATGACACAAAATGTTAGAAAACTGAGTTAGTCACATATGGCTGGAATATAGGATGAGATAGGGAAACACAGGAGATGTTGGAATATATAGTTCATTAAAGATTTTGAACTCTGTATCAATTAGTATTCTGGGCTGCAAAAAGCAAATACTGAATATGGTTAACTTCAGTAGAAAAGAATATCTACTTGGCTAGAACAATGGCAGTAGCCTTGGAAAGCAAGCATCTGACTCTAAAACTGTCAGATTCCTTAAACATAAAAGAAAAGTGCAGCTACTAAAAAAAAGTTTCCAATGACAATTTCCCTATGTTTACCTTCCTAGAAGACCCAATAGGTAATAAGGAGCCAATGAAACATTACAAACAAGATGATCACGCTCGGATTTTAATTTTATAAATTTAGTTCTGTAAATAATGTGGAAAAGGGATTATGACTGGTGAAATGAGATGAAAACAAGGCTAGTTCAGTTATTATAGCATGAGTTCAGATGAGTTGTGGCAGGATCTTCACTCAGGAGTAAATTTCAGAACATAAAGACCTGTCCTATGACCATTTCTTAAGAACCCAGGAGAAAGCATAGTCAGAGGCTTGAACTCTCCCAAGGGCCTGAAGTACAGCTGATTTTTTTTTTTAAACTCATGAGACTGAGATCCAGCAGGAACCACCTCAAGGATGAAGCTAAATTCTAAGAGCCTTGCCCGTCCAATCTTTAAATTTCTCAATTAACCATTCATTTTCACCCATTTTTCACTTCCAAAGGGACCTTTTAGAATGCTAAGATTTAAATCACAGCTTGCTTTTTCCAGCTTTTAGAGGCTTCCCACATTTCTTGGCTTGTGGCTTCTTCCTCTGTCCTGAAAGCCAGCAGTGTAACATCTCCAAATCTCTCCCTGACTCTGATCCTCTTGACTCCCTCTTTCACTTGAAAGTACCCTTGTGATTGTATTGGGCTGCAGCCATTATGGAGATTCCTCAAAAAACTAAGAATAGAACTACCATGTGATGCAGCCATTCTACTTCTGGCTATTTATCAGAAGACTACAAAAACATGAATTCATAAAGATATATGCACCCCATGTTCATTACAGCATTATTTACAATAGGTAAGATATGGAAAGTGTTCATCAACGAATTAATGGATAAAGAAGATGTAAGATAGATTTAGATATATGTATAGATATAAATGTATAGATATGTATGCACACACACCATGTAATACTGTTCAGCCACAAAAAAGATGAAATCTTGCCATCTGCAACAGCACAGATGGGCCTTGAGGGTGTTCTGCTAAGTGAAATAAGTCAGGTGGAGAAAGACAAATACAATGTGATTTCGTTCATATGTGGAATATAAAATAAACAAACAAAATGAAAACACATAGATACAGAGAACAGAAGAGTGGTTATGAGAGGGGAAGGGGGTGGAGGGAGGATGAAATAGGTAAAGAGGATTAACTGTATGGTGATGGATGGAAACTAAACTTTAGGTGATGAGTGTGCTGTAGTATATATAGAAGTTGAAACATGATATTGTTTACATGAAACTTAAACAAAAATACAGAACCGAGTGAAAGATACAGGGATTCCCCTTTATTCCCTACCTGCACACTTACCCAGTTTTTTTTTTTTTCCAGTTTTGGGATTTCTATTAATATATCCTCAAGTTCAGAGTCTTTCCTTAGTTATGTCCACTCTACTAATTAAGCCCATTAAAGGCATTTGTCCTTTCTGATACTATGTTTTTAATCTTCAGTATTTCTTTTTGTTTTTTTATGATTTTCATCTTTCTTCCTACATTGCCTACCTTTTCTTGTGTCCTACCTACTTTATTCATTAGATCCCTTGGAAAATTAATCATAGTTGCTTTAAATTCCTGGTCTGATCATTCCAACATCCCTGCCATGTCTAGTTCTGCTCTTGCTCTGTCTTTTTTTTTTTTTTTTTTTTTTTTTTTTTGCCTTTTGATATGTTTTGTAATTTTCTCTTGATAGCTTGACTTGGTGTACTTGATAAAAGGGTAAACAGGACTTTAGTAATGTGGTGGTGAGGTGTCGGGGAAGAGAAATTTTCTACAGTCCTATGATTAGGTCTTCTCAGTCTTTTAATGACTTTATGCCTCTGGGTCGTGAACTTTACAACTATTTCTCAAGTTTTTTTCTTCCTGTTTTAAGTGAAATGGGATAGCCAAAGTATGTGGAGTTGGGTTTTTCCCTTCTCTCATGTTAATGTCTACAGCCAGCTGGGATTGAGTATTTTCCTCCTTCCAGGTCAGTTAGGCTCTGACAAAACCCCAGCAGGTGAGAGTCTGGTTACATAGATTCTTTAGAAGGCAGGTCTTGTTGAGAACAACAGAGTGCTTTGGCATATTTCAAAATGGTTTTGCTTCTCCCACCTCTACTGGAAGCATGATGGGGTTCCCCCCAATATTTAGATATTTAATGTGAGAATCTGGTCAAACTCCTAAAGGTAAAACTCATGCTTTTGTGAGTATTGCTATAAGTACTCATCAGCAATTAAGAGTAACACAGTGTCTTAGGTAAACTTCAAGAAGACCCCCTATGATCTTTGCCTTCTGGTAATCATGCCTTTGTACAGTCTTCTCCTACTTGAGTCAGTCAACAAGACAGGTATGATGGGAAACTGTGGCCTCCTACCAACATGTGAATGAGCCATCTTGGAAGAAGATGTTTCAGATGCAGTCGAGCCTTCAGGGCACTGAATGTGCGGTAGATAATCTGAGTTCAACCTCAAGAGACACCTGGGGCCAGAATTACCCTGCCAAGCCACACTGGAATTCCCAACGCATACAATCTGTGAGATAATAGACATTAATTTTTTAAACCTGTAAATTTTGGAGTATTATTCAGCAACAGACAACTAATAGTCACAGAAAACCTCTTTTTTGGGCTGTTCTTACATTTCTCTTAGGGAAATTATGGTTATTTACAAAAGAATATAATTTTTATCTGTTTCTCTCAGGATTCCAGACTGTTATCTCTAACCACACTCGTCAAAAATCAAATAGCAATGCTAAACTAAGACGTGTGGCTCTCCTCTCTTGTTTCTCCTTTTATCCTGAAAAAAACCTGAAGATTTTAAGCAGACAGCCTCGTATGTCTTATCCACCAGAGGTTCATGAACCTACCATTAAAACAATCACTGGCAAAAGGAAATGGAAAAACCATAATTATTTTAAATGACTCATAATTTATGCCAATTGTCTGGGCCCATCATCTCTACTACACGAATGAAATTTAGATTCTTTTAGCAAGGGGAAAAGATGAGAAATGCTTGTGTAATCTTGTCAAGCTGATTTCTCTGGCCTCATCTCCAACTTACTTCCCCCAACTCCAACCATTCCAAACTACATACACTTTCACTCCTGAATGCATGCTGTATCCTCAGCTTTCCTTTCATTTCTATTTGACATTCGTATTTATTCCTCCAGATTTGCTCACAGGTCACCCTATCCAGGGACTTCCCCAGAACTAGGCCGGGATAAAACCTTCTCAGTTTGCAACCCTTGGTGAGAAAGGGGTCTGAATTCTAACCAACCACTCCCTCTGCAGAGAATAAAGCACAACAGAAGTAGAGGTTTTACCTCAATCTTAGAGGTAACATTTCTAACTTATTTCCTTGCATTTCTTTCCGAAGAATCAGAGCAAGATCAGAAGATTCATATTCTGTGGATTTGATTTGTATTCTTTGGATAAAATGAGGATCAGAAGGTCGCAGGAAGCAATCCAATATCTTTATCCTTTAGCCCGCACCTCCCCCCACCCCTCCACCCCCATTGCTAAGAGTGGAAGGAATTTATTTTTGTAACAGAAATCCCTTCATTGGCTCCTTGTTTTCTAAATATAGGTGTATAGCGGTTTCTGGAATCTGGGAGGAGGGTGCAGAATTAGGGAGGAAAACTGGGGATAGTTTGGTAGGTTTCATAATTAAAGACAGTCATTGGCAAAGTTTTTTTTTTTTTTCTTTTTTAACTTTTCTGTAAGGAATTTTCCTTTGTCCCTCATAGCTTTTGACAAAAGAGACAGGCACTCAGAAAAGGAGGGTCTGGCAGACTTTTTCCTACTCAGATTTCCGAGCTCAGTGTATTCTCATTAGTCACTGAATGTCTGCAAGATACAGATTAATTAGAATTCCTTGGTAATAGAATCCTGTAAAATAGAGGGTGAAAATTGTATCTGTATCATTTAGAAAAGAACATTTGTGTTTAAGTGCAATTGTAAATTACTGTTCTATTTCATGAAGGTAGTTCAGAAAATCAGCGTCCGGCGTAGTGGGGATGTAGCTCAGTGGTAGAGCGCATGCTTAGCATGCATGAGGTCCCGGGTTCGATCCCCAGCATCTCCAGCCTTTTGTTTCCTTACTCGAAACATCTCTCTTCTACGTTACTATCACAGCCCATTCCTGTAGAATCTGAAGATTAATCATCTTGCCTCCAGGTATCTATAGTTTTCTCCAGTTATGCTAGTAACCTTTCCGTTTTAAAATTTTATTCCTTTCCATCCTCGGCAGAGTTTAGAGATGGCCTTCCACAAAGTGAAATCAAGAGTGACTTTGGTCCCTTTTCCATGAAAAAATCCCCCCAAACTGACAGTTACTAATGTAAACTCTAAATTAGAAGATTTGGGGACGAATTAGGATTCTCGCTTTGTTTTGGTGCTGGGGTTTGGAGTGGGGGATGGGACTGTAAGCTGAGCTCCTGTCTCAGGTTTCACATTTTTAGGCTCAATCAGAAAGATGGATTTCACCGGAAGCTCTCTAAAAAGAAAATACACTCTTTCCAGCCCGGAGGCTATGAAAGCATTGGGTAAATGTCGCTTCTCGAAACGTAATAGTTCTCTCAGAAATCGAACACAAAGGAGAGAAATGGAAGCATTTTTGGCGCAGAAATGTTTCTCTCTCGGTTGCGTTTTGCCGGTGAGCTCACAGCGTTCGCATCGCTGTGGATTTGATCCCTGCTCTATTGATCTCTTTTGTAATCTCTAAATTTGCCTCGCTGATTCTAAAGCTACTCTGATTCTCTCAAAGACTCCACTTCTCCTTCTAAACCTTTGTGTGTTTTGCTGAAGATCTGTTCCCCTTTGGAATGCAGCGTCTCTTTCATCGTGATGCTTTTGTCTCCACTTCCAATTTGTAAAACCCTGTCACATTCACAAGTGAAGGAAATTTAGAAAACAGTTTTCTGTGTTCTTGTTTATTTCTCAACGAGGCCTCCAGCAGCTTCAGGCGGCCTTTGCCTGGCTGTGGTCAAGGGCTCATGGACAGGAGGGGAGCGAGTGTACCAAATTCTTAGAGGAGGTATAGGAGACCAGTGTTAAAAAAAGAAAAAAAATAATGTTTACCATCCTCTGTGTCAGACTGTTTAATGACTAGGGAAAATGTCCTTAAGTGTCTAAATTGTCCACTCATGGCAGAAATGGAAGCCTCAGGCTTTCTGTCACCATAGTGAAAAAATTTTTTTTTTTTGTTGAGGGGATATGAGATAGCTGATTATCACATACAGCTTCAACTTTTGGGTAGTTAAATTACCAAATCAGTGAAATTTATAACTTCTCCAGATCTTGTAGGCGAAATTTAGAGGACTGATGGGGAAAGACTGACACTGAAAATTGGAAAAGAATTTAGGGGTCTAGGAGTTCCCTTGAACCATCAGTTCCTGCTGGGTTCTCTTGAGAGTCATAGGGGATGCCCTTCTCTTATCTAATGAGCATTTCTCACTTTGTATATTAAAAATCAAGGTATAGATATAAACTGAAAAAAATTTATTACTAATGTTGTCTCATTAGCTCAGTGACATCAGCACAGGTACCTCTTTGAAGTGCCTTTGCCTCATAACCACAAGCTGGGTGCTGAAACTCCAGGAATCAGATCTGCATTCAATCTGGGAAGGAAAGGGAGAGGAGTTGACACCAGTCCCATATGTATTGTCTTTACCAAGAAGGAAAAAGCTGTCCCCAAAACTTCCCAGTAGTCTATTATTTATATCTTTTAGGCCAGACCTAGGTATATGGCCACCCCTTGATATAAGAGAGGCTGGGGGAATGAATATCTCATGTTTTAAGTTCATACAGTGTGAAGTGATCAGAGGAGAGGAGGGTTGGATATGGGGGTTGAAATAGCCTCCCATATCCAGCAGTTTCTACCAAATGGCAACAAAAGGATTAACTTTCTAGTAATGAACAAAATAACAAATGTGCTAGATGCATACAAATGCAATATTCATATTTCTTGGTATCCTAAATAAGTTATTCACCAATAAAAGTTAAAAATTAAAAAAAAATTAAAATAAACTGAAGAGACAGAAAAAAGTTATACTGGGGAGAACTAATTTGCTCACATAGAACTTCCTGTGCTTAATCCTTAAAGGGGCCTATATTTTTCCTTCAATGGTTTCTTTTGAGGTAAATTCTGCATTATTTTGAATTGTTGTTTCACAAAGTGAGGAAAATTCAGATCACTATTCCAAGTCATTGTCTTTATTTTTTCCCTTTGCTTGTATTATCTTTCTGATATGTTTGACATCAGACGTTGGAGACTAGGCTTTTCTTATGTCACTATGTTGCAGGAAAAGCACACTTCCACACTTGTAGGTAAAGTTACAGTATCATTACCTGTAGATATGTTTTGTTTTGTCAACTAACATTTTAGCTACTTAATGGCAAATGTCTCTGCCCTTTTCTATTTTCTAGGAAGTATAAAAGTTCTGACATGCTCAAGGAAAGAGGCTCTACTACATGTGTAGCCAATATGTAAATATTTGGGGCTTTGCAAGGCACTAATCTGTAGTTTTACTTCTCTATTGTTTTTCTAATATGATAATACGAAAGCATATGCAAATATTTTTCTTTTATTTAAATTAAAATTAATTACAAAATATTTTAAGCACAAATACAGAGAATATTATAATAGATGTCATGTACCCTTTATCCAGATCTTTCTTTTTCTAAGGAAATAATTTAGAAGTATGATTGAAGCATTATCCTGCACTTTCCAGCCCCCTTCCTCTCTCCATAAAAGTAACCACCATCCTGAAGTCCATGAGTATCCTTTCAATCTGCATTTTAATCTTTTATTACAAGTATTATATCTATTAAAATTTACAGTAATTTTTGTTCAGCTTTTTAGTTAGGGTATATGAACCTCTCATACTTACCTTCCATCACCCCTTATTCATTAGTTCCCTTTCTAAATAAAATTTTTTCAGTTAAGTTTGGGGCAAAATTTAAGAAAAAATTTAATTCATACTCAGAGGATGATGTCTAGGGCTGCCGTAACAAAATAACACAAACTACCCAACTGCATGGCTTAATAGTTTATCATCTCATGGTTCTGGAGGCTAGAAATCCAAAATCAAGGTGTTGGCAGTGTTGTACCTTCTGAATGTTGTGAGGGAGAATCTGTTTTATGCCTGTCCCCTAGCTTGTGATGATTTGCTGGCAATCTTTGGTGTCCCTTGGTTTGTAAGTGCACCATACCCTTCTCCAGCCTCTGCTTTCATGTTCACATGTGTGTTTGTGTGTGTGTGTGTCTCTCCCCAGATTTTCCTTTTTTACAAGGACACCAGTCATACTGTAACAGAGAGGCCTGCCCTACTCCAGGATGACTTCATCTTAACTAAAGTAATTACCCTTTTTCTCCGTAAGGTCACATTCTGAAGTACTGGGGATGAGAACTTCAATATAAGAATTTTTAGGAGAATAAAATTCAACTAATAACACCTATTAGCTAGCATTATGTTGAATCACCCTAGTCTTAACAGAGGAAACATTCACTGAGGATAATGAAAAATCATTGCACTTATGAAAAATCCCCATGTTCCAGTATCCATTTCATACCCCTCATTTAGTTATTTTGGGTCTAATATTAATCAAGCACTTTTGCATCAGATTGGCCTGGGGGGTCTCATGTGTTATTTGCTTTTTCAATTCACTCACACAATGCTTGCCTGGGTGCAAATCTGTTTCTGGGAGGACCTCATTGGAATAGATTTCACTAATTCTACCTCTTTCTACTCTCATGACAGTTTTATTGCAAGTACTTTGCAGGTCTTCCTGCTATTGGGTCTTGATCAGATTTATTTCATTCCACTTTGGCAGAGATTCCTATTTTTGGTTAAATATTTGGGATTAACTTGAAAGTTTTAAAGCTGTTTCCAAGTACGACTTGCACAGTTTATACACACACACACACATCCTTTTTCTACAAAAAATCAAATACATTGAAGAGAAATTATCATAAATGCATTGAACTGGGCAGTGTTTATAGTACTGAGTATTACCTGTCCCTGTTAGGTGCTCATCTTACTTCTTTTATTATAAAATTAAAATTTTTATTAAAATTTCTTGTTTTATTTTCTATCATCTGTGGCCATCTAGTGGTATCCATAGAACTCATTTCAACACCTGATGCATAGTAGGTATTCAGTAATATCACTCTTGTTGGATAACACTTGAACAATTTTTCACCATAAATGCTGTTATCCCAGTTGTACTTTTGTGGCTGAAATTTATATACTCCTGAGTGTAAATAATTCAGCTAATTAAAATTCAGAAATGCTGCAATTCCTGGTCCATTCTGATTCTGAGGGTGTTGTTTTCCAAACTCTGTCAATATTCAGTAACTGTAAATGGAGCACTAGTGTAGTCCTAATCATAGAAGTTTGTTAATACAGATTAAATTAAAAAGTGACTATCCTGGTTAGCAAGAAAATAAGTTTATAGTCCCAATAAAAACATTCTGAGTGGAATAGAAAATGGCAGTGCCAGAACATTTGGTTCAAGAAAGGAATTTTAAAAGACTGGAATTCAAGGGCTTTACCAGGCCCAGAGTTCCTTTCAGCCTTTACTTGGTTAAATAAAGAATTTTGGAGTCCTCTTAATTTTGCATTTTAACCAGGCAACAGAAGCTGGGTGGATGTGCAGTAGCATGTGCTAAGCTGATCAACTCACTCTCCTCCCTTTCAGCACCAACCTTGTTCTAACTAAAGGCAGAAAACAAGGATGTAGTCGTTAACAGTTCAAGAATAGATTCTTAATTTTGTGATTATACAATCAGTTCATGTTCGTTTAGCTTCTACAAGTTGAGGGTCCATGAGGAAAATACTAAAGAACATCCTTTAAAGAACCAAAATGAAGAAGGCAGCATAGAGAGAGAGGAATTTCCCGGTTTGTGACCCCTCCCCGACCCGAGCGAGCTGCAGTTTCCATCTGTGCACCTTCCCGAGAGCTGCAGGAGCAGGGGTCATTTCCCGGCCTCGGGCAGGCAAAGTCTCCTGGGATTTGAATCCTAAACCAGTTAAGTGAGCTCAGACCGAGCCGCCTCCTTGCTGACTGCTACTTCCTCAAGCAGAGTTATCAACAGTTTGATAACTATTAGCAGAGTCTGAATGGGTTTGGAATTTGGGGTTGTTAAGTTTTTGTTTTGTTGGTTTTTCAGTGCACAAGTGTGCCATCTTCTAACAACCAGGAATGCCATTTTGACTGAAGTTCTAACTAGCCTATTTTGCTAGAAACGCCTTTCGCTCTACTTTTGGAATATCCACTCACTTGACGGTTCTAAATTACTACAATGGTGGAATCATAAGAACTTCTCTGACTTCATTCAGAGAAGCCCCTTCCTCCACAATGAGCACTCGGCTGGTGTCCACTCTTTCCCATTTCATGGTTGTTCTAAGTACTTTTTCTATGCTGTGGTGTGATTGCGTGTACGCGTTTTGTTAGGTTTGATGGGAATCTTATGTTCCAGGATTCTCTATCGCGGGTCTGCCTTTTCTACAGTCAATTTGTTTGAGACATGCGTGCACAGTAATTCTAATCGACTTCAATACAGCTTTTCACCTAATTGAGCACGATTTGATCAAAAAGGAAGCTTCACCTATTGCACAGCTGGCTCTGTGGCTTAGTTGGCTAAAGCGCCTGTCTCGTAAACAGGAGATCCTGGGTTCGAATCCCAGCGGGGCCTGTCTCTGTTCGTACTTGAGTCCTATTTGAGCAAATTTTTAGTCTGAAACCATCTATAATTACAGTGCCAAATGCACTGCCTAGAGCTTTTTAAATCTCTGCAACCCCTCCTCATTGTATCTTCAGTCTCAATGACTCTGTTTCTCTACTGGTGATCTATCATACGGAATTTAACTACTTGGATGTTCAAGATCAACTATGGATAGAGAATTTCCAAAATAAAATTGGAAACTTTTAATTCAAACCATTTAAAGAAATATTCTGCTGGTTTCTCAAACAACGAGCAACTTCACTTAAATTATACATAGATGAAAAGTGGTTGCAATTTATCGAACACTTACTATGCTGCATTTTGTGTATTTTCTCACATACCTTTAAATCCCTAAAAATACTCATGAAAGAAGCATTATCATGCACATTTTACAGCTGAGAAAACTGAGACTTGGAGAGAGATAAAGTAACTTGCCCAAATCGTAGTTAGTAAATAAATAAACAAGCTAGGGTTTTAACCTAATATTTCTCAGTTCAAAGTCATGGTTTTAAATGTCAAATAATCTTATTTTAAAAATTAAACAATATCCAGTATGATTTAGAATAATAGTTCTTCAAATTGTATGACATATGAACTCATTAGATTATTTGCTGAGAACTTGCCTATGACCACCACTAACTGAAAAATTGTGCTCTACACTGGAAATTGACACAATATTGTAAACTGTCTATAACTCAATAATAAGAAAAAAAACGCACTAAGTCTTTTCCAAGAGATGTTAATAGGAAAAATGTAAATTTATCTTAAAAGACTAAAAAGCTAGTGTGAAAATCAACATTAGAGAGTGTCTAAATATTTGTAATAAGAAAAAACCAAAGCAACAACAACAACAAAACCCACCAAAACCCAAAACAACAACAAAACCCAACAGACACATGGATAAATTTTGTATATTCTTTGAAGGTGTTCACTGACCCTTTTAAGCTCTTGGATGTCCACAAACCAATGAAAAAAATCCTTGACGAATAGAATAAATCATAAATCAATGTTAAGGAAACATAGGCTGTTACAGAGGTATATTTTACTTCTTGATGTTGATTTTTATAGGACTATTATTCCCTGTCCTAGGCTGACTTAAATTGGGCCATTAGAGACAGACATCTGGTCGGCAGCGTCATGACTCTGGGCCAGCATGCCGATTTCAAGAAGTTATGTTTCTAGATGTGAGATCACTGAAATGAGTTCTTGAAGAAAATCAATGCATACAGACAACTCTTACAACTGGCCCCAAGCAGCAGAAGATCTACCTTTATCTACTTTAGCTCATAACTATGAAATATTTAGTCAGCCTTTCATTCCAAAAATTATGTATTGTAATGCCTACACATCCAGCATATTGAAAAGTAAGATGAATAGGTCTGGCCTCCACCTCCAAGGGGATGAGAGCTTAGGGGAAAGGGAGGAGGAGCTAGAAATCAACTACATAATCACAAACAGAAGTATAATAACATGACTATGATAAATGCTACAAAAAAGAATGAGATTTAGGAGAACATAGATGAGAGATTTTCTTTAATCAGAGAGGTCATAGAGGGAGAGACTTGAGTTGCAAAAAAGGGAAAGAATTTGTAGAAAAGAGAGGCAGAGAAATTACCCAATCAGAGAAAGCCAGACTACATGCATAGGACTGAAGGAAAGCCAATAGGGCTAGAACGTAAAGAATATGTGCAGACAGGATGAGAAGTGAGGCCGGAAAGGGATAGGGGTAAACCATCACAGGCCTGTATTGGCTATGTTGGGGAGTTTTAGTTTTATACTAAAGCAATCGGAATGCATGTGGAAGTCAATATGAATATGTAATCATGAAAAATTACTAATCAAGAGAAAAATCTGGGAAGTTTCAGATTTATTTTCCTAAGTTCTTTATTGTTTTCTTTTTGGAAAGGAAATTTAAGATGGAAAAGAGTAGATTGTAAGCAACTTTACCAGAAGTACAGAAAGCGTAAATGTAAGAGGTAATAAAAGGGAACTGGCATCAAGTTTCAGGGAGAAAATCCCCCCAAATGAGAAAGAGCCTATTTCTGTAATTTCAAGAGTTGTATTGCTCACAAGTGACTTTTTTCCCCCAAGAGTTTGATGGGGCCTTGGCGTCTGAAGCAAGGTAAATTTTTTTGAGCAGCATATCAGCATATTTTACTTTCAAACTAGGATGAAACCTGATTTAGCAGTTTAAGTTTTAAATTGCTCAATTTGTCAGCAGTGCTGAAAACCGCCTGTATCTGTTTATCGTGGTCCAACATTTTTAAAAATGTTAGTGGATAGATACTGAGCAGCTGGAGATGCCGGGGATCGAACCCGGGGCCTCATGCGTGCAAAGCATGCGCTCTACCACTGAGCTACATCCCCAAGATACTAACTTTGTCAGATGATGGTGTACTTAATAGGGCCTCAGAATATTTTTCTTAAGAATATATGATCAACTTTCCCCCCATACATATTTTGTTTACTTTGTTGTGCAAGAATTATATGAATTTCACAAGTCTTGACAACCAGAAAAAAAAAAATTGTTACTTAAATCAGTGTCACTAAAGCCGTTGGATTCTCTTGAACCTGACCAGACACAGCTCAGAAAAAGTGGTTGTAATATTGGCTTTTATCCCAGCAGGACCCTGAATGTAAGTCATTCAGATCAAGAGTCTTTTGGAAAGCCTGTCATCAGAAAACATAGAACCATAAATGGCTACAGCAAACCACTGGGAAATTTCATGATGTAGTACAAAGTCAAACTGTAAACAGAAGCCAATCCAGCTGGGGAAAGAACTGGGAGAGAGCCATCCTGCAAGGTGCAGCCAATCCAGGTTCTGGGCTTGGAATTCTTTACAGTCAGTATGTGTGTAATTCTCAGCCTGGTCCAAGAAGAAAAATCCCATTTAGTAGATTGGGTAAGGAAACCTATATCCTGTGGAATAAACGTGTAAGAGAGATGCTTTGGCCGAAATTTGAGAACAGCCACCCACTACTGCAAACCCAAATTGGTCCCGAAATGCAACTCTTGACTTCTAATTACTTGGCCAAGTCTTGTCTTCCAAGATTCCTGGAGTCCTCAATTTCTGATCAAGAATGTGGTATACTTTCTGTCTGCTGCTGTAGTTACGCACGCTTGTCTTTGCCAGAGCACTTGTCCTACTGTTTACATATTTGTGAATCCTCCTCTCCCACACACACTTCATTGCAAGATTCTCTGTTCTGTAACATACATCCTGAACAGAGTATACCTTTATATTTTACCATTCTTTATTGTGTGGCCGCGATGTGCAAGGCTCTATGCTAACGGCTTGATGCAGTTATGAGAAAAATCAATCACAGGCTTGGCCCTCCTGAAGCTGTCTTACTAGAGAAGGAAGCAAAGAATTGAATAACAAATCTACAGTTATAAACTGTGCTAAATGGTGTCAAGGGGAATTACATGGAACATGTGGATGCTATCATTTACTAAGCATTTATTCAGTCTACCTGATTATGTTTCTATGAATGTAGATTGAAGGCCTTGCAGAATTTGTAGCTACAAGCCATACTCTTTGGGGGGATTTATTGGTCAACAAGGAAAAGAAATAACTTTCACGTGTGGGGATGTAGCTCAGTGGTAGAGCGCATGCTTTGCATGTATGAGGTCTCGGGTTCGATCCCCGGCATCTCCACTTTACTTAAACACCTGTGTAGGAATTCCAACTGATTGCTCACTTGGAAGGAATTATAGTAAAACATAGGTAATGGAGTCTTTTAAACCTGTGATTTAGGTGTAATTGAACTACCGGGAACACATTGTTCAAAGTCCCCCATTTAATAGAAATTGTAAGTCTACCACTACCTAAATACTTCAGAACACCTTCGAATTTTATGACACTTTTATGACACATTAGTCCTTATTGTCCCCAAATGATTATCAAGCTTCCTCTAAAATGGGGTTTACATTCAGGCAGGCATCAGTTGACTGAAGGTGAAATATAGTTCTATGAAGCTTGGTTGAAGATGATTCTACCCTCTTTTCTTGGCTATTTGGATCTCAAGACTTGGACTTTGAGCTTTATATCAGAATTGTTTGAGCTATTTAAGATACCCCTTTTTTTTTCGATCCTGGTTCACCAATATGCTCCTTTTTTGACTCATATATACAACCTATTGTGAGCCAGTTTTTCAATTGCTTGTTGAATGAGTGATGGTCTGGTTCAACTGAATCTAAGGTGACTTGAGTGAATTAAATATTAACTATTTCTTCTCAACAGAAAGACCTGAATTACTGACATATATACATATATATTATTGGTTCTGTTTCTCTGGAGAACCCTGACTAGTACAACGACAGATTGGGAGAAATTATTTGCAATATTTAATATCAACAATAAAATAATTTCTAGAATATTCAAAGAAAACCAGCAAATCAGTAATAAACCTGCCAACTCTTGCCATTATTCAGATTTTTCTTTTCAACACTTTTATTGAGGTATAACTGACATACAAAGGACTGTACATATTTAATGCATTTGATCATAAGCAAACACCTCTTATATCATCACCACAAACCAGGTAACAGACATATCCACCACCTCCCAAAGTTTCCTTATGGCCTTTTGTTGTTGCTGTTGTTGTGGTTGTGTGTATGTGTGTTTGTGTGTGTGTGAGAGAGAGAGAAGTATCTACCCTTTTAACAAATTTTGAAGTGCACAATAGCTTATTGTTAACTATAGGCACTACGTTGCACATCAGATCTCTAATATCATCCAGCATAACTGAAACTCTGTACCCATCAAACAACAACTCCCCATTTCCTCCACCCTCCCCAGTCCCTAGCAATCACTTTTGTATTTTCTGTCTCTATGAGTTTGTCTATTATAGACTACTGGCTATTGACTAGTAATTCTTCTTAATAAATATCCAAAGTGGGATTGCTGGATTATTTGGGAGTTCTATTTTTACTTTTTTGAAGACTTTTAGTGGTGTTTTCCATAACTGTTGCACCATTTCACATTCTCACCAACAGTGTACAAGGGTCTCAATTTCTCCATGTCCTCACAAACCCTTTATTTTTTAATAATAGCCATCCTAACAGGTTTGAGGTGATGTCTCACTGTAGTTTTGATTTACCTTATAAGTACATCATCATGTTTTATACTTTAACTATATCCTACAACTTTATAATTTGTAATTGTATAATTACAATTTTGTCAATTATACCTCAATAAAGCTGAAAGAAAACTATATACAGTGCAATGATTTTCGAGAAACACATGCCATGTACTACTGAAACTAATATATTTTATGTCATTTATAACTCAAAAATATTTTTTAAAAAGAAACAGAAGAGCAATTCTTTGATGAAACTAAAAATGAAAATATATCTAATATACAAATAAAGCATATAATATATATATTAAGTATTAAATTTTTAACTTTTTGTTTTGGTCACTAAAACAGTGTAGAAATCATACTAAAATGAGTACTCATGTACCCGTGTTGGGTAATAACCCAAACTTCAGCATTTATCATAATTTTGTTGTTCTTATTTTATTTGGTTTTTTTTTTCCTCCAGGACTAAAAATCAAATTCCAGACATTAGACTAATTTTGACCATAAATATTTTAGTTATAAATTTTCTTTTTAACACTGCCATAATAACATCACAACCAGCAAAAATAATAAAACTTCTTAATACAATTGAATCCTCAGTACATGTGTGATTTTTGCTCCAAGAAGTCTTCAGAATTCAGAAGAAAGTGAAGGAAACTGAAGTCCTGTTATGTTTATCTGTTTTCTTCTTTTGTGTTTTTAGCTTGGAATCCAAGGAAATCAGGCCAATTATCTTTTTTAAACGCTAGTCACATTTGACCTAGGCTGTTTCTGATGGTGGTAATGTTCTTGGGGCAGAAATTGGGTACCACAAAGGCAGTACAAGTAGGCAGAAAATTCAGTGTAAGAAGACAACAGGTTTAAAGGGAGAAATGAAAGGAAAAGTGGTCCAATTACATTCTCTCAAAAACTGGTGGAGGTGCCGGGGATTGAACCCAGGACCTCGTACATGCTAAGCACGCGCTCTACCACTGAGCTACACCCCCAACAGTAAGTACTCCTCCTTAGATTCCTTTCGTGATTTATAATCATTATTTCTTTGCCTCTTAAGGACTTAGCAAACTGCAGAGAAAATGTGGATGTAAACTTCTCCATTTGCGGAACAGACTGCGCAGCGACCTCATAAGAAAGCGAGAGAATGAGATTCCAAAGGAAGGAAGCTGAAAAGAGACAGCTTCCACTCCTCTTTCCACACGTAAGGCTTCAGGAGGCGGAAGCAGGAGGCTGGGCAGCCAGGGTACCGACTGAGAAGGTGGCGTTGGGAAGAGAGCAGAGGTGGAATCAAAAAGGGTCCTCTCCTGAAGCGCTCCTTTTCCCGGGTCCAACACCACCTCCCTTGGAACAAAGACTCTCAAATTATCTCCATTTCCGGAAGTAAAAAAAAAAAAATCCACTGAATGTTCCGTGGTGATGGCAGGGAACGTCCCCGTGGGTTCACGATGTCCTGGATCGATCACTTAGGACAAACTGGAAGTACGAGCCGGGGTGACAGGCATCACGTAAGGAGCCCAGATAGTCCACCTGAGCAACATTTGCCTCCCGCAAAACCCTGGCTGCCCCCTGTTGTGCGGAGCTGATGAAAGGTGGGGTTGTTACTTAGATAAAAGGTGAAAAGGCAAGGCAGGGCTGGCTTCTGTTTCTCCATGACCAGTCCTTTTGGGAACCGGGAAACTATGAAGAATTATTAGTACCTCGGATGGTTTGGGGAGCTAGGGGGAAGCTTCCTATTATTTTAAGGAACCGGCCGGTCCCAATTCACAGCCATTGATTTCTCGGGCACGTGCAGCACAGCCTCTCTTTCTCTCCCTCTGAAACAATTTTAAAATTTGAAAACATAAAAGTAGCACCCCAAAATAATCATATACCTTTTATCTAGACTTAGCTATTGTTAATATTTTACCCCATGTGCTTTATCCTTTGCTTCCTCTCTCCCATTTGAGAGATACATCATGTTCATTTACCCTAAAATAATTTTACTACTGTATTTCCTACGATACCGCTGTACTATTATGAACTTTAGTAAATTTAACATAGTAAATAGCTATACTTAATCTACAGTCTGCATTCCAATTTGACCAATTGTCCCGATTTCCCCGCAGCATACAGGATCTAGTCTAGTATCAGATGTTCATCTAGATGGCATGTCTTTTTAGTTTTCTTTAATCTGGAATATTTCCTCAGACTTTCTTTGTCTTTTATGACATTGACATGCAATTTGAATAATAGTGCATTTTTTTCTTTTCTTTTAAAAAATAGACTATCTTTCACTGTGGTTTTGATCGATGTTCCCATGACTAGATTCAGGTTATGCATTCCCCAGAGCAATATAATATAGATAATGTTGTGTGCTTCTTAAAGTATCATGCTGGAGACAGTCTGGTAAAGACTTTCCATCACTCATTGGTGAATTTAATTTTGATCACCTGGTTTGTAGGACTGTTCCTCATCAAAATCTCCCCCAAGATTCAACATCCACTATCTGAACAAATCTTTAGTATGATAGTTGCAAAATAATGATTTTTCCAAATCCAGCTCTCCCACCACATTTATAGTCAGTGCTTGGCATGCTACTAAGCCTATTTTTCCCCCATTATTTTCTTCATTTATCAATGTATCATTTGTATGAATTTCTATTTTTTCCCAGTGGTTTATAATTGATTACAATACTCAACTATTTTGGTGTACTAATAGTTCCAGATTCGTCCAGTGGAAGTCCCTTCAAACTGGCTTCCTATGCCTGTTTGCAATGTCCCCATCATTTTTTGAGTAATTTTTACTTTCTAAGCCACTCTCTTATTCCCACTCTCCTAGGCTGAGTCTGTCCTCGTGTCCAGTAAATCAACACCCAACCCTGGGATCCTGTCCAACGGAAGTGGATGAGGTTGCTGATGATCAGGATGAGAATTTGGGCCAGGGAGGTTTTTATTTTGTTTTGTTTTGTTTTGTTTTTAAACTGATTCTCACTTCCTCTGTTTTCCTATGAAAACAGTCTGTTGGTTCCTCAAAGAGCTAAACACAGAGGTACCATATGATCCAGCAATCCTACCCTGAAAAAGAATTGAAAATAAGGACTCAGATACTTGTATGCGAATGTTCACTGCAGCGTTATTTACAATAGTCAAAAAATTGAAACAACTTAAGTGTCCAGCAACAGTTGAATGGAGAAACAAAATAACATACAATGGAATATAATTCAACTTTAAAAAGGAATGAAATTCTGATACATGCTACATAATGAACCTTGAAAACACGTTAAGTGAAATAAGCCAGACACAGTAGGACAAATATTGTATGATTCCACTTATATGAAATATCTAGAATAAACAATTCCTAGAGTCAGAAAATAGTTTAGAAGTTACCAAGGGCTACACCAAAGATAAGAGAAGGTCTAAAATCAACCAGAGAGAATGGATAGATCTCCAGCAAAGGAAGAAAAATTAGAATGTTAACAGGAGTCTAACTTCCATGATAAAATCTGGGAAAAATAAATTCTATTTTAGAAGAACTGAAATAAAAATAATTGTCAATCTAGAATTGTGTATTCATCAAACATGGCTACTTTCCCCCTCTCCCTGCTGGAAGTGTGAGGGGGATTTTTCTCTGATCTTCAAAGTAAGAACCTGGTAGAGCTTCTGGAGATAGAACTCAGGAAAGTATGGGGCCCTCCCAGGATGGGTCCTCACTGGAGTTTTTAACTTACCAGCTATTCTACTATGCGTCTCCAAAAATTTGTTGACTATAGTTTAAGTTTTCCTACCCAGGTACTGGTTTCAGCTGCTAGCTTCTGTTCCTGGGTTTATGCTCCTGGTAAACTGTGATTCTCTTTGTCCAGTCTCTGCCTGTCTTTCCAGGTTTCAGGGCAGCAGCTTGCCTTGTGACTTCAATTCTCTGATGCTTTGCAGTTTTTTCAGCTTTTTTCTTGTTGTGAGGATGGGAGTGATGACTTCCAAGCTCTTTATATGTTGGACTGGAAACTGGAAGTCCTATTTTAATCTTTTTTAATTTACATAATTAATATATGCTTGGGACTAAGGAAAAAATAAGGCCTTGTAAAAATGATACAGGATGTATAAAGTCCCATAATTTCAGCCTTAGAGAAACCAACTTTTGACAGTTAGTAGATATTCTTGCAGATATTTTTAATGTCAATACCACTCAAGGCTTTTCAGAAGTTGCAAAAGTCCATGGCATTTCCATTTTTTTAGGCTTTAAGCATATCAAAAAGCACAATAGGAAGATTTTCAAAATTGGGATGAATTTGAAGTAATTATGTTTAAAGGTGAATTCTTTTGATACCAGTGACACCAAATACAGTAATTACATGTAAAATGTACTTTGGCGGTAATAAGAAAAATCCAAATTTAAGCCTTCATAAAATTGAGGCTATGGCTAAATGGTCCTTGCTGATACTATCTAAAACTCTTTGTCAATCTACTTATACATATATTTAAAATAATAATAGTAACAAAGCTATACATAATGTACTTCCACTTTCTTCCCCTTTCACTTAATAATTGTGTTTTAGAAAGGTTTTAATTAAATTTTAATAGGGATTATAGAATTATTCTCTAATGTATTTCTCCCAATTTGTATTCCCACAACACTGTTTCAAAACACATCCCTTCCAATCCTCTTGCCCAGACTTGTTATTATTGATGTTATAAATATTTGTCAACCTGGTAGAAGGGAGAGTATTATATATTACTGTTTCAATTAGCATACTTTTGGTATATATGAAATGGAGCTTCTTATAGTATGTTTGTTAGCTATTTGATTTTCTACTTCTGTGGATTGCCTGTAGTGATATTGTTTCTTTTTTTTCCTCTGCTGGTTCTCTTTCTTATGAAGAAAATAATGACAATATAAAGAACTTACATAGTGATTCTAAGTACCAGGCATTTAAAAGCACTTTACATATTCATTTAATACTCACAGCATCCCCGTAGTATTACTTATTAGCCCAAGAAATTTAAATGTTGAAAATAGTCTCTCTGTGTACCTTGATTTTTGGTGTTTGGTGGTTCTTTCATTAAAAAAATCTAGATTTTTATCATTCATTCATTCTTTCACTCAAGAATAGTTATGGTGTGCTTACTACATGTCAATGCACTGGGTGTAATGTAATGAATAGAGAAATATGATCCCTGCCCTTTGGAGGGGATTGGAAGGAAAATTGTCTAAATAAAATCTTTGTTAACCTAAGAGCGGGAATTTCCCCCTCAAAGTTTGTATTGGAAAATAGTTTTGAAGACACTGGTATAAAATTAGTTTTTCCTGGAAGTATAGAAGAGGGACATAAAGAAGCGAAACATAAGGGATTTGACCAGCAGAATGGTAGTCATAGCTCAAGACTTAAGGAAAATCATAAAAAAGAACTTCACTGTAAATACATACATACATACATACATACATACATACATACATACATACATACATTGACTCATTAAATGAATAAATTCTTAGTCCTCTATACCATGGAATATAGGTGAGTTTCCCCATGCTGGGTGCTTGGACGTTGAAAGTGAGTTTATGAAATTCAGTAAAGGAATGTGAGAGGAAAAGAAGGTCATTCTTGCCAATAGGAGAACCAAAGTGGAGCTTTCACAGGAAGGAAAGAGCAACAGTGTTTTGGCATGTGAGAATCTTTTCATATTTTTCTCCAAAATCCTGCACTAAATATAGAAAAGCAGTTGAACCCTAGTGAGTGAAAGAAGTTTCTTGATGCTAGGTGTATTTGAAGTTGTCAAGTTCAGCTTCCTCCTAGGGGGCGGGAGTGAGGGTGGAATTGTGGAGGCGGAAGGGAATGGATAGGAAACTGGTTAAATGGCCTGCCCAAGGTCACACGATGAGTGAGACAGAACCACAATCATGACCCAGGCGTCCTGGCTCCTGCACTAGTGGGGCTTTCTCCAACCGGCCTTTCTTGGTGTCCGTTGTAGCCACCATAAATTAGTCGTACACTCTGACTCCAATCTACTCGACAACCCCGTTGGGGGTTTCTACTTTTTTTCCAACCTCGTTTGCTGTATGTCGCAGACTGATTAATGCTAAGCCCCAGAGAAGGTAGCAATACAGAAATGAAGGCGTCTCCTAGCAATCCTGCATATTTCAGAATGTAAGAATTACAGAGCCAGGTTTTGTTGTTTCCTGGTTTCTGTCAGAAAATAGGAATCCCGAGAGATATTGTAATTAGGACGTAGGGAATTCGGCCCCTCGAATGCAGAATGCAGTGGGAGAGGGACCCTGGTCTCTGGGAGAACTCAAAGCAGCCGACAGAAGACGCGTCAGGAAATCAGGGTTGAAATCCTGGCTATGTTCATTCATTCACTCATGCGTTCAACAAGGATCTGTGTATTTAACGCCGAAGCGTACTGGTTTAACCTGTTCATTTTATATGTGCCAAATAATCGAACCACTTTAAGCGTCATTTATCAGTTTTGTGGTTGCTGTGAAATGTATCTAAAAATATCTGATTGTGGGTATGAGGATTGAGTTAGGATTAAACCGAAAAAGGAAGAAAAAAAAAAACGGAATTCAATACGATACTGCAGAACGAATTGCATGGATGAAGGACATGATTTTGCCTCATTAGCATCTGAGGAGGTGTCACCATCAGCAGACGAGGTGGCCGAGTGGTTAAGGCGATGGACTGCTAATCCATTGTGCTCTGCACGCGTGGGTTCGAATCCCACCCTCGTCGCGAGGTTCTCTTTGGACATCTGCCTGGGTACCTGAAAGGCAGTGGTTCCACGAGAACAGCCCCTTTACCGGAATAGTTCCGTATTCGCCGCTTAGTTGTGAGTACGGTCAGTATTTACCGTCAGATGCTTGTTTATACTCACGCGGAGCGGCCAGATTTTTCTGAGGAGGCAATTAGTTAATTGAGGGGGCATAGGAAAATATTGCCTAAACCGATATGTACAGCAAATATGTACTTGCAGGATATTTTCAGCCTATTTTTAACTACTGCAATTTTCACCCAGTTTGCTCATTTAAAGTGTCCCCCTTCCCAATAAACTACTTAAACGTTACTAAGGATCTCTGGCTTTGTGGAGGAGGGTATGTTGCTTCCCAGGAGAATTATTCGGTCTTCAGTTTTGAACAGAGTAGGAGACCGGAATACTGCTGTATGTGACGACAAATGTGCTGTGTAAAGCAGCAGAATGTGTTTCATGTTCAGATGTCTTGCCAGGAAGTACAAAAGCGTCTCCTCAGAGGTCCCACCGAGATTCGAACTCGGATTGCTGGATTCAAAGTCCAGAGTGCTAACCATTACACCATGGGACCAACTGAGAAAGCAAATAGCTATCCGTAGTGGTGGTTAAATAATTCCTCCATAATAACTTCGGTAGCTCCAGTGCAAAAGCGTTAGGTCAGGCTTCAGTGCGATAGACACTAAGTCAGATAACAGATAATGAAATCTGATGCTTTATTGTTGCTGGGGAAGAGGTAATGGGAAATTATAATTTGAAGCAATCTGAGCACTCTCTCTTCCGCTTCCGCCAGGAGCATAAATTAGCTTTCTGAAAGACCAGCAGGGGCGGATCCAGATTTTTGTGAAGTCTGAAGCTTCACAATTTAGGAGGTCCTTTTTAAGAAAAAGAATAGACTTTATCAACACAAAATTAGATACAGCCACTCCAAGGCATGTATGATGTATGCGAGAAAAGTTGGAGTAAAAAGAGGCTGCAGTCTTCACCAATTTCCACTATAAAATACTTTTGCAAGTTTCACAAAAACATCTGTTCATACAGGGCGACCCCTTTCAGGGCCTTGGAAAGGGCTCAGGCAAGTAAGGTGTCTTGAGGCACTTAGTGAGACTTTGGATAAATATCCCTCCAAAGAGCAGTTTGGCAATATCTATCAAAATAATCTCTAGCTCAGCAATTTTTCCTTAAAAACTCATCCTATAGAAATACAAAATATTTTAAAAAACTAAAATGTATGTCTAAGGATGCTCACTGTAATATTTTGCAATATCAGAAACTTGAAAATGTGTCCATCCATTTAATGGGAATAATAAACATCTACTAAAAAGAACGGGATAGATGTATGTACCCAGAGGTTGGTTTGACACTTTTTTTTTTTTTGCAAGTTTATGATTTTATTTAGTGTGTTAATATCACCTCATTGAGAAGACATGCAATTTTTAAAAGTTGGAGTCAAATTCACATAACATAAAGTTAACTGTTTTGAAGTGAACCATCCGGTGGCAGTTAGGACATTCAGAGTTTGTCCAACAATCATCTTTATCTAGTTCCCATACATTTTCATCACCTTAAAAGGAAACCTGATACCCATTAAGCAGTCACTGTTCCATTTCTCCTTCCCCTCAACCCCTGGCTACCATTAAAATGCTTTCTGTTTCTATGGATTGATCTATTCTGGATATTTAGTTTAAATGGAGTCATACAATATGTGACCTTTTGTGTCTAGCTTCTTGTGCTTAACATGTGTTTTCAAGTTTCCATGTTGTAGCCTGTATCAGTACTTATTTCTTTCTATGATTGAATAACATTCACTCGGTTTGGCAAGTTTTTGGGGAGGATTTAGTCTAAGTTTAAAACAAACAAAACCTGGAATGTTCTGAATCGTAATATATAGCATGACCTAATTTTTGTAAGTCATAGTTTATGAGTTTATGTATTCATTTTTAAAATAGGCTTGAGGAATATATCCCAAACTCTTGACATGAGTTTTTCTGAGAAGTGGAATTGGAAATGAAGGAATGTCTCACTTTTTGCCGTGTTCACTTCTGTGATATATATATATTTCACGTTAGTAATTAAAAGTGAAAATCCCCCCCCCCCAAATTTAATGCCCTTCAGTTGAGGACTTAGAAGTCATGTTTACTCCTACGTTCTCAGCATGTCCATGATCTTGGCAAGCAGAAAATGAAAGAGGTGGAAGCTAGAATCCCTGACTGCAAAGGATTAGCGGTTGATTAGGGGAAAACCACAAAAGATAATTGCAACACGTTAATAGTGGCTAGGAAAATGAATGGGGAGCTCCATCTCTGTCCTTTGAGGAGCTGATGACTTGGGCACATAGACAAAAATTTTATATACAATTTCACTGGGTTTAGCGACACACCCAAGGCCATTTACAGATCCCAAGGGTAAGAATTTTTGATTTAGAGATTTTGAAACAAAAGAAATATTCTGATTCTTCAGTCTCTTGAATCAGAAATGCCAAAATGTGAGTAATCAATACGGAACGAAGTAGAATGAAAGAGAGAATAGGGAAAGGAAGCCATTCAGCAATTCAACAAACATTCCTCGAGCATATTATTTACTGAGCGCTCTTAACAAGGCCACAGGGGCACGCTGGGTGGGCAGGAGGAAGGGGAATCAAGGCTGGCACTTGCGATGTGCTTCTAGACCTCCGGCAGAAACCGGCTCCTCAGCTTTTTCCTCTTGAAACAGAGTTTTCTCTTTGCTTAACTGCATCCACTCTAGCACTGCCAGCCTCGTGCATCTTCAAATACTTTGCCTGGCAGAGCACACTGCCTGAAGGAGCATGAGCCAGTTGGGAATTTTCTGGTTGCCCCAATCCAGTGACTCGTTAGACTCTGAAAACACGTCCCGACTTTTCTCGTTAGTTTTTTGGGGCCAGTTTCCCGGAGTTGTTTACAGTGTCGTTCACAGAGCCAGAAATGGTATAAATGGCTATTGCTGTAGTTAGGGGAGGAAGATCACTATATAGGTCTTGATTTTTCCCATCTGTAAAATAGTGTTACGGAAACGACAGGCCAGTCAAGAAACAAGCACCACTCGGAGGGTTGGAGTACCCAGATGTATTACACCGGCGGGCTCAGAGGGGCTTCTGCTCCGAAGCTCTGAGCACCTTCAAGATGTGCACGTGAGGTTTTATAGGGTAAAGTACAAGCTTGGGGGTATTCGGCCAATAGGCATGGAACAGCTTTAGCAGCAGCAGCATCACAAAAGTGGAGGCGGGGAGGCAGCAAACCAACATTCCAAAGCCAGATATGTATCTTTGAAAATCCAGCTGGCTAGCAAAAAAAAAAAAAAAAAAAAAAAAAAAAAAAAAACATTAACAGCAAACCAACACTAATTAACTTAGATTTACAAGTTAGTCTAGCAGAACTCAGATCAGTATTCCAATACTTAGATTTGTGAGTTATCTTGTTAGACCAGCCCAGCCTCTCCTTCACATTCCTAGACTTATGAGTTATCTTGTCAGACCAGCCCGGTTTTTCCTTCACATTAGATCTTACAGTTCTTTTTCGAGTCTGATTTATGGTGACTGGGAAAGGAGACGGTGGCTCAAATCTCACAAGAAAAGGCCGGGCGGAGCCCACAAATTCCCTGACTTGGCATTCGCGGCAGCGAGGCTCTTCTACGTTTGTCTTAGGATGCCGTGGTGAGTACCGCGGGTCTGAGTGCTAGAGATACGGTTTATCATCGTGACAAGAAAACCCAGAGCAGCCTCTACCCTAGCTCTACTCACCCCGTGAACCTTTTTTCCGCCGAATGACAGAGAACTGGGTAACTAGGGAGTGAAGGCTCTGTACAGTTTACAGAGTACTTGCTTCCCGACCTTCACGAGTCCCCGGTACCACGACCACCGAGATGAGATGACCACCTGGAATCCTAGAGCGGAACCGGAAGTGAGCGTAGCTCCCCGGGCCTGGCGGGAACGTGCCGGGGCCTGAGGCCAGTGTGTCAGGGGAACCGTTCCCTCGGCTTGGGAGTATTGCCCGCGGCCCGGTTATCTGGCTTAGCGCCAGAGGGGTCAGAGCTCCTCAGAGGTGGAAGCAGCGGCTGAGGGGAGGGTGTGTCTGCGCGGCGACCACCGGGCCTCCTCCGCCGACGGCTCGTGGTGTGGGAGGAGCCCTCACCCCTCAGCCCGGGCCTGGGCTACCCGGAGCATCGTTTCCGGACAGATCGCTCTGGTTTCCTCGCCGGGGCTTGTACTCCCAGGCTTTATTTAGGGCCAAAGTCTCCTCAGTTTTCCATCTCCCAAGTAACCCCGCAGCTTTAGTGAGTAGTTCTGTGCTCACTATTGTCGGTATTGTCAGAGGATGGCTTCACTTTCAGTGGAATTGCTCAAGTAACTGCCCGGTTGTCACCTAAACAAAAATTTGTTTCAGCTACGTCTGTACTTTTTGTGTGTTAACAGGGTTTTCTTATATCAAAAACTTTCCTTACCAAGGCGTGGGTGGGGACCTCAAGTAAAACCACCCGTCTGCCTTGCCTGGACCCTAGTCGAACAGTCTTCCTCTGAGCTGAACTGAGGATGGCGGCAGCCCCCGGGGTCCTCCCAGCCCAGGCTGGCCAGGCTTCAGAGGAACCAGGGGAGATTATCCAAGTAAAGGTTAAAGAAGAAGACCATATCTGGGATCAGGAATCCTGCGTACAGAGGCATTTGTCTCACACCAGGGAACTCTCTCGACAGCGCTTCAGGCAGTTCTGCTATCAGGAGACTCCCGGCCCCAGGGAGGCGCTGAGCCGACTCCGGGAACTTTGTCGTCAGTGGTTGAGCCCCGAGATACACACCAAGGAGCAGATCCTGGAATTGTTGGTGCTGGAGCAGCTCCTGACCATCCTGCCCGAGGAGCTCCAGGCTTGGGTGCGGGAGCAGCATCCTGAGAGTGGAGAGGAGGTGGTGACTGTGCTGGAAGATTTGGAGAGGGAACTGGATGAACCTCGACAGCAGGTGAGAAATTGGAGGTTGGAGGTGCCGTCTTTTGCGGAGAATTTGAGTGCATGGGTCCAAGGTGGAGGAAGCGGGATTAACTTCACACTGATGGCTGCGAATTCTGGTTCTGGGCATTATTATGTGATCGCTGATGTAGATAAATAGAATCATGCTTCTGGGATAACAGTTTTCATGTAAATGATAGCTAATCCTAGTAAGTAGATCATTTGACCAAATGGGAAACCTTGGTCTATCTCTTACCAGTAGAAAAATATATGTTATTTAGTGACTGTAAAATTAAAGTAGCTATCCCTTCTTATGACATCTACTACTTTTACCATGTATGAAAGCAAATCATTGTAAGAATATGAGGAATACCTTCTAGGAGAGATAAATAGAGAAGCAGCCTAATTTAATGGAAATATCAGGGAACAGTGAATCATAAAATCTGGGTTCTATGAGTCTCACTAATTAGCTATGTAACCTTGGGCATATCGCATCTTCTCTGGGCTTTAATGTCTTCATGTGTGCAATAAAGAGATTAACTGCATCATTTTCTAGAAACTTTTCAGTACTTACAGTTGTTGATATGTGAGGTGTATTGAGCCCAGTATTCTTTTACCATTACCCTCAAGGTTATTTTTAAGAGCATATACTGCTTTCTGTGACAGTAATTTTAGAACATTATGGATATTGCCAAACACTTACATTTCTGTAATGATACTGTCCATACTTTCATCTGAACTCTTTTTGAATATGAATGTTTTATGTATACAGTCTGATTTGTTAAAACACATTTTTCTAGAATGCAAAATCTTTCACATGAGATCAGTAAATAGGGAAATGAGTGAGTGTAATGATGAAATTTGCCAGCTCATACATGAGTTTTCCCAGAAAGTTGATGTTTGGGGCCACCAAGTAAGAGCAGCTGAATACAAAGTATGTGACTACAGCAAATGCAGTTACAAAGACATAACAGTACTGTACATAATGCTGGTTCACCTCCACATCCTTCCTCTTGGCTCTGTTGGCCCTAGTCACTGTTTTGAAAGTGCTTATTTGCATAGTTTCCTCCCATTTTGGTGCATTTTTTGCTTAAGTGTTTTGTATTCCAGAAAATGAGCAAGCAAGGGGGTTTGCAAGTGCCACAGAAGCATCTTGGTGATAAAATTTCTGCTAGTGAGTATAAAACATGAAAAGACTTAACAACTGAAGAAAAGCTAAAAATTATAAAACGTTTTGAGAGAAATGAAAGAACATGTGACACTGATCGTGCAACTGGCATTAAAGTCAACTTCACGAACAATTAGAAACAATGCTGGGAAAATAAACAAAATTTATGTAGCTGGAGCAGCAGCCAGTGCTACAAAATCTGTTAGAACAAGGCTAAGGAAATGGAAGAAATGGAACACTTGTTATGTGTGTGGATTGAATACCAAACAAAGAAGCAATCAGGGCAACCTTTCTCAAAATTAAAGAGAAGATGTTAGCAATATATAAAGACCTTAAGAGGAAAGTGGAAAATCCTGCAGAAGTGCCTTCATTTAGTGCAAGTAGTGGCTGGTTTAGTGGCTTCAAGAACCACTATCATTTCCACAATGTTGAGCTCTCTGGTGAAGCTGTGAGTGCAGAAGAAGCTGCAAAGACATTTTCCCCAGTGTTAAGAAACTTGATTGATGAAGAAGGCTATAACCTGGATCAGACTTTAATTTTCATGAAACCAGTCTCTGTTGGAAGTAAATGCCCTCAGGGGCTTATGTCTTGAAGGAGGAAACATAAACTCTAGTGTTTAAGGCTACAAACAATCAACTGATTGGGATACTGAGTGCAAATGCCAATGAGGATTTAAAGCTAAAGCCTGGGTAGTATATCACTCTGCCCCCACAAGCCTTAAAAGGAATTGTAATGACTAGCCTGAGGGTTCTGCTGTAGATCTAGCAAGAGAGGCTGGATGACAGGGCAGATATTTACCTATCTTCTAGGTGATGTTTTTGTAGATGATTTTTTTAAATATTGCAAGAGAAACAATTTGTCTTTAAAATTCTTATAATTCTCAGTGATATAGTTACTGAACTTTCTTCAAATATTAGAGCTCTCTTTTTAACTACTAATATAACTACTTTACTCCAGCCCCTTGATCACAGTGTGATCATAGCCTTTAAAGCTTTTTTTTTTTCTTTTGGTCAATGGAGATATTGGGGATTGAATCCAGGAACTCGTGCATACTAAACATGCTGAGCTATACCTCCCACCCCTGAAGCTTATTATTTAAGGATAACATTCAAGATGAATATTGTACCTACAGGGGGTGATAATGCACACATAGTGATTGAATTCTGGAATTGACTCAAGATTAAACTTACTGAAATTATTGTGGAGGCCTGGAATAATGTCACAAAAGCCTGCTTGCATGAGGTGTGGTGTAAAATTTTCACTAATTTAATTCATGATTTTAAAGGCCTTGAACCTTCAGAAGAGTTCCCCCAAATCAAAGCAAGCTGTGTTGCTCTTGCAAAGGAGGTTGGATTTGAAAAAGTTGAGAGTGAAGATACTGAGGCTTAGATGGAAGATGTGCTAAGGTGATGACGCATTTCAAAAAGCTGCCCCACAAGAACTTTTCACTTCTCAGTTATCTTCTGCTTTAAGTATGATAGAGAAGCAGTTGCAGTGGATAGAAGATAATAACTACAATGCAGAACATGGCAGGATTACACTTTGTGCCATAAGGTCCTATTTGGAGCCATATAAGCAGTTTCTTTATGAAGGAAGGAGAATATTTAAGCAACAAACACAGTGTCAAGTAAAATAAAAACAAGATGATGAGCCAGAACTATCATTATATTTCTTGTAATATCACTACATTTTTGGGAAATGTGCAAATGCTTGTTCACCTGAACTTCTGGTGATGATAGCCTTCCACCCTTGCCTCACCCTTTCCTTATGTGAAGGAAAAGCCCAGCTGGGCTAACAAGCTAAGTCACAAATCTAAGTGTAACAAGTGTCGGATTACTGATTTGAGTTCTGCTGGGCTAACTCGTAAATCTGAAGTTTAGTGTCAGTTTACTGGGCTAACGAGCTAAGTCACAAATCTAAGTGTGATAAGTGTTGGTTTACTGATATAAGTTCTGCCGGGCTAACTCGTAAATCTGAAGTTTAGTGTCAGTTTACTGGGGTAACAAGCTAACTCATAAATCCAAGCTCAACAAGTGTCAGTAACGTGATCTGTTCCGAATCGATAAGCTCCAGTGTACTGATTCCTTGCTTTTTGTTGTTTGAGCCTTATTAGCTAATAGCCCCATACTTGTAATTAACCCTATAAAACCTCATGTGCACGTCTTGGAGGTGCTCAGAGCTTCGGAGCAGAAGCCCCTCTGAGCCCGCCGGCGTAATAAATCTGAGTACTCCAACCTTCCGAGTGGTGCTTGTTTCTTGGCTGGCCTGTCGTTTCCGTAACACTTACACCAATTTCTAGCAAGATACCATCACCCTTCTAAGGCAAAATCCTATACTTAATGTAATACTTTTTTATTTTAACAAATCTTTTTGACTATACTTGTGTTTTTACTAGAATTGCTATAGTTTTATTAGTGCTCTCATGACAAAGTTGTGTAGAACTTAGTCTACCCTAAACTTTATTTTCTCCATGATTCCTGTTATTTTTTGTGCAGTTTTGCAGAAAGCATATTTTTTTTTCATGAGTTCATATGTTATTGCATAGATGCCTGTATAGGTAGTCTCTTACCTCTAGGCAACACACCTTTTCTCTTTGTTTCAAATAAACAATAATGGTTTTTTCCCTTAAGATATATCTGTTAACTTTAAAATTTTTCCTCTTCTAGCTTTGTTGAAAAATGCAGTGTTTGGTCATTCCTGGGTAATGTTCAGGGTTATGCCCTGATCATATTTGATAGTTTTTCATATGATTCAGGGTTATAGATATTTCTTAGTCTTGTTGAATATCGTTTGCATAAATGTTTCTCATTTTTCTTGTTTCTATGTGATTTCTGAAGGAAAGGGAAAGACGCCGTTGTTGCAGATGCTTTTAGCCGCCAACCTGATACATACCTCTTCTTCCTTTAAAAATGTTGGTTTTGTTCATTTTGGCTATGTACCTAACTAAATACTTTTTGGCTTCCCTTGTACTGGAGTTGACCATGCAACATAGTTCTGGCCAGAGAGAAATAGGCATATTTTCTGGGGGTTTCTGGCGAAATTTTTACTTTCCTTACAAAGTGGCACAAGTGTGTTTAGTTCTGCCTTTTCCCACATCATCTCTTGAATGTGAATGTGATATCTGGAGCTGTGGTAGCCACGATGTGATGATAAGCATGATGACAAATGCCAATATGTTATGAATGGCAGAGCAGAAATATAAAGACAACTAGGGTCCCTGACAAAACTGTTAGGTATGGGAATCAATTCCAGTAACTGCCCTTCTCTGGATTTCTTATCATATGACAAAAATGAACATAGTCCAGAAAACATACATATTGGATGGTGTGACAACTGAATTTATAGATTCATATTTTACAAAGTTAAGTAAATTAACTTACATAAAGGCTGAAAGAAAGAATACATTAGAGCTTTAAATAGGTCCTTATTTATTTCTGGTTTCCCAAGAAAGTGTAACCTAATGAAATGCCAGTGTAACAAACAGTGCCATATGGATGATTTGGAGGTAAACATGCTTTTCTGTTGAAGGCAGTGTTTATTCAAAGTCAGTGGTAATAACTTTTCTTTTTAATATTCCTGCCAGATAAACCTATTTGTGATCATTGATATCCTCTCCTATTCATTATCTTCCTTATTTAACTATACCATTAGTTAAGTTTGATATTGTCATAGTCTGTTCAGGCTGCTATAACAAAATACCACAGACTTGATGGCTTATAAACAAATAAAAACAATGGTCCTGGAGGCTGGAAATCCAAGACAAGGGTGCCAGTATGTTTGGGTGAGAGCCCTCTTCTGGGTTGTACATTGGCTTGGTGCCACCTGTTTTATTACAGGACTAATCCCATTTATGAGGGCTCCACCTTCATGACCTAATCACTCCCAAAGCCCTGCCTCTTAAAACCATCACTTTGGGTGTTAGAATTCCAACATGTGAATTCTGGGGGGACACAAACTTTCAGACCATAGCTGAGTCCAAGAGATACTACCTGCCAATGTTAAGTAACATAAAGAAGTAAGCAAACAGAACCCAGGGAAGCTGAGGAACACAGCCAACCACCCAGTGTCCACTGAAGTGAATTCTAAGGGAATTATCTTGTTTGGTGATAACTTAATGAGATATCACTATATTATAGATGCATCTATAGCCAGTGAAGATATCTGTTCTGCTTAGAACCCCAAACTTGAAGACAATAGAAAATGAAATTCTACCCACTGTCTTAGGAAAAACAAAACTAATTGCTTATTTAGAAACTTTATTCCTATGTATAAATAAGCATGAAAGAATCAGTAGGAAAAACTTGAAGAGTAAAGAAGACAGGAATAGTCTTAAGTCTTATTAGATACTAACATACCATAAAGCCTCTTTAGATAAAATTGTGGTACAGACACATGAATAGATGGCTCAATGAAACAACAGAAAATACCAAAGTTGACTGGATCACATATGAAAATTGAGTATACGATATATGTGCCATCTCAAATCACTGTGGGGGGAAATGGTGTTCTACATAAATGGTGTTCGGACAAAGAGATAGACATTTTGAAAAGAAACACATGAAGCCCATAACTTGCACCACATCCCAGAACCAGAATAAACTTTAAATGTGTCAGAGATCAATATATAAAATTTTAAACATCCAAGAATAAGTGAAAACATGAATGACTTTTAAAAATAATCTGGATATATAGAATTACTCAAAATCCAGAAGTAATATCAAAAACTTTTTTTCTACATGGAACATTTTAAAAATGGAGGCCAAAAAAAAAAAAAAAAAACCCCACAAGCAAATCAAAATAATAAACTAGCAAAATGTTTGCAAAATATATCATAGATATAAGTGAATCTCCTTAACAAATGCAATAAAAATGATCATGAGACATGAGCAGGGTTTTTTTTTTACAAACAAATGGCTATGAAAATATGCTCAACTTCAATCATAAAAAGAACAAATCACAACAACACTGAGGCACCATTTGTCACCTATCAGATTGGCAAAAGTTTAAAAGCTTGACACAATCTGTTAGCCTGACTGGGAAAACAGGTACTTTCATATGTAGCTGGTAGAAGTGCAAAATGGTACCATCTGTACAGAGGGATTTTGGCACCATCTAACACCTATTTATCCATTTACCATTTGACCCAGCAATACTGCTTTTGGGAATTTACTTAGAAATTCTTGTTTAGAAGTTACTTACAAGGCTACAAGTAAGAAACAACATAAACATAGTTTTTCATTGTAGCATTATTTGTAAAAGCAAAATATTGTAAACAGCCTACATGCCCTTCCATGTAGTGGCACATCAATATAGCAGTCCTATGTAGACACAGACAAAGAATAAAGAAGATATCTATGAACAAGTATGAAATGATTTCCAGATAATATTTTTATATTAAGTGAAAAAGGAAGGTGTAAACTACTACATATAATATAAAAAGTATACACATGTTTACATTTAACTTGTATATATAATACATGTGTATATACATGCAAACATATATGTGTATATATGTATATATAATGTTTTTACTTAGTTTTACAAAAATAAACACAGAGGGTAAAGCATCAACAACAAAAAATGGTTTCTGGGAGTAAGGGAGATGAGAATGTAGGCCATGAGCAAGACTTCTCTGAATATAGATTTTAATTTTTTAATATGTAAATGTTTTAAGTATTCTAAAAATATTAAATTCAAAAAGATAAACAAATGAAGTCAACAGTATATCAAATTAATAACAATAACAGAGGAACAAATAATTCAGGTGATTTGAATATAGTATTCTGACCACATACTCTTAGTGGGATACAATCTATGGACCTATAAAACTACAAAGCTATGTTAAATTTTTCTTAGTAGGTATGTTGTTGGAAGCTTTCTGCAACACAAAGCATTGTGCTTCTGAAACTATTTTGTGTTATTGTAGTTTAGAGCAAGTGAGTGTGTGTGTGTATATATATATATATAGTTTTGAACTGCTTTTTTTCACTGTGGGAGAAGGGAGATATTAATATGAAATATGGAAAGGTGAGGAAATTTCTATGGTGTTGAAATAGAATTCACGATATTTTATAGAATGTATTTACTAGCTGTATCCATGAAAAGGCCTACAGGTAATGACACCTCATTAAAAATGAGCCTTCCTACTACTCAATCTCTGTTACTAAAGACTGTTGTCCTCTAGAATAAATAAAGACTTCTTGGGAAAAACAGTTGAAACTAGGTTTGAGACAGGAAAAATCCAATATGGTTCTTGTACTGTTTATCATTCTAGAAAGCTTGGATATGCTATTAAAAAGAACACTAGTGGGATCATATCAAAAGGATTCAGGAGCCATATCAAAGGGGTTCCCACCAGCCAAATCTGAGTCAGTTTGAACAGCAGAGTGAGTAAGGATAGAATGGATTTTAAAATAAGTTTATAGTGATACCCAGAAAGAGAAACAGACATAACCGAAACATGGAAGCAATCTGAATGTCCATTGACAGGTGAATGGATAAAGAATATGTGTATATATATAATGGAATATTACTCAGCGATAAAAAGGGATGAAATAATGCCATTAGCAGCAACATGGATGGACCTAGAGATTATCATACTAAGTGTAGTAAGTCAGACAGAGAAAGACAAATATCCTATGATATCACTTATATGTGGTATCTTGACATATAAAAATGACACAAATGAACTTACTTCCAAAACAGAAATAGACTTGCAGACATAGAAAACAAACTTATGGTTACCAAAGGGGAAATGGGTAGGGGGATGAAGGGATGAATTAGGAGTTTGGGATTAACAGATAGACACTACTATATATAAAATAGATAAACAACAAGGACCTACTATATAGCATGGGGAACTATATTCAATATCTTGTAATAACCTATAATGGAAAAGAATATGAAAAAGAATTATATATATGTATAACTGAATCACTTTGCTGTACAGCTGCAACTAACACAACCTTGTAAATCAACTATACTTCAATTCTAAAAAAACGTGAATTAAGAAAAGGATGGACAGAAATCTCTTTATAGAAAATTATTATCTAATAAATATAGATGAAATTATAAAAGTAAGAAGTCACTATTTTGCAGTCCCCAGTATAAAAATAGATTCAAGCAAAAATCATCAGCGAATGCTAAAACCTTTGGGGAACAGAATATTTGCATAGTTTGAAATTATTACCCCATGAATATTAATTACAGTGGAAAAAATATGTTTTCAAATGGATGGATCTGGTGGTCACTGCCTTAACTAAGTAATCTATTTTAGCATTATCTACAATGAAATAACTTGATAACTTGATGTACCTTGTGATATGACACAATAAGTACATGTCACTTATGGAATATTCTTCCAAAAATGTTTAACCAGAATCTACTTGTAAAGAAACAATCAGTCAAATTCCTAATGTGGGATATTCTATGACAACTAGCTCTGACTTTTTAAAATTTAGTGTCATTAAAAAAGCAGGAAGTGATTTTAGATTAAAAGAAGCAAGAGAGATATAACAGCCAAACACAATGTGTAAGTATTGATTGGACCATGGACTTAGAAAAACCCCATAAAACACAGGTGACCTTTGAACAACTCCAGAGAAGGGGTGAAGGGTTAGGGGCACTGACTTTCTGCACAGCTGAAAATACTCAGTCCTCCCTATATGTGATTCTTCCATATCACCTTCTACATTTGCAGATTCAACCAGGGGATTATGTAGTACTGTAATATTTACTGTTGAAAAATATCCACCCATAAGTGGACCCCCAAGGCTCAAACCAATGTTGTTTAAGGGTCAACTGTATATTTTGGGGACAATTGGGTAAATTTAATTTTAAACCATATACTAGATGATTAGTGTAAGAAGGTAATGTTTTCACCAAATGTAGTTATCTAATTTGATTGGCTTTTTTTCCCATCCGTAACACACTGGGTTAATGTTTTCAACATTTGGTCTAAAACAACTGTCAGCTTTCTTCCTGGGTTAAACAGCTTGTTAGTCCCTATTAGATAATTTGCATACCCCTCACCTCAAATACTTACTCTTAATTGTTCACACTGAAACTCATTTACAATTTTCTTCCAATTATCACAGTTTAGGACCAATTCCTTTAATGTGCTTCCGTTGTTATTCCCCAAAACAGAAATCACAGAGATGCACATCAACTCCTTTCCAATGGAGATAGTCAGTTTCTGTTGTATGGCTCTGGCTTTATTCTTCTTAGCATTTTAAATTTCTCTTCTTAATCTCTCTTGCACTCCTCTTTCAAATTCAATGAAGACTTTTGTTCTTCTAATAGTCATTCTATTTCAGTAGAATGTTTTGAGGTTTAGCTATGGTTTGTGCAGTGATCGCTTATATTAATTTCCAAATGTACCTATTTACCCCTAGGTCCCACAGGGCGCATATGGGCAGGAAGTTCCTATGGAAGAAATGACAACTCTGGATACTACAAAGGAGTCCTTAAGTACCCATCTGCAGTCTCTAGAAGACAGAATGGAATGTGAATCCCCAGAGCCACACCTCCTTCAAGATAATGGTGAGGCTAATGTAGTCTCTGGAAAGAGGATGAGATTTGGGAGAGGGAAGGGTCCAGTAGTTGAAAGGTTGTCAAACTTCTTTCCATTGCAGCTTCTACTGAATATAGCTGAAGGAAAGGCTGACCAGTGTAGTACAGTGCTATTAAAGGAGCTGAATTAAGCAGTCAGGTAATAATGTAAAAAATAGTTGAACACACGATTTTTCATGGATATTTTGCAATGGAATTAAGTGCCTGTGGATAAATCAGCGATGGCTTTCTATATTAATGTTGACCACTTGTCAATGTAGTCACAGGTCACATTTCTATAGCCTCTGCTCCCAATTCTTGTCACTGTTTAATATGACTGTTTAAGACTTGGAAATACTACTTGGAAGTTCTACTGAAGAAAATGGAATTTCTGAGCTCTATGTCCATTAACGATCTAAGGACTCTTAACAGTGTTGTGTATGGTGGAGGCAGGAGCATAGGCTGGCCTGGTTCTGGAGCAGCTGTCTTTTCCAAAAGGCTTAAGTATAACTGACACAATTTTTTTCTTTTATTATAGTCCTAGCATCTCCCTATTTTCTGCTTACCCTAGACCTACTAATATTGACTCTACTAA
Source organism: Camelus dromedarius (assembly GCF_036321535.1). Classification (NCBI taxonomy): domain Eukaryota; kingdom Metazoa; phylum Chordata; class Mammalia; order Artiodactyla; family Camelidae; genus Camelus; species Camelus dromedarius. Next base: position 18,560,488 of record NC_087454.1, on the reverse strand, counting down.
TTTCTGGAGCTCATATTCTCCTGGTTCTCATTTACATTGCCCTATATTTTTTCCCTCCCCCTAATTTATCGTATTTACCTTCGTGTTCATGGCTCCATAGCATGATACAAAATGTATCAGCATGGAAAGAAATACTATCTCTATAATGGTCTTTTCAGTCACATTTTGAGATAGCGCTTATCATGAGTGTTGCCATCTTCATTATAAGTTAATTAACAAATTTTTATCCAATATTTTTCTATGTAGTAGTGTGTTAGATAATGGAAAAGATACTAGAGAAAAAGGTGACCCCTGTTGTTACCGAAATATTGGCCCCCGTCTCTGACAAGCCAAATAACCCAGAGACAAGTTCTTGGAGCTTAGAAGAAAAGAGGCAATTTTATTGCTTTGCCGGGCAAAGGGGACTCACAGCAGGCTAGTGCCTTCAAAACTGTGAACCCACCTTGGGAATGGGGTGGGGTGGTTATATAGCCATAGCTCAAAAAATAAAGCATCGATAATAATCAACAGAATCATCTCATCAGAAGACAGAATGGCGTCTAGGCGACCAATTCTATACAGGCTAGCAGTTAGGTTAGATCTCTTTATCTCGTAAGCACTCAAGGTGTGGTCTTCTTGGTAACTTAGGCTATTTTGTAAGGTTACAGTCCTGCGACCTTCTCCTTGGGGAAGGACTCAGAGACCAAACATGATTATTACTTTCAATTACTGGAATAAAGTAGAAACAGTAAGATCAATAGCTTTAGTTTTGACAATGGGCCTGGAACTGTCAGTCAGATCAGTTGACCGTTTTAAGGGCAAGCATATGAATAAGCAATCTGTTAGCCTAAGTGTGGCCATTTTATTAATCCTCCTTCACTGTCTCTTTAGTAACTTATAATTGTGTTAGTTCCACATATGAAACAGTTAAAGAAGAAACTGTTACAGTGCTAGTTTGTGTTATGTATAGATTATGTTTTCAAGAAAGGAGAACTAACTGTAAGCTTAAATTAAATGATCAAGGAAATCTTGTTGAAGTAATTGAGAGTTAAGTGAAGCCAAAATACTCAGTAACATATTAATTTGAATGTAGTTTTGGAAATTATGAACATTTGAGAATTATTTAAATTTACCATTCAATTTGGTATGCAGATTGGTAGTATAAACAATGTTGACTTGAGAGAAAGTATTTTTTTCTAAGCAGCCGTAAGACTTCTAGAGGTAATATGCTAATTCTAAATTATTCTTTTTTTTTGAAATAGTTTCCTTAAGACTAGCCAAGTTTGAATTATTCTAAATGCTTCTGTTATTATGAATATTCTAAACATTTATTTTAATATGCTATATTAAGTCAGAGATTTTTTCACTACTTCAGGTTCATCTACTTCTTTTTTAATAATAAAAATAAATTAGTTATTCGTGTTGAGTTTATAGTTTCACAAGCATGGAAAGGGAGCTGATGTAAATATATGATATTGAAACTTAAGCCCCAAGTGTTGCTACAACAGCTAACCTGACTGAATAAAACAAAATGTGGTATAGTAAAGGGCTTTTAAGAAATTTATTACTATATTTCTGAGGCTTCTCTAACCAACCAACCAAACAAACAAAAAACCCAAAACAAAAAACACCAAAAAAGTTCTTATGTCGTTAATAAAGTTAATAAATAGATGAAAAAACAATAAACATTGGTTTGCTTCCTGTTTTACATAAAATTGTGCTTTACTTTAAGGCTAACTCTGGATACAGCTCTGGAAAGTCACATTCTGGCTTTCTACTCTTTACTCTATCAGAACTTTTTGTTCGTGGCTAGAGTTCTTCATTACCTTCTCTTTATTCCTCCAAGGGTAGTCTCCCTAACGAAAATTGTAGCCCTCCTCTTGTGTGTCCATAGCATCTACTTCTACTCCAAGCTCTAGTGGCTAATTGGGCAATGTATATATTTTAGATTATATTCCCAAATATACTAATTGATTTTTTCCTTTTTATTTTAGAGTCATTTTTGTGGCTTTCCATGATGTCTCAAAGCATGGGTGATGATAACTTCAGTAGCTTAGATACTAATGAAGCAGAAATTGAACCAGAAAACATGAGAGAAAAGTTCTTCAGAAGCTTGGCAGTATTACTGGAAAACAAAAGTAATAATACCAAGATATTTTCTAAAGCAAAGTACTGTCAATTAATAAGGGAAGTGAAAGAAGCTAAAGCTAAGGCAAAAAAAGAATCAGTTGACTACCGTCGCTTGGCTAGATTTGATGTGATCCTTGTACAAGGGCATGAGAAGCTGATTGAGGCTATAAATGGGGAAACAGATAAAATACGGTATTATTTACACAGTGAAGACTTATTTGACATACTGCATGATACACATCTCAGCATTGGACATGGCGGACGGACCCGCATGGAAAAAGAGTTACAAGCAAAATACAAGAACATCACAAAAGAAGTTATAATGCTATACTTGACACTCTGCAAACCATGCCAACAGAAAAATTCAAAACTCAAGAAAGTTCTAACATCGAAGCCAATTAAAGAAGTTTACTCAAGATGCCAAGTGGATCTTATAGACATGCAATTGAATCCTGATGGGGAGTATAAATTTATTATGCATTATCAAGACCTTCGTACAAAGTTGAGTTTTTTGCGATCATTAAAATCTAAAAGACCTAAGGAGGTTGCACATGCTCTTTTAGATATTTTTACAATTATTGGAGCACCGAGTGTCCTACAATCTGACAATGGGAGAGAATTTTCAAGCCAGATTGTCAGTGAACTCAGTAATATTTGGCCAGAACTGAAAATTGTCCATGGGAAACCTCAGCCTTGCCAAAGTCAAAGTTCCGTAAATCAGACTAATGAGGATATCCAAAATCAGATTATCTCCTGGATGCAAACTAATAATTCATCACACTGGGCTGAATTTTTGTGGTTTATTCAGATGACCCAAAATCAACCCTATCACAGAGGCATGCAGCAGACTCCATGTGAAGGTACATTTATCTCTGAAGCTAAACTGGGCCTGCCTCATTCTCAGTTAACTGAAGAACTTGTTGCCAGTCTGAACACAGAAAATGAATCAGACCAGACTGACAAAGAATTTGAAAATACTCAAAGAGCCCAGTATGAAGAAAACATTGAGACAGGAACAGATAGTAGTGATATTGAAGAGAATCTTTCTATTACTCCTAAGATGGCCCAAAAAACTCCTCCTGAAAGCAGACTGAATTTTTTATCATGTGTAGTTTGTGAAAAAGAATGTACAGGTGCTAATAGTTGTGTATCATGTGATAGAAGTGTCCACGCAGTCTGTGGAGTGCCCTCTCAACATGAGACTGAGGGTTATTGTCATAGAGTAACTTGTAGTCTTTGCTGTGAGACCACGACAGCGAAAAGGAAACATGATGAAATTTCAAAAAGTTTGACTGCTCAACCTTCCAAAATGTTGAAGCCATCAGAGACACCATTTTCACCAGACAAAGTAGGAGATTGGGTAAGAGTTTGAGTGTCTTCTGTAGATCAAAGCAGGAGAGGAGCCTTATTACACTTTACTCTGATCGTGATGAGTGAGAATTTTTTGACATGGTATGCCAAAGGACACTGTGGCCATCTTGGATATATTTTCTCCAAAGAAAGGCCAATTAATTGTTTTAATGCTCTCTCTCCACTCCTTTTTTCAAGTTTAAAGTTATAACTTTGGATGCTGCTTTATTTATTATTCTGGGGTGGGGACAGTAGTATCTCTTTTACATTCTTCTGATGTCAGACATTTCTTTGGGGAATGAGAAAGCTAGAATCCAGGGGATAACTGGTATGCATGCTGTATGTTTCTACAGAAGGATAAATTTGGGAACAGATGAATTTAACATTACTTTGTTTTAATTGTATGTGAGTTTGGGTGAGGAGATAAGTTAAGAAAGGGCATCTCAGCTCAAGTGAAGAAATATTTAGGAAGGGCAGGAGATGATAAATTTGGTTGGGAGATAATGAGCTTGTGTTGGGAAAGATTTTAGTTTTGTGATTTAAATGGAGAGTGTGAAATAAGGCCAAAGAGATTTTCAGTCAGCAGATTTCATGAAGTAGAGCTAATGTATGTTCAGGTTAATGTTTGAAATATGCAGGTTACACATGATTTGGGTGAGTGCTACTCAGAGTGTGATCTTCAGACCAGTTATGGTCTGCAAACTATTTATACTGGTCAATAATAAGGTACAAATTGAGAGTATTTGGAAACTTACAACAATTTGACATTGCTGCAATACCCAAGCACATGATTCATGAACTCATCTTTTCAAATAGAATATTTAATTTGGGTGTTAAACTCTCAAAGTGAGTCAGTAGGAGCTATACATTAGTCAAGTACAGTAGGTTCAGATTACAATGTGTAATATGCTGTGGTTAGCTTGTCAGCTGTAACCCAAAAGTATGTAAAACTCTGAGAAAATGTAAGCATTTATTTATCTTTATAACTTAATTTAAAAATCATTGTATGTTTTTAATCAAGCCTAGTTTTTTTATTTCTAGTTTGACATTATTAGATAAAGGAGGAAAGTAAAATTTGTATTACTTTTTTTTTTTTTTTTGCTTTTTTAAAATTTTATTTTTTATTGAAGTGTCGTTGATTTTCAATGTTAGTTTCAGGTGTACAGCAAAGCAATTCAGTTATACATATACATACATATAAATATTTTTTTCAAATTCTTTTCCATTATATGTTATTACAAGAAATTGAATATAGTTCCCTGTGCTATATAGTAGGTCCTTGTCATTTATCTATTTTACATATAGTAATGTGTATCTGTTAATTCCAAACTCCTAATTTATCCCTCCCTCACCCTTTCCCTTTGGTAACCATAGTTTGTTTTCTATGTCTATGAGTCTATTTTTGGTTTGTAAATAAATTTATATCATTTTTTTAAGATTGCACATATAAGTGATATCATATAATATCTGTCTTTCTCTGACTTACTTCACTCAGTATGGTAATCTCTGGGTCCATCCATGTTGCTGCAAATGGCATTATTTCATTTTTTATGGCTGAGTAATATTCCATTACACACACACACACACACACACACACACACACACACACACACACACACACACACACCCCTTCTTTATCCATTCATCTCTCCATGGACATTTAGGTTATTTCCCTGTCTTGGCTATTGTAGATAGTGCTGCTGCAAACATTGGGATGCATGTGTCTTTTCAAATTATAGTTTTCTCTGGATATATGCCGAGGAGTAGGATTGCTGGATCATATGGTAAGTCTATTTTTCATTTTTTAAGGAACCTCCATAGTGGCTACACCAATTTACATTCCCACCAACAGTGTAGGAGGGTTCCTTTTTCTCCACACACTCTCCAACATTTATTTTTTTGTAGACTTTTTAATGATGGCCATTTTGACTAGTGTGAAGTGATATCTCATTGTAGTTTTGATTTGTATTTCTCCAATAAAAATTTGTATTACTTATTTTTAATTCTAATTTGCAGGTGGCAAAACAAGCTTCATTGGACTTTTTTGTAAAGAAAAGGCACTCCTTTTCTGAATACGGCAGTAGTAGTAAAAGAAATGGTAACAATGGAGGTCATCCTGAAGAACTGAAAACCAAAAGAGTTCATGCTAGTTTTACCCGGAAGTATGATCCTTCATATATCGAGTTTGGTTTTGTAGCTGTAATTGATGGTGAAGTGCTGAAACCACAATGTATTATTTGTGGAGATGTACTGGCTAATGAAGCAATGAAACCATCAAAACTTAAGCGGCATCTATATTCAAAACATAAAGAAATAAGTTCACAGCCAAAAGAATTCTTTGAAAGAAAGAGTAGTGAATTGAAAAGCCAACCAAAACAGGTGTTCAATGTTTCTCATATAAACATTAGTGCTTTGCGGGCTTCTTATAAAGTAGCACTTCCAGTGGCTAAGTCTAAAACACCATACACAATTGCCGAGACCCTAGTGAAGGACTGCATCAAAGAAGTTTGCTTGGAAATGTTGGGTGAATCAGCAGCAAAGAAGGTAGCTCAAGTACCACTTTCCAATGACACCATAGCGCGACGTATTCAGGAACTGGCTAATGATATGGAAGATCAACTCATAGAACAAATAAAACTAGCCAAGTATTTTTCATTGCAACTTGATGAATGCAGAGATATTGCTAACATGATCATTCTTTTAGTATATGTGAGATTTGAACATGATGATGATATAAAGGAAGAATTCTTCTTTTCCGCCTCTTTACCAACAAACACAACTAGCTCAGAACTGTATGAAGCTGTGAAGAATTATGTTGTCAACAAATGTGGTTTGGAATTCAAGTTTTGTGTGGGAGTGTGCTCTGATGGTGCAGCTTCAATAACAGGAAAACATTCTGAAGTGGTCACCCAGATTAAAGAACTTGCACCAGAATGTAAAATAACACATTGCTTCATTCATCGAGAAAGTCTTGCCATGAAAAAAATATCACCTGAACTAAATAGTGTGCTTACTGACATAGTAAAAATTGTGAATTATGTAAAATCTAATGCATTAAGCTCAAGATTATTCTCTTTATTATGTGATAATATGGAAGTTGATCATAAGCAACTCTTGCTGCATGCTGAGATACGGTGGTTATCACGGGGAAAAGTTCTATCAAGAATGTTTGAAATACGAAATGAACTCTTAGTATTCCTACAAAGCAAGAAACCAGTTTGGTCCCAGCTTTTCAAAGATGTGAATTGGACAGCCAGACTTGCTTATTTATCTGATATCTTCAGTATTTTTAATGATCTTAATGTTTGCATGCAAGGAAAGAATGCAACATGTTTTTCAATGGCAGTTAAGATTGAAGGACAAAAACAAAAGTTGGAAGCTTGGAAAAAAAGAGTTTCTACCAATTGTTATGACATGTTCCATAATTTAACAACAGTTATAAATGAAGTAGGTAATGATCTTGATATTGCACATCTGCAAAAAGTTATCAATGATCATCTTACAAATTTGTTAGATTGTTTTGAATTGTATTTTCCATCGAAAGAAGATCCACGCATAGGAAATTCATGGATACAAAATCCATTTCTTTCATCAAAAGATAATTTAAATTTAACTGTAACCCTACAGGATAAGTTGTTGAAGCTGGCTACTGATGAAGGATTGAAAATGAATTTTGAAAATACAGCATCACTTGCTTCATTTTGGATAAAAGTTAAAAATGAATACCCTGAGCTTTCTGAGATTGCTTTAAAATCTCTTCTTCTTTTCCCCTCAACATACCTCTGTGAGACTGGGTTCTCTACTTTAAGTGTTATTAAAACAAAACATAGAAACAGTTTAAATATACATTATCCCCTGAGAGTAGCATTGTCATCAATCCAACCTAGATTAGACAAATTAACAAGCAAGAAGCAAGCTCACTTATCACATTAAAACTTTAAATATTGATTTATAAGGTGTTACTTCAAAGTATGTATATAGGCATTATGGGAGTATGAAAAGTATGATTAAATTACCAATTCTCTACATAATTGCCTATATGTACACTTTCAGCTAAGAAAGTGTACAGTTTTTATAATCCTTTTATTTCTCCCTGTTATATTTATTAAGATGTAATTTTAAATCTGTTGATTCTAATATTAAAAAACTTGGTCTTGTATTTTGTATGTCTTTTTATTGTATTTCATTAGGATATTAAGATTGTAAGATGCCTTCAGGATGGGGAATAATTTCTTTGAAATGGCGGACTTGATCAGTGAAGGGAAGTGAATTCAAGGGGTAAAATTAGAATTCAAATGCAAGGGAGGGGGTCAATAAGATGATAAGCTTGTTAAGCTGATCCTTAGTGGTTTGGTTGGAAGTTGATAATAAGTTTGTTTTGTAGGTGCATGTTTAGACACAGTGTGTAAGTAGGTAAGTGTAGGGGGAAACTATCAATACTTACAAAAGCCCAAATGGGAAACAACCCAAATATCCATTCACAGAATAAAATGTACTATGTTTATTCAACAGCTGGAATACATTGGTGAAAATTAGTTATTGTGGAGGGAATTCTGGGGGGTGATGAAATATTCTATATCCTGTTTGTGGTGGTGTTTACTATTAGTCATATGCAAAGCTGTCAATCAAGATCTCAGATGAGGGTTGTACAGGGGAGTACTATGTTGTTTTTACTCAGTTAACTGCGATTTCATCTTTCATCCTTTCCCATACTCAGCCCAAATACATAGCAACAATATACTGACTGAATTTCCACAGTTCCCACACTACCCCAGCTTATTTTTACAAAATTGATACTCATGTTTCCCAAGCTATGAGCTTAAAAGCCACAAAATGGAACATTTTCAACAGAGACAAGGAGGAGATGAACAAATAAATTTTTAAAAAGAAAAAAGAAAAATCTTTAAAAGGAAAAAAGGACAAAAAGAGACAATGTTGGATGGTAGTTGTGATAAATTATTATTATTTAGAAGTATTCACTGCCTCTTCTGGGGGTAAGTTTATATTGCCCCACTCCACAGACATCAGATTTGACTCATTTACTTCACTCTGGATTATGAAATGTGAGCAGAATTGACATGTTATTTTTGGATACAAACCCAGGAACAGTCCTTGATTTGCTATTTCTTTTTCTTCCTCTGTCAAGAGACCATCAGTGTTTCAGGTAGAGGTGACTCCGTCATCCTGGGCAGAGTCATGACGGACAAATAGCACGAGTAGGGAGTATATCTTTGTGGCTGCAAGCCACTGTGATTCTGGGGGCTTGTTTCCACAGCACTGAGACAACGCTGCACTGACAGTGTGATTGAATTAGTATCAGAAGATGAGTTTGTCTTAACCCCAGTGCTTTGCTATCTGAGCAAACCTGAACAAGTCCTTACATTTTTTTGGAGTTGAACATGAAATAGGAATGATAAGAATATGCTCAGCATTTGGGGTTGTCATTGTTGTTCAAAGAGGAAAGAAATATAGAAGCTTCTGGTAAATTCTGCAGTGCTATAAAATGTAAGGTATTTAGACTATTTTCACTCAAACTCTGGTCTCAAATGTGTCTGTGGCTTCGTTTTAGCTCATGTGTTGCTGTGAGGCATAGTAATCATCACACTGTCAAGACCTTTATTCAGTCACTGAAATGCACACAAACTGCTTGTATGTATATGAATGAAACAGGAAAAGAGCTGGGTATTTCTCAAAAAAGAAAAATGATGAATTAAATAAAAGTTAATTTTGAGAGGCATAGTCTGCAGGCTCCATGGCTTAGTTGGTTAAAGCACCTGTCTTGTAAACAGGAGATCCTGGGTTCAAATCCCAGTGGGGCCTGGTTCTTCCCGGTTTTAGTGAACATTTCTTTAGCCCTGAGAAGGGATGAAGAAATTGCTCCAATTACAGTACTACAGCCGCCCCTGTCTCCTTTCTCCGCCAACCCCAAAAGAGGTAGAACTCTAAGAAATAAGCTTAACTTGTGCAACTCTCATCCTCCCATCACGAAAAGGCTCACTTAAGAGAGTCGTTTTCTGGAGAAGAAAGCCTACCTTCACCTCCTCTGGGGAAGGTTGTCCCAGGAGGGACTCAGAGGAATGTCAAGTATGTGGCTCAGAAGTGCCCCTCTGGTGAGTTCTGACTCTGCTCAGGGCAGGGGAGTGGATCTGGCAGAAACATTCCCAAATTTTAATCCTCTGGTTGCTGCCACAGCCTGAGGCTGAATCGTTGCTTCACACTGTGGCCCAGGTTTAAAAACAAGTAAGGACTATTACTGTTTTTCAGGTTGTTCTGGGACTAAGATTTTATGCCTCAAGCAGAGATTCAATAAACTCATGAGTCAGTGATTGATTATTATAAACAGGATGTTTTGTAGATAATCCTAGCACATTTCTGTCGACAAGAAAGTGCAGTCTATCCTGCCTAGGGCGTGCTGATGCTTTTCCTCTCCCGGTATCCTGGTCCTCGAAGACTCCCGTACACTCAACATTGACATTTGGTTGTACCTGGTAAGAGAAAAGTTCTTGCCGTGTTTTTTGAATGAATAAATAGACGCTTGAATGAATGAACGAATGATGTCTCAGATTAGGATCATGTCTTCAAGTTTCCTCCAGGATTCAAAGAAGTCTTTCTCCCTCGCTCTCCCCAGCCTCCCTTCTTCTTTTATCTCCTCCTTTTTTCCTCCTCCCTTTCCCCTCTCCTCCCTTTCTCTCCTTGGTGACTTTATTCTCCGCCTGGTGTCATAGATAATTATTGGCTGAAAAGATGGAGGCTCTCAGGAGAAATATAGCTTACATTAGGTTGTACTCTTGGTGGTGTACGTTCTGAGTTTGGACAAATGTATGACATGTATCCATCATTATGGTATCATCGTACAGAATATTTTCACTGCCCTAAAAATCCTTGATGCTTTACCTATTCATCCCTCCACTCTACCCTGAAAGCCTGGCAACCACTGAGCTTTTACTGTCTCTATAGTTTTGCCTTTTCCAAAATGCAACATAGTTGGAATTATACAGTATATAGCCTTTTCATGTTGGCTTCTGGATGTACCCCAGTTTATTAATCCATTCACCTACTGAAGGACATCTTGGTGGCTTCCAAGTTTTAGTAATTATGAATTAAGCTGCTATCGACATCTGTGTGCAGGTTTTTGCATGGACATCAGTTTTTAACTCCTTTGGGTAAATATCAAAGAGTGTGATTGCTGGATTGTATGTTTAGTATGGTAAGAAGTCAACAAATGATCTCCTAAAGTGACTACCATTTTGCATTCCAACTAGCAATGTGTGAGAGTTCTTGTCGCTCTGAAACCTCCTCAGCATCTGGTGGTGTCAGTGTTCTGGATTTTGGCATTCTAATTAGTATGTAGTGGTATTTCATTGTTGTCTTCTTTTGCATTTACCTAGTGACATGATGTAGAGCAAGTTTTCATATGCTTATTTGCCATCCGTATATCTTTTGGCAAGGCGTCTATTAAGGTCTTTGAACCATTTTAGAGTTATTTTCTTATTGTTGAGTTTTAAGAGTTCTTTCTTTGTATATTTTGGATACCTTATCAAGTATGTATTTGGCAAATATTTCTCCCAGTCTATGGCTTGCCTTCTGATTATCTTGACACTGTCTTTCACAGGACAGAAGTTTTTAGTTTAATAAAGTTCAGCTTCTTGATTATTTCTTTCATGAATTATGCCTTTGATGTTGTATTTAAAAAGACATCACCATACTCAAGGTCATTTAGGTTTTCTCCTATGTTACCTACAAGGAGTTTTATATTTTTGCATTTTATATTTAAGTCTGTGATTCATTGTGAGTTAATTTTTGTTAAGGGTGTAAGATCTGTGTCTAGATTCTTTTTTTTTTTTTTTTTTTTTTTTTTGCCAGTGAATATCTAGTTGTTCCAGAACCATTTGTTGAAAAGACTATCTTTGCTCCATTATGTTGCCTTTGCTCCTTTGTCAAAAATCAGTTGATTATGTTTATGAGGGTCTATTTCTGGGCTCTCTATTCTGTTACATTAATTTGTTTATTCTCTCACCATTATCAAGGTGTCTTGATTCCTGTAGCTTTATAGTAACTATTTAAGTTGGATAGTATCAGTCCTCTAATTTTATTCATCTCCTTCAATACTGTGTAGTCTATTCTGGATCTTTTGTCTCTCCATATAAACTTTAGAATCAGTTTGTTGACATTCACAAAATCACTTGCTGGGATTTTGTTTGAGATTGCATTAAGTCCAAAGATCAGTTTGGGAAGAGCTGACATCTTGACAATATTGACTTTTTCTGTCCATTGAACATGAAATATCTCTCCATTTATTTAGTTTTTATTTGATTTCATTCATTAGGTTTTCTAGTTTTCCTCATATGTATCTTGTACATATATTGTTAGAATTATACCTCAGTATTTCATTTTTGCAGGTGCTAAAAATGGTAGTGTTTTTAGTTTCAGATACCACTTTTCTTTCCAAAGAAAACAAAAACACTAATTCAAAAAGGTATAAGCAACCCTGTTTCATTACAGCATTATTCACAATAGCCAAGATACGGAAGCAACCCAAGTAGCCATCAATAGATGAATGGATAAAAAAACCTGTGGCATACATATATAAAAAAATATTGCTCAGCCATAAAAAAGAATGAAATCTTACTATTTGTGACAACATGGATAGACCTAGAGACTATTATGCTAACTGAATTAAGTCAAAGACAAATACCACACGATTTCACTTATATGTGCAATCTAAAACAAAACAAAGGACCAAACATAACAAAACAGAAACAGATTCATAGATACAGTGAACAAACAGATTCTTGTCAGAGGGGAGAGGATTGGAGGGATGAGTAAAGTAGATGAGGGAGATTAAGAGGAACAAAATTCCAGTTAACAAAATAAATGAGTGAAATGTACAGCATGGGAAATATGTCAATAATGTGATATCTTTGTATGGTGATGAGAGTTATCATGGTGATCATTTTGTAATGTGTAGAAATATGAAATCACTATATTGTACAACTGGAACTAATATAGTATTGTAGGTTAAGTATTCTTCAATTAAAAAGGAAATTTTCCATAAATAAAAGAAAACGTGAATCAACATTAAAAAGAAATTCCAGTGGCCCAAGTGGCACTGGCATTTCTATAGTGTTGAAAAAGAGTCCTGTGTTCAACAGCTGAGTTTGCTGGGCTATGGATAATTGTTTTTCATCTATCTTTTTATCTAGTTTGTCATATTTTATTTTTCCCCATTTTCAATTTATTCATTTCTTTTATATGTAATTACAGATATATAGAAATCACATATGACACTTGCAAAAATGCTTGCAGTAAAATTAAACATTCTTGCTGTGACTCAGTAAGTCCACTCCTAAGTATACATCTGTCTTGGAATCAGTCAGCTGAAAATGCAATGGTCACTGAACCCAAATGATTCAAATGGCAAAACTGGTGATGCTACACATGCACCAAGAAAATATGAAAATGTTTTATTGCTCACATAACGAAGCTTTCTGAAGAGCAAGGGAGGCTCCCAAGTAAGTGCAAAAGTGGCTTGAGAGAGCAAGGGAGGGTGAAGGCTTTGGTTTTTATTGGGTTAGAGGGCTGGGTGGGGGTGAAGATTCCTGAGAACCAGGACTAGTATGGTTTGATCTTCCCTCTAGTGCCAAGAGAGGGAGCTCAAGCACTTTCTTATGGGCTGGCTTAGATGTGCGTGAGAGTGATTAGTCTTGAAAACTGTCAGTAAATATCAAAAATGGAGTCAACCTCTTAATTACAATACCCCATAGAAATTTGTGCACAAGGCCACAAAAAGCATATCAAGAGTGTTCCTAACAACTCGATTCATGATGTTCTTAAACTGGAAACAACCCATACGTTCACCACTAGAATGGATAAATTGTGGCATATTCATACAATATGAATATATATACATATAGCAACAAAAAAATAACATTATTAAATGCTCCAGCATCGATGAATCTCATATTGCCACACAAAAGTAGCCAGATATAAAAGAGTACATATTGTATAATTCTATTTATATGTTATTAAAATGTGCAAAGCTAATAGATGTTGTCAGAAGTCCAAAGAATGGTTGACCTTATGAAGAAAGATTTGGAGATGCATAAGAGGGGTTTCTGGTATACTGGTAATGTTTTATTTGTTGACATACATAGCCTAAGTGACAAAACTTGGTCCCGTTTGATGGAAATAGTGATAACAAAGTGGAACAAAAGGTCTGGGTGGGGGTTCATACATATGCTCTCTTTGTAAATATTCAATGATATATAAATTTGTGTATATGTATATATTCAGATATACATATACATAAATGTAAATATTCTATATATGCTCATGTTTGGGCACTTTCCTGCATGTTTGTTACACTTCAATTTAAAAAAAAAAAGTTTACTTTAAAAAGAAAAACAAAGCCATCAATTAAGAAATAGAACATTGCCATTATTTTAGAAGTTCCATTTGCCCCACTCCATTTAACATCTCTCTCTCGCCTGAGATAACCACTATAATAATGCTTGTGAATAATCATTCCCTTGCTTTTATTTATTAGCTTTGCTATTTATATATATATTCATAAAACAATAGATTTTTTAGTATGCTTGCTTAGTTTGTAATTTCTATAGATGAAACCATGTTGTATTTGTTTTGGAATGTTTTCTTGTTATAGAAATATTATCATGTTAATATCTCATTTTGTATGATTTCTAAATTTTTTAATGGGGGAGGTGATTAGTTTTATTTTTTTTTAGAGGAGGTACTGGAGACTGGACCTAGGATCTCCTGCATGCTAAGCATGTACTCTACCACTTGAGCTATACCTTCCCCCTCTAGCTTTTTCTTTATTGCATATAATTGTTTTTGTAAATGTTTATAGCTGTGATGAAAATGTGTTAAAACTCTGACGCTCATTATAATAATTTGTTTTTATTTGGTTGATCTTTGTACACAAGCATATGATCTGTTAAAAAAAAAAAAAGACGGCAGTTCTGTTTCTTTCTACTCATTACCCCTTTCTAACTTTCCTTTTGGCTGGTAGGGAATAGAAGTGGCAATTCTTGGTGTACTCATGTGTTTCCAATCTCAAACAGAATTTTTTGAATTTTTTGCCTTTATAATGTTTTCTGCAGATTATTTCTGTATTTTAAAATTCAGGTCAAAGAACTTTCCTTCTGTTTCCAGATTGTATCATTAATGGACACTGTAATTTACTAAATGCTTTTTCTGCCTGTACTGAGGTAAACATAACTTCTTTCCTTTAATTTCTTGATGTGCTGGCTTTGTTATTAGGATGAAAGCAGGCTTATAAAATGAGATGGAGAAGCTTCCATCTGCTACTACTTTTGGAAATGTTTGTGTATGATTGAAATTATTTCCCCTGGAATGTTTTATAGAACTTCCAGGTTAGCAGGAGGGTATAGCTCAGTAGTAGAGTGCATGCCTTGCGTGTTTGAAGTCCTGGATTCAATCCCCAGTACCTCCAGTAGATAAACGTACTTATTCCCCCAAATATAAAAATGTCAATTCTGTAATATGCAAGAAATAACATTAAATAATTAAATTAAGTATTAATAATTAAAAATATTAAAATATTTTAAAATAAATATTAAAAATTAAATAACATTAAAAGATTTTTTATAAACCTCCCAAGTTAAAACATCTAGGTTTGGAGTTTTCTCTGTGGAAATGTATTTAATGATTTTATGAATAGATTTGCTATTTCTTCTTTAGTCAAATTTAATAATTATATTTTTGCAGAATTTGCTGTTTCATTTAAATTTTCAAATTAATTGGGCAAAATTCTTTACACCATTGCACATTCTGACGCACTTTCTGGATACACAGTTTTTGCTGTTGTTGTTGTTAATCTTTCTCATATCTTAGATCTGTTTAAGTTTTGTTCCCGGAATGTTTACTGAAGGCTGGGTTAAGGACAGACCCCGACAGTCTGTCACTTCGGCTTAGTGTGGCCGAGAGAACCAGGACGGTGCTTTCCTGGAAAGCAAGAGAAAGAGCGCAGTCTTTTCACGGTGTCGTCGCTGCTCAGAAGCGCTTTTGAGAAAATACTATTTCTCCAGCATCTCTAAATAGTGAAACAAATATGTGTAATCGTCTTGGGGGTGGGGCTAGGAGCCAGGGTGTGCTGAGAAGGCAGGTTGGATAAAGACCAAAACCCAGCCCTCGCAGTTCCTAATAATGGGGGATAAAGCCGCCCAGATGCGTCAGATTCCGGCGGGGTTGCTTTCACCACTCCCAGAGGGTCCAAAACAGGCGGTGCGCATCACCCAGCCAGGCCTCGCGCGCGCCTCCCCACCGTCCGTGTGCTTCCCTCCCCCGCAGCCCGCACCATCACTAGCGGGGGGGGGGGGGGGCGTCGGGAATCCCTGAGATGAGGGTGGCTGGGGAAATGATGAGCTGGAAAGAAAATATACGACTACCACAAATTGACTCGAACCCCAACTTTTCTAATGTGAAATATGGCTACTTCCCTCTGAGCCGCATCAACAGGAGGACAGCCATTTTCTAATTGCTCACTAAGCGCAATCCTTGGGGGTTTTACAGACATCTCAGTGGAGGATATTCAGAGGGTCTACTCCGTGGATTCCAGGAGGGGCCAGGCCTAGGAGGACGCTTTTCAATTCAATCCTCACTGAAGACGTCTTGGCTGGATTGGACGCCTAGTGGAGGGACGCAGGAGGGGTCTTTTTGTGATTTTCATTTGCTACCAGAGGGTCTTTAATCTGACTTTGTCTTCATTCTGAAGGTTAACCGAGCGTTTGTCTGTTGCTATGATAACAGAGGGACATTCAGTCCTTTTCGCTGATTTCTTTACAGGTTAGCGCAGTGAGAGAGGCATCGCAATGCAAGTGTAAAATTTTGTTCAGAAAGATTTGGTGTAAAGCTAAGGGCAGAAGTTTGGTGAAAATCAAAATTTCCATTTCGCCTTAGCATCTTACCGTAACTTCTCGGAGAAGTTACTTGGCTTTTGTATCAATGGCACCATCTGTTAGATAAAAATTAATAGGAAAGATGTCTTCGTAAAGGTTACTGTAAATAATATGTAGTCCAGATTCTCTACACTTGAAAAACTTTTTCGCAGTAAGAAAAGACTAAGACCACGTGGCCTAATGGATAAGGCGTCTGACTTCGGATCAGAAGATTGAGGGTTCGAATCCCTTCGTGGTTGAGATGTCCACTTTTTCACGCCTTGGGCCTTTCACAGGCATCACTGTCCCCACTCTCAGATGCCAAATTACAGCTTCCGAACACGGAGGAGATTACCCCCTCAGATCTGATTGATTCAGAAGGTAGGGTTGGCGGCTGGCCTCCTTCGGCCGCAAGTAGTTTAGAATCCTTGGCCAGACTGGTTCATAGGTATTCGGATTGGGAAAAGCGCAAGCCCTGGCCTTGCAGACCCTCTTCTACCGGGTTGGGTGTGCACAGTGAGCGAGGTGGGAGGGACAGGGCACAAAGGTCAAGGAATTTTGCTCACCTGTTGACCGGCAGTACCGGGACGTCTCGGTTATTTTAGCTTAAGACGACCCTCACTCTTCCATTGGTTTTCAATTGGCGCTCGGTAATTCGACGCTGATAAGAGTCTTTATGTCCAGAGATTTGTCTATTTGAAGTTAGTTTAAATGTCGCCCCCTTTCGAAAGGAAAATGTTATAAGAGAAGCGTTATAAAACCCTCTCCTGATTCAGGTGGATGCCTCCCGCAAGTCGCGGGATGAATTAGTTGGACTTTCAGCAATGTCTGAGGAACCAGGGTTAAAACACAGACCCGAAACCGTGAGAAGAGGAGAGCCAGGCAAATTAGAACCAAGAGAGAACATCTTCTGCAAAAATGGAAAGAATCTGGCCAAATACATTTGAATATTTAGACGAAATGGACAAATAAATAGAACAATATGACGTATCGAATTAGATTCAAGAAGGAATCGCAGTTATGAAGTCTTAAACTATGAAATATTTTGAATTAGTTCTCAAGTCACCCTACTGAGAAAATTTTGTCCTGTCGTTTACCAGACTTCTTTAAAATATTCAAAGAAGAAATAAATCTAATTAGATATAACTCTTCCATAGTACAAGAAAAAAAGGAAAAGAAGAAATTCGTAACTACTCTTGCAGAATGCCATAAAGAGTTTTTTCCCCATTAATGTAATTTTAAACATGTTTATTGAAGCATAATTTTCTTAAAATGAACTACATATATGTAAACATATGTATATGTTTGGCATATGTATAATTCATGAAACTATCACTACTATAAAGATAATGAACATAGACATCACCCCCTAAGTTTCTTCATGTCCTTTAGTAATCCCCGTCCCTCCCACAACCACTGCTTTCTGTTATTATGTTTGTGGTTTTATGATGTTATATGCTTGTAGTTTGTAGAATTTTATGTAAATGGAATCATATAGTATGGACTATTTTTTTATTCTTTCACTCAGTATCCTTATTTTGAGATTCATCCATGTTGCTTGTATCAATAGTTCATTTCTTTTTATTGCTAGATAGTGTTCTGTTGTATGAATATACCACAATTTGTTTATCCATTCACCGGTTGATGAATTATTTCCAGTTATAATGAAAGTTGCTTTGAACATTTGTGTATAAGCTATTGTATGGCTATAAGCCTTCATTTCTCTTGGGTGAATACCTAGGAGTGGAAAGACTTGGCCATATTGGTAGGTCTATATTTAATCTTTTAATAAGAAACTGCCAAAATGAGGCTGGTATTACCTTCACACATAACCTGATAGGGACGTTATGAAAAAGGAAAGTCATAGGCCAGTTTCACTCTTGAGCATAGTTGCAAATTATCCTGAAGGTTAAGGAACTGAACACAGTTTAGAATGGATTATAAGTTATTTTGATCTTTGCTTATCTTTTAATAATTGGCTCTTGAGTGGTAAGGAAACTCTTATGGTCCCTACTTCATGGCTCAGATCAAGTAGCCTAAAGACACTGTTTTCCCAGGTCTTTATCTTTCAGTAGTTCTGATAAGCTCTTGAATACATTTGGAGCATGCCTTCAGCATAAAGAAGAGAAATTAATCTAGATTCAGAAGGCAACACAAGTAATAGGCAATTATAAAATGAAATAAGATGCATTAACTGTCACAGGATAAATTGCATAAAATATGTAATATTTAGTAATATACCTAATAAAATCAATACTTAGTAATAAATCTAATAAATTGAATGAAATTTTAGCTATAGAGGTCCATAAGACCTCTGTGGACTAAACTGCAAAATTTTAGTGAGAGAATTTAAGTAAGACCTAAATAAATAGAGATACATACCAAGTTTATGGAATGAAATACCTAGTATTATGAAGATGTCACTTCCCCCAAACTGATCCATAGATGCAAAGTATTCCCAGCTAAAAGCTTAACTAATGTATACTTGGAATTTGATAAACTTAGTTCTAAAATGTATATGAAAATGGGCGATTAACTAAGACATGGGTAAAAATAAGGAACAAATGAGAGAATTTTTTCCACCTGATATTAAGACTCATTCAAAATTTCTTCAGTAATTAAAAGAAGCATAGCATTGGCACAGGATAGGTAAACAGAGAAATCAAACATAATAAAAAGCTTGTGTTCATGTGGACACCTGACAGAGAACGATGGGTACACTACATATAGTGGAGGAAAAGGAGGAAAATTTTTAAATAAAACCAACTGACCCTTGAATAGCATGGGCTTGAACTATGTGGGTCCACTTATATGTGGATTTTTTTTCAGTAAATATGTGTATAGTACTAAATAATCCACAGCTGGTTGAATCTGCAGATGTGGAACCAGGGATACAGAGGGCTGACTGTAAAGTCACATATGGATGCATGGGGGTCAGGACCTCTAACCCACATTATTCAAGGGTTAACTGTAGTTCTAGAAAAAAATGGACATAACCTACAAACCACCATATAGGAAAAAAGTCTGAGTTAAACACTTAAATATAAAAGACAGATAAATACAAACTTTAAAAATCATAAAGAAGAACATATTTGTTAACTTGGGGTAGGGAAGAATTTTATAAACAATTTCATAAACAATAAAGAAAAGATTGACAAATTTGACAATATTAAAATAAAGTTTTAATTAACTGACCAACAGATACCATAATGAGAGAAAAATGGCATTAAGTATAATGATGGCTGTAGAGTTTTTTTTTACAAATGTCCTTTGTCAAATTGAAGAAGTTCCTGTCTCTCCTTAGTCTGTTGAGAATTTTCATCAGGAAAGGGTATTGGATTTTCTCAAATGCTTTTTTTTTTTTTTTTTTTTGCATCTATTGCAATGATCATGTGGTTCTTATTTTTTATTCTATTGATATGGTGTATTACACTAATTGATTTTTGGATGTTAAAGTAACCTTGCATTCCTAGGATAAATCCCACTCAGTCATGAGGTATAATTCCTTTTATGTGTTGCTGGATTTTGCTTATTAGTATTTTGTTGAGTATTTTTGTGTCCATGTTTATAAGAGATATTGGTCTACAGCTTTCTTTTCTTGTGATGTCTGGTTTTAACATCAGGGTAATTATGGCCTCCTTTTCCAATTTTTAAAAGAATTTATGAAGAATTAATATCAAAATTTTTTTAAGTTTGGTAGAATTCAGCAGTGAAGATATCTGGGCTTAGGCTTTTCTTTGTGGGTAATTTTCAGTTACTAAATCAGTCTGTTTGCTTGTTATAGGTTCTTATTCTGAGCTAAATGCTTTTATCAGTCATCTACATCTTTGTAACAAACTTCACCCAAATGTAGTGGCTTAAAACAATAATTATTTACTTTGTTTGCAACTTGGGCTGTGCCCTAATGGGCAATTCTTTTCCTGGTTTTGCCTGTGGTTACTCACTGATTGCAATCATCTGGCAGCTTGACTGGGACTAGATGGTCCAAAATGTTCCCACTCACACTGGGGTGTGCTGGAATGGCTGGGATGGCTGAGATGACAGGGACTCTCTCTGCATGTGGTCTTCCATCCTCTAGGAAGTTAGATGGGATTTCTTCACATGGTGTCTCAGGGTCCCAAGACAGCAAGAGAAGTTGTAGGGCATGTTGAGGCCTAATCTTGGAGCTCCCACAACATCACTTCCATAACACCATTACTATAGTATTCTATTGATCCAATCATAAGGTTAGCTCACATACAAGGGGGAGGGAAATAGACTCCACCTCTTGATGGTAGCTGCTTCATAGTCACATTGCAAAGGGGACATGCAAAATAGGAGGAATTTGTGGCTATTAATCAATCAATGATTGATTAACTCATTTAACACTAAAACCAACAGTGTGAGTAGCCCCTATTGATATATCCATTATGTATCTTAGTAAGTAAATTATCCATTATCAATTCTTTACTAGTGTTAATGCAAATTAGTCTGTGAGCCTTGTTTTGAACCCACATTTGCAAGGTGGGCAGCTCAGTGTGGGGCCAGGGAGAATGTAAGCACTCCAAAATGTAGCAGCAGCTGGAAAAGAGCTGGTAGTGCTAAGCATTTGGGCCTGGGCAGTTATAAATTTTTTGGAAAGTGGGAGAGTTCCATGTCCGTATTTTAGGATGACTCTGATAATGTTAAAGATCCAGAGGGTGAGATTAAGTGGCCTATACATGGGATCCCTGTTCAACTAGTTGTCTGAGACTGAATACCTCTGTCTCTGTTATATCTACAGGTAGCATGGACTTAAAGAGTGATGAGACTCCTAGAGGAAGCCCAGAGGAGTGAAGAAACTGAGGAAAACAGGTTTAAGGTCAGGAAATTTTCCACTGAAATACTTATAAAAATGAAAATCATCCACATAGTTGACAAATAAGACATAGTTGAATTGAATACTGTGAACAGTTGCCTCGGCAACTGTCAAAAACTAAATGCTAAACTGTTGGAAGAAAGCAGGTACCCAAATCAGCGGGATGGTATTTGTTATGCATGACGTTAAGCAGAGAGTTTTAAGACGAATTCACAAGTTAACTCTAAGATGTAAATCACAATAGTTGATCTCTTGGGGGACGGGAGGTGGGGCTGGGGGTGTCTCAAATTTAACGCGTCTCCTTGTATGGGCTAGAAAGTGGTAAAAGCTGCTCCAGGTGAGGCTCGAACTCACAACCTCGGCATTGCTCACAGGTGTACTGCCTTATAAGTACCGCGCGCTAACCGATTGCGCCACTGGAGCCACACTGGATGCGCATTTAGGGAGATATAAGTGAATATATTTTCACAGATAAAGACACTATTTTTGCTAGAGGTATTAAATAATATGAACAAAATGGCATCTTCTGATATGGAGCTTCCACAAATGGGGTTAGAAGCAGCAATCAAGGCATCCCTGATATTAGCCAATCTGCAGCCGTTTCCCCCACAATATAGAGATGCTGCCGGGGATGAGCGTCGCAGTTACCTCTATTTTGATTTTTCGCTCCGATTCTCACGGCTTCTCTAAATTGACTGTTATTTTAATGAAAAAAAAATTACATTGGTTCAACAAAGGCAGGAAGCTTTCTATTTACGAGGGTGTTTTCAGCGTGGAAAAAACTAGTGCATTTTCATAGCTGCCGGATTCCGGATTCGCATGGACTTTCCATCTCAGCGGTTCTACTTTCCTGCATCTCCTCTCCCTCCGCCCTGCTCTCCGCTCCGCTCCGCTGACCTTTCTTCTGCTTCAGATGCCACCTATCCCAACCCAACCCAGTCGTTCGCTGGGTTTTGTTTTTTTTTTTAAACCCAAGAATGTTAAAATAATTTAACATTCAGGGAGCTAATATTTCCTTTAGAAAAATCACTGTTTTAAATGTATAGATACAACACAGGCTAAGAAAATGCAGAAAACCAAAAAGATAATAACTTGAAATTTATCTGAAGTCTCATACTCAGAGGAATCCGTTGTTTATATTTGTTGTAGTTCATTTCAAGCTTATTTCATTCTAATTATATATTTGGGGAAAAAAGAAACTTCCCCCAGATGGACTCATGGCCTTAGCGGACGCATTGTGAACCAGACTTGAGCAATAACTCCATTTGTTACCTGGTCCCCGTTACCTCCATTTTAACAAGGGGTACATGATGACACTTTGGGTCTTTCTGTACCAATATCAACTTGGACTTTGTTTCCAACAGTGCTTGAAATGTGAAGGACTCTTTTTCTTGAGTTTATGGATTTTGAGTAAATAGTCATAAGTTCCTTTAGGAAAGGAATTGGGGAATTATATTCTATATATTTCCAGTGGATTTGCAGGGTCCTATTTTCTCAGGACTTGGTTTCTCCTTTAGTCAATGATTCCAGGTCTGAAAACTGGTTCAAAATCAGAAATTGAACAAGATATTTTGATTTTTAAAAAAATTTTTATTGAGGTATAGTCAGTTTACAATGTTGTGTCAATTTCTGGTGTACAGCACAATTCTTCAGTCATACATGAATGTACGTATATTCATTTTTACCTTCTTTTTCACCATGAGCTACTACAAGATATTGAACATATTTCCCTATGCTATACAGTATGAACTTGTTTAGTGATTTTATTTTTTATTGGGGCAGCTGCTGTCACTCTCCTAAATGTCTATCCTTGACTTCTTCTGGTTGTGTAGATAGTGATATATATGCTTGTTGGCTGCCCATCTATCTCATTTCTGTACTCTATTAGTCATCTCAAACTCTCAACAAAGTTGGCTTCCATTCTGAAATTGTCTCTCATTACAGTAATTTTTCCCACCCCTGGCACACGCGCAAACACACATACACACACACACACACACATGGATTCTGGTGGTTGAGTGCTGCCATTTCTGGCCTGAGTTACTTCAGGGTCCTATAATACCCATTGCTATCAGTGAGCCTACCTCTGTAGCAGTATCTCTTATCATTAACCCCAGGGCCAGTAGAGGACACTCACCACAGAATTTCTCAATGATGCTGGTTCCCCTCTCCCCAGTACATTCCATTTTATTTTTTCAAACAGAATGTCCTTGGGCCCTCCTGTGACACATTCATTGAGTGGGTTTCCTAGCATTACATGGTAAATCCTCTCTAATATGCCCACTTTTCTGAGCTTTTAATCCTTTCTTTCTACGATCAATCCCAACAGTCCTGGCATTCTTACCACATTTAATGGGAACTACTTCTTTTTCTAACAGTGTGTTGAGTCCTTGCCACTGGGTCAAAATTCTATACTTTGAGAGAATGTACCAATAGCAATGAACTCCACTTCAACTAACTTTGAGTTTTACTCTCCTTGATCCAGAACCCTTAGAATTGAGTTCTATATGGGAAAGATGCTGAGTGGGTGGCAGAAACACATGTTTAGCAAAGCAGAGGTCTCTGCATTGTCTTTAAGCAAGAATGACAAGCTAACCCTTAAAAAGGAGGACTGGGCAACTTCCAAAAGATTCAAAAGATATCAGGAAATTGGAGATTTAGATGTTCTAATGCCTCCAACCAGATGTCTCCATCCAATGTCTCAAGGTTCTATTCTTTTCCAACCAAGGCCATGACATAGGCATAGAAGATAATCTAGTTTGAGGATTTTACCTACTTTCGAGTTCTAGTATTCTTATGATTAAATCTTGAATCTGAACCTTAGCTTTTTGTGCCCTTGTGTTGCAGGATATGAGAGGTTCTTAATACCATCCTAACAGAGACACTCTGGCTGTCACAGTTAGCCTTTGTTTGATGAGATATCACCCTCAGCATTTAATCATCTCTCTCCAAGGCACTGATTTCTTCTAATAAAAACCATACACTTCTGTTACATCATAATTACCTACTATTCTTTATTTTCCAAGCACTTCCAAGATACATCACATCTCCTTGTGCATATCCACCAGTATAGCATCTCAGTTCAGGTTTGGTGAAAGTTTTAAAAATTGTTTCTTTGTGCCAGTGGCTGCTTGTGTTCCACCAATCCCCTCATTGCCAACTAGATGGTGGATAATTTAGCCTCAGAAATCTCATCTTAGCCTCTTCTTTGTCAGATCACTTTGGATACCACTTTTGGTGGGGTTCCCTGGAAAAACTCTAAGATGGGGATTTACATTCAGAAAGTTTACTGGGGCACTACCTGAGAAGAAATGAAGAGAATCAGAATTTGTCAGAGGGGAAAACTGGGTTGCAGTGCAAGTGCAAAAAGGCATTTGCTACCCCCCGGAGGTCTCCACAGCTGGGATGGGCCCTTCAGAGTTGTCCTAAGCTGAGAAGCCAGATCTTGGCTTTTGTACCCCCTCATTGACCAATAATTGGATACAAGCTTCCCCTGGAAAAGGACTGTGACCTTGACCTGAGACAATTTCTAAAGAGGGATGACAGTTGAGAGCCATCAGGTAACAGCCTTCCAAGGATCTGGGAGGGTTTCAGGTAATTCAGTCAATACACCATCTGTGACCTTCACAGTGAGGAAGAAGAGAAAGATAAGATGACTTTGAGCACAGGATGGAATTTAAAAACCACCATAGTGATCCCAGATGCTGCAGAAAACATTTTATTGGAGATAATGGCAGGGCTCATTCTGAAACCAAGGAATCAAGGGTTGAGAGGGGAAAGCCTATCCTTCAAAGGCTGCCCTGCCCAGGTATCTTAACCTAAATGCACTGAAGATCAGACATAGAACAATTTCTGTCAGGTCCAAATTAGAAAGAGGCTCTGAGTCCCACTATCATGGAGATGCCCTTCCCTTCATGTGAGGTGATTTCCTGCTCCCACTCTACCTTAGGGCTCCTACAAGAGACAGATCAGTGCAGGGTTGGGGGTGGGCAGGGTGTCATGGATAGACTGACTTGGAAAGGTTTGGAAATTGACATTACATGTTTGTTCTAGGGGAGGACAAACGTTATGAAGTGGAACCTAGATTGTGCGCCTATATACCCCATTGCTACTTCTACACCTTTAGAGCAGAGAGAGAAGGAGGAGTCAGAATGTCTAGGAATGCTGTTCTTCAAGATATTGTGACAAAGTGAACCATCCTCATGGAAAGGTGGTTTTCCTTTGATGAATTTTCATGATTAAATTTGTAACACATGTCTAAGGATTTAGAGTTTCCATTCTTTTTTTCTTCACTTGCATACTCTTGCAAGGAGAAATAGCAGTAACCTTCTGTTTATAAATCTCCTTGGTAAAGAGTGGGAATTTTTGGCACTATAGGGGTGACTTAGTCAAGAGGAGGCCACTTAGGAAGAGAGTGTAGTGAAAAGATGGATTTTTTTTGAACAGATATTCAGGTAAGAAGCGGGATAGCTCCTGCCCCCTATTCGATCTTCCTATTTAGTTTTGAGGTGCTTCAGGTATGCCAGGATATCTGACCTGACTACACTGATTGGAGTCCGATGGAACCATCGCATGATGGGGACTCCATTAGGTCCCACCAGGAACTTTTCAAAATTCCAGCGAATGTCATGGACCATGATGGGTTCCCAGGATATATGTTTGATTGAGCCCATAACCTCGGAAGGATGAGGACAGGCGCGCTGAAGCAGAGAGATGGAAAAGAGAAATGACAATGTAATTTCTGCTCCTGGATGATCCAGGCTATTTTCAACAACAGAGAATCCACTTCTTCTTATATCTAGATATTTTAATTTCCTATGATTCTTAATAAACTCTCTGAATCACAGTCATGCCAACTACAAACAATACTGTAAATATTACAGCAAAAGTCTATTCCCTCTTTCTGTTTCTCCCTGTGACCCCATCACAAAATCATGCTGCTATGTTTAAGACATGTCACCTCTCTAGCTTTCAGTTTCCTTTTCTGCAAAGTGAGTGGCTTAGATTAGAATGTGGTTTCCCAGATTTTGGTACTCCATGGGCCAATAACATTTCAAAAATATCTTTTGGGACCAAAATGGAGTTCCAATATTTTGTTTTGTCAAATAAGAGAAAAAAAATTTTTTAATTCATCATTTAATTTTAAAATGATAATTATAAGAATAGATAACACATAGGTCCTAATCTTACAATAAAGGGCAGCCCTACAGATCAGTTGAGTTTATGAAACCCTCCTTACATTGCCCTATTTTTTTTTTTTTCAGTTTACTGAGAATATACAAAAATCTCAACATGGGCCAGCCTTGGCCCACAGTCCAACATTTAGGAACGAACAATGAACTCTGATGCCCTTTAGAGGCCCTTTCAGCTGTCACATTCTCTATATCTAAAAGTCAAGTGTTTCATAAAACACAGTTACTACATTGTATTATACCTGTTGATTTCTATGTATTCCTCTCCGGTATGAACTCATCAAGGAACAGGGACTGTGTCTATATACCTTTATACTCTTATTATTTAGCAAATTGCCTTATAGATAGCAGACACTCAACAAATGTACCTTGAATGAATGAATGTCAATAAGCAAAAGAGGATGATCCCAGTGAAAAGAAATACTCTATACAACTCTCTCCACAAAGTCAGAGTCTCATAGATACTAACAAATTAAACCCTAATCCCTATGCTAATCTGAAGGTCTCTTCATAGAGTCTAATCCCACCTCCAGGCAGGAGCTTTTGGATCTATTTACAACACGTCAACTCTATACTAGGAATATTAGAGAAAAAGAGGCTTACATCAGTAATTAACTTACCTTCAAGAAGGTGAAGACTTTCTGTTCTTTTTCACCATTCACATCCCCTTTCTCAAAAAGCTGGAAATTAGGTATATATCCTCCTCCCGGACGGACGTACCTGCAATGAACCATAATGTTCCCAGGAAGCTCCAGAATATAAGAGAGAAAGTTATGATGGATTACTAGGATTTGAGGTCATGAGACAGGGGAGAAAATGCTAGAGTTACAGAAAACAGGGCTGTAGGGAAAAGTAAGGGGAAAGTAAGACCATTTTTAAACTTTGGGCTCCCAGATTCACTTCATTTTTCTCTATTCCACATCCTGTCACTCCCTCTCCCCCAACCCTGCACTGTTTCTGCACCAGAAATATCAGGAGCCATTTCTTTCTTCCTTTTATTTTTTTTAAATTTAATGGAGGGACTAGGGATTGAACCTAGTACCTCGTGCCCGCTGAGCTATACCTACCCCACCCCAGGAGCCATTTCTGTGCTCTTGCTCCTCCATATGTCCAGGTCTCATTACCCAGGGAGGAGGAGAGAGTCTCTGAACACTGCCATACTCACAACAGCAGAGGCCAAAGTTAAACTCAGTTTGTAGAGGCCCCTAAGCCTATTAATCCACTACCCATCCTGGAAGTTCCCAATACAGAAGGACCTCTGGAAACTGAGGAAAAGTAGACAGAGACCCCTATAGGGTTTCAAGGACGCACTTACTTCAGTCCTGGAAGGATCTCTGAGTTCTCTCCCGGCTCTTGCTTTCCAAATTGGTTGCAGGGGAAACCCAACACAACTAGGCCATAGGACTTCAGCTCCTCCTGAAGTGTATTTAATTCTATGAGTAGAGAAGGGACGATATGGCAGCCTGGCTAGAGACCCTGCCTTGTGTAGAGAAAGATTTTTGGAGTTACCCATTTTACAGAGGAGAAAACAGAGGCCCAGGGAAGGAAAAAAATATTTAAGTCAGAATGACTATTAGTAGCAGGGCTGAAGTTAGATACTGGATCTCTAGACATGGATTCAAAAGCCCTGTGTTATAGTGTAGTATTTCCCAAATCTGTAGCATGTCAGACTCAGCTGGGGGCTTTCTTTAAAAATAGAGATGCCCAGGTCCCATTCCAGAGAATTCTCTGATTCCATTCTTCTGAGATGGCTCCCAGTTATCTTTATTATTCTAAAGCTCACCAGATCACTGCTCATGGAATTGTAAAATGGTGCAACTGCTATGAAAATTTCTCAAAAAATTAAAAATAGAACTACCATAAATCCAGCAGTCCCACTTCTGGGTGTATATGCAAAAGAACTGAAAACTAGGTCTGAAAGAGATATTTGCACACCCACGTTCACAGCAGTGTTATTCATAATAATCAAGAAGTGAAAGCAACCCATATGTCCATCAATATAATATATACATATAATGGAATATTATTCAGCTTTAAAATGGAAGGAAATTCTGTCACATGCTACAACATGGTTGAATCTTGAAGACATTCTGCTAGTGAAATAAACTAGTCATAAAAAGACAAGTACTGCATAGTAAGACAAATATATGAGGTATCTAAAGTAGTCAAATTTATGGAAACAGTTATAAAATCCCTTTCCCTTTTTTCTTGTCTATGTAAGTTACCTGGAAAAGCCTCAGAAACATCAGTCCTACCTCCTCTATTTACCAAGGAGACCTGAATCTTTGGACACGCTCCTGGTTCTCAGATACATATTGATTCTCCTGGAAATCTCAGGAGCAAAGCAGAGTCAGAACATAGGGAAGGGGTCCGCAAACTTTTTCTGTGAAGGTCCAGATAGTAATTTCAGATTTTATGAGCAGGATGGTCTCTGGCACCATTACTCATACAACTACTCAGCTCTGCCTTGTAGCGTAATATCAAACACAGACAATTTGTAAATGAATGGGCATGGCTATGTTCAATAAACCTTTGTTTACAAAAGCAGGCTTGCCAGATTTGCCCTGTGGACCAAAATTTGCTGATTCCTGACATCAGGGAATAAAGATATTTGATCATGAGTATTGATTTTGATATATAGAATTAGAATTAGAATATAATTCCAATATGATTTAGAATATAATGAGCTGGAAAATTTAGTCCAAAGGAGAATTGGCTATGAACGCTTACCAAGATATTGAGATGTCAGACCACAATAGGTGGCCACATTGACAAAAAGGACATGCTTGCCCGCATACTGCTTGAACTGAATGTGTTCCGCCTCATTCAGAGTGAAAGCGTCATATTCATAGATGTTGCCTTTCACATCTTTGTAGCAATCCATCTGGAAGATTTTAAAAAATCATAATATTAGTAACAATAATTTCTGCCATCTGTGTAATCTTTCAAAGCACTCAGAGAATAATGCATGTATTAACTGAGACCCAGAAAACAAAGAAGAGTTGTCTAAGGTGTCAATAACAAGAATGAAACTTCAGTCTGGTGACTTGAAAGGCAATAATTTTTTGAAGAACAGGGAGTCAAGTCTCTCCATTATCCTGGCAGAAGTAAAATACCAGGAACTGCTTAGATAAATGGAAAAGAGCAGACATTCATCAGCTGGAAGGGGATGACCTTAAAGTAAGTTGGGCCAAACAGAAAAGCACACTGCCTTTCATGCTTCTGTAAAAATGAGGCTACTCCTTGTCTCTGGATTAAAGGCATCCTGCCTGGATACCCTCCCTAAAGAGAAAGTTTTAAATTGCCCAGGTATTTTAGGATGGTCTTGTTACTTCTTTAACTTTCCCAAGGTCTTCTGACTTCTTATCCCACTTATCAGCATGGTGGGGAATCAGAAGCCAGCTCTATTGTTAGATTTCTTTGTGAACCTGAGCGTTGTCATCCTTGGCTCTTAGTTTCCCCACTGGCAAAATGAAGACATTCATCTGGATGCCTATCAGATCCTCCAGGGACCTTCCAGGTTCCACATTCTAGAATCTAATATTATCCCCTCCTTGAGTAGTTTTCTCTCTCTTACTCTCTTACTCACATGACGGTCTTGCAAACCAATACTATGAAGTTCTAACTTTTTGTAGGTCCTAAGAATGGAAATGGAGAGCTCAAAAATTCATCTGTGAGCAGGTCACCAAGATCTGTCTGGCAGCACCCAACTTACTCCATACTCAGCTCCTCACCCGATTGTGCTCTAGGTTTCTAATACCTGCCTCCATCATCAGCTCCATCTATTCTATTCCTTATCAAATTTCCTGAACATATTGGAGCAGGGTTCCTCATGACAGAAATAAGTTCCACATGAAATTCTCATTGGCTGTTCTTAGGTTAAATTCCTCTACATGCAGATCTCATTCCTCCTCTGTCTCTATCCATGCAGGGTCCATGCAGCACCCAAAGTGTGCTGACTCCACAGTGCTCACCAGCACCTCCTGATCCCTTTCCCTATATCAGAGAGGCTGCTACAAATTGCTCCTGGAATACAGGGAATATAAAATACCACAGTATGAAAAGAAAGCTAACGTCCAAACCACCCGGTAAGAAAAAGGCAGAGAAGTATGGACCAGAGAAAGGAGTGAAGGACATGATCTAATAAGAAAGGTCCAGACTTATACTAGGATAAAACTAGAGTCTCTAGAAATACAGTGGACTAGAAAGGATTTTAGTCAAACATCATCTTCCCCCATCTAAGGAAGGAGTGATCCAACACAAAACCAAACCACATTTTCCCACTCATTCTATCACTAGCACACCAGGCTGGAACTACTCAGTCCCTCCCTCCTCCTGGGGAGAAAGGCATTTTCTTTATGCAGACTTTTGCACCTTTCCCTAAATGCGCGCGCACACACGCGCGCGCACACACACACACACCAGCAAAACTGAGACATGTATAAAAAGAATATTATGGTTCCAAGCTAAACATTTTTAAGAATTTGCCTTTTGTTTCCCCCTTTGCTACGGCAATGAAAATGACTGAGAATCCTTTTGGGTACCAGAATGTGGGGACTTTGAACGTGAAGACTCCTCTGAGTCCAGCTTACTCCTAATATTCATTGCTGTTTCACGTTTCAGTCTGTATGATTTGTCTCATATACCTCTGGACTCAGCTTTTATTAAGCAAATTCTACAGCCCAGGGTCTCCCCACCCAAGTAGGCAGCAATGGATAACATAAAAACCACATCAATTCTCAAAAATAGAAAGTCACCCCGGAGGTTATTAGTCAAGAGGCAGGAAGATCTTACCAGAGCTGCCTTTTATAGAACACATTATATGCATAATAATTATTGCTCACCTACCCGATTACTGGATGAGCGTGTGGGTAGATACTGTTACACACATGTTTATAATGAGAAAGCAGAGACTAACAGAGGTGAAGTGACTTGTTCAAGGCCAAACGTGGTAACCCTCTATGTGAAGGAGAGTCTGCTTGCTCCTAACTTCATGATTCCTTTTTGCTTCCATATCATCAAGTTTGCTGCTATTCTTCCCTGAACGGCCCCTGCCACGGCCATATACACATTTTATCAATAAGGCAACTGAGCCATGAATTGGAAGTAGAATCAAAGCCAGAATCCAAGACTCCTGATTCCGGATCCAGTTGTTTTAGGCCTCCAATTATTTTTTTCCGTATGTTTTATGTTTCTCTGATAACACTCAGATTTCATCCATCCTGAAAACTTCCACACTGGCTTATTCCTCCTCTTCATGGGTTCCCCACTGAGCTGCATCTGAGATGACTCAGCTCAGCCTCTCCTCCCCACCCATTGGGATGCTCACTGCTGTCCCGAGCCTCAGACCCAGCTCTGAGGCACAGACTCATGTGACTGGAGGGGAATCCAGGTAACTTCTCCCTGGAGAAGGAGGGGAGAAAGGACCACAGTAAGGAGATGCTATCTTTCCTACCCATATTCAACTCAAGAAATACCCATTTATAGGAGTGAAGAAGCCTCAGGGAAAAGAGAAGAAAGGATTAGGGGAACCCGCAAAGAGAGAGAAAGCAGAGGTCAGAGTCTTACAAAAAGGACCGAGGGCCAGATCTTGGAGCAGGACTGAAGACTCCACCTTTGACCCCTGCCCTGCCCTCTCTGGAGGCCACTCACCTTCATCCTTTCTGGCTTGGAATTTGTCTGCACGAAGCCAGCTAAGAAAAGAAGGAAAAGATAGGAGGCCCTTAACTGTGCAGTCATGACTAGTGTTTGTAGATCACTAGTCTGAGATTCTTGAGGTCCTCAGGTAACTGGCAACCTTTTGATATCCTGGCAGAGACTCTGACTCTGCACAGGCCAATCACAGGGTGGCAAGGATTTCTGGGGTGTGAGTGGGGCAAGAAGATGTAGAATTCAAACCACATCCTCACATCTTCACCTACACACACCCCCATGAGCACTCAGTGCTCACTAGTGCAATGAGGACCTGGGACTCGTATAAATTCGGGTAGAATTAATAAATGGTGAGGGCAAGCCCTCCATAGTCCTTAAAGTCTATTGTCTGTTTTTACTGCATGAAGAGGAGTGTCTATATGCAGGCACAGTCTCCCAGACCTCACAGTAAATTGCCTAGAAAAAGGCATGATATAAACATTCCAAGTACTATTCTTAATATTATTATTTGAGCTCTAAAAAAAAAAATTCAAAGATGGACCACATATGATCCCTCTAAGAGAGTTAGAAGGAAACCAGCCCTGAAGAAGGGACAAATATTTGCACATTAATATGCTCACTATGCAAATGCTTACAAATGCTTTCAAGTGCTTAGAAATCGGTAAGAAAAACCAAGCAGCCCAAGAGAAACATGAGCAGTAGGCAGTAAACCAAATGGCATCTGTGATGGTATACAATGTTCTCCCTTACCAATAATCAAAGAGGTACAAACAAGAAAAATTGCATCCTGCACTTATCAGATTGGCCAAAGTTCAAAGGAGTGGAGGTACCCAGTCTGGGTGTCAGTCTGATATAGGAGGCTCTGATACCCTAGGTAGGGGCAGGGAGGACTACTAACAGCTGCCAGCTTTCTGGAGGATAATATGCCATTCTGAATGCAATGCTCTTTTAAAAGTAAATAACTTCTTTAAAAACTTTTGATTTTGAAATAATTATAAATGTCTAGGAAGTTGCAAACACTCCTCTTAATCTCCAGGAAGCCCCATGGTCCAAGAAGGATAATGGAAAGTAGACTCAGGTTCCTCTAAGGATAAAAATGCTTTGCCTCTCAACCAGCCTAAGAACCTCCATCCACTTAGCCACAGTTCCAACAACTATTCAACAGTCTCAGCTAAAATTTTGGAATAGATGAGTTGATGATGCAGACCTGGTGCCCTAAGGATTGTCGAGTTTCTCACATAAATAGCATATTAAATTCTCACCTTTCTCCATCTTGTCTATGGTACTGCTTTACTTTCTGGACCTCAAGTCCTGATGTTGAAGTTAATCATACTCTTCTTTTTTTTTCTTTTAATGGAAGTACTAGGGATTGAACCCAGGACCTTGTGCATGCTAAGCATACACTCTAGCACTGAGCTATATCCACCCCAAATCATACTCTTAAATTCGTGACTATTTGTCCTTGCAAGGACGCTCTCTATTTTATTTATTATTCATACTCAAATTCCATTCCCAGACTCCATTGATTTTTGATTCCCAAATTTCATTCTTTTTCTTCTCTCCCTATCGATATAATGTTTAATATGCATATTGTTCGTATTCTTGAAAAACAGATTATTAGCTCCTAGAAGTTTAAAATTTTATTTGTTTATTTTTCCATTTGGACCTCAGATTCAAAGGGTTGAGTTTATCAACTCCTTAATTTATAGTACTTTATCATCATTAGGCTGTACAATGATTCTCTTTGTAAAAATTTAAAAAATGTTTTGTCCTCAGTTCACCCTGATTTTCCTACCTTTCAGAGATGAGGAGTGACAAGGAAACAGTTATTACAGACTGGAAAGTTGGCAGCCTTTGCATTTGGTAAAATTCTAGCCTGATAACTTTGAAGGCAAAAATGACTAAAACAAGGGTGGATGTTAGCGTGGGTTGGCTGTTCCCAGTGCTTTGGGATTACAACGAAGGGATAATTTCAGCAACTAACTGTGCTCTAACATGATAGCTAACAAAGAGGTGTTGAAAAATATTTGGATTAGTTGAAGAGAATCAGGTTTGTTTCCCTTTACCACTCTTCCCACACTCTTCTTCCTCCTCCTACAGGATTAGCACTGGCAGCTCAGCTTTACTAACGCCCACATTTATTGAAAATGGTAAATTCTTCCTCTCCAGTTCTAAATTGCTTTCCAACCAGCCCCCTCCACCAGTTCTGCCCCTTCCAGGTTCACACGAGAAGCTGCCTTCACCTCCTTAAAACTGAAGTCTGAGTAGGGTTTAATTCTTGCTGCCAGTGGAGTCAGGGCATTCGTGAATTCTTTTGGAAAACAGAAGCTTTTTATTATTCCAGATTTCTGATCTCTTCTAATCTAGAGGGAGGAGCCCAAAACAATGACTGCAGGTCCAGCCACAAAGCTCCCAAAGCCTTTTCAGCGCGACTATACAGGTTTCCTGCTTTTTCCTTCCCACCTACAGATACTGACTCTCCTGCCTTTGTCCTGCCTTCATCAAATACCCTGTGAAATCACTTACATGTGGAATCTAAAAAAAAAGACACATATGAACATATTTACAAAACAGAAACAGATTCACAGACATAGAAAACAAACATGGTTAACAAAGGGGGAAGGGGGAGGGATAAATTAGGAGTTTGAGATTTGCAGATACAAACTACGATAGATAAAACAGATAAACAACAAGGTCCTACTAGATAAAACAGATAAACAACAAGGTCCTACTATATAACACAGGGAACTATATCCAATATCTTGTAAAAATCTATAATGAAAAATATATACATGTAAATGTATAACTAAATCATTATGCTGCACATCAAAAAAAAAAAACCCACAATATTGTAAATCAACAATACTTCAATTTAAAAAAAAGAACTATGAAGATTAAAATATCAGTCCTCAAAAATAATATACCTCATTTCCTCATCCTTTCCAAGCTGTGTGACTTTGGGCAAGTTACCTTCTCTGCCTCTGGTCCTTGTTTGTGAAACTGAGATATACTATGAACTTCATGGGGCTACGTTTTAAAAATAAAGGAGATAAGTCATTTAAACCCTTAGCACTGGACTTTGCCCAAGGTAAACACCCATTGTTAATTTACCAGGTGAAGAAACTGATGCTCAAATAGAAAAACTGATTTATTCAAAGTCATACGCAATTACACACTGCTTCTCCCTTGTTATAAATTCCTTACTTTCTTAGCCACTTTGTCTGTGCTCATCACACAATAATTAACTCCTAAAGTAGAATAGAAATTTTCATCATAAACTATCTTAAGGATCAGATCAAGTGGCCTAAAATCTCTGCCTTTCCAAGTCTCTGTGTACCATTTTTTTAGTTTCCCTGGAAATAAAAACTCTGACCAAGAGAAGAGAGGGTTCAGGAGCTCAGGCTCAGCAGGGAGCTACATGGGACACTTCCTCTCATGGTCTACCTGACTGTATCACATAACTGCTGCCTCCTCTTCATACCTTCCACCCATGTCACCTGTCAAATTCTTGTCATTTCCCTTCTGGAATGCTGAAATAATCATCTCCTACTTGTCTTCTCTCTTTCAGGCTCTTCCCTTTCATTGCTTTTTTTCCTTCACCCTGCTGCCACTGCAACCACTAAAGACCTATCTGATGATCTCCCTCCACCAATCAAGAGCCAGTAAGGCTAACCAACTTCTTAGTGCATCAAATCCAGAATCTCCAGCATGGTATCCAAATTTCTCCTGATGTGATCTCAACCTCCTTCCCAGTCTTTACTCTCCTGTGAATCTCATACTTCAGTCAAGCTAGATTCTCTCCCTTCCCTGAAACACACCTCTCTGGATTTGGATTCTTGATTGTGGAGGTCAGTTATACTGAATACTCCTTTTCCCCAAAATTATTTCCACTGAAAGGAAAAGGAATGAAATTTTATTAATTTTTTACCAAACAAGATTTTAAGTGGAAATATTTGTGACCTGAACCATTGATTAAGGCTGAAAACCAGTCCAGATCTAAGTTAAACAGTAAGATCTGTCATTTCTTGACTTTAAAAATCCTAGTAGTTGCAAATAGTCCATGATCTTAAATAGACAGGGTGGCAAAAATCAGTATGTCTCAACCATTGCCTGTTTTTCTCAGACTCCAATTTCTCTTTGAGGGAGGTTTCTTATATGGATAACTTTCTGACCCAAGGTCACACAGCTAGTGAGTGGCAGTCTAAAGACTGAAATAAGTCCTTTCTGAATCTCTGTCTTAGCCTCTATTAGTGACTTACTCCTACCTGAAAATCAACAGCAAGTTTCTTGTGTTAGCTTCTTTGATCATAGAGGAAACAGGTTCAATTTTTTTCTGAGATGCAGTCTACCTCTTTAGTCCAGATTCTACCACTGCCTCTGCAACCATCCAAATATGACTTAAAGATTTTTGTCCACCATTTAGTTTTACTTGAATATTTTCCTTGAATTAGATAATCTCCATTGGCATCTGGGATCCCCATTCAGGTCTCCAGGATTTGGTTGCAAGTATGAAGTGTAGGATCTACTCTTACGTCTGCCATTTTAAAGTAGAATGGCTTATGTTCACATAGAATTGTAGTTGACAAATCTTCACATCAATGATTTCATTTAGCCTTCACAATCAGCCAGTTACAAAGGTAGAGCAGACATTATTTGCTCAGGTTTGCAAGTAAAAAGTGAGATTCAGAAAGGGGAAGTGACTTGGGCAAAGTCTCATTAATAATGTATACCTAGACCATAAACCTGAGTTTTTGTTTCGATTCCATTTGTCTCTCCACTTTAGGCTCAGTTCCTCAAAAAATATGTTTTTAAAAAATGGAGGGACATCCTAGAAAGACCACAGTCCTTTTGCATTTAATTTTCATCCTCAGGTGTTCTTAATCTTCTGACCTCCTTCCACAAACTTGATGAGGAAGCTCAGCTCTGGTCCAGGCTGATTATGACCCTGAGCCTTCACTGAGACAGCTGGCCCTGACACACAGACTTTTTGAAGGGTCTGTCACTAGCCAAGCTTTCCTCCCCTTTCCTGTCCCAGGAAGAACTCTGCTTATTGGAGGTTAGGGTGGGGAGGCAGTGAGAGGAAGGATGTGTTCTCCCTTAGGCAGTGTTCTTGTCTATTACTCCTATCTTAATGGGCTGGGGGAGGGCGTGGGAGAGAGAGCTCTGAGTCCATGCACAACCACAGGAATTTGAGTCACCCACCCCATTCAAAACCAGATGCCCTTCCACCTGGAAATTCTCCAGTCTATGTCTCAGGCCCTTGCTGCTCCCAGAGAAAGAATAAATTTGCCCATAACACCAACCCACATTGCAAGCCACCACCACCAACTTAATACTTGTTGTATGTGAATTTGTGGACGCAACGCAGATAGGTAGCTCTCAAGATAAAAATTAAAATCCTAAGTTATCTGCATTGGTTCTGCAATCAAAAGTGGCGTCCAAATATTTAACACTATAGAATGGGCGCAACCAATCAGCACAAATGCGAGCCTCCAACAAGTGGTGTGTGTATTCCCACATGCATTCCCACCTGCAAGCACAAGCCCCAGCTATCATGAAAGACGAGAAAATGGCTTGATTTTCTGAAGTGGGAGATATAAACTTCAGACCCTAAAGAATTTCCACTTAGAGCCATTGCTGCTTCTTAGGACATATTTTAAAACAGATGATTTATAAACATGTAGGTGCTAAACACTTAATGGCAGCATGGGGTTACCGGAAGTCAACCACAGGCATCTTAAAGCTGTAAGTTAAACTCTAGGTCTCAGCAGAATTTTCTGCACTAAGCCTCTTTCTGCCCTACACACTTATAATTTATTTGATGAAAGATACAAAAGGTATGCTGATCAAATGTATAAATTATTAATAGCTGGTAAATAGAGTTATTATGATAGATGACAAAATTAAGATTTAAAAGATTGATTGCCTGGAAGGATAGACTAAAAGAGGCACCAGCATCATAATGGCAATTGATATAAACTTAGATTAACTTGTAATTGACCTTAAGTCAAAAATGAACCAATAAGAATAAAAAATAAAAAATTAGTGAACTAATAGTGTTACAAGGATACTAGAGAAAATAATGCTGCCTTGATACTGATTGGTACATAGTATTCAAAAGAATATGCTCTTGATTGATCAGATCAAACCTGAAATAATGTTTCTCCCAGTGGGTAGAATGAATTAAAATGTAATTAATAAATCAGGCCATATTCTAAGGAGGAGAGTCAGGGGAGTATAAGCTGGCTTCTAATATATATTTGCTGAATGACTGAATGAACTAATGAAGGGAAAAAGAAAAGAAATGATCTGTCTTCCTCTATTTTTGGCCCCTATGCTGCATTTACTATACAGCAGAGTGAACTTTTAAAAAATAAGATTAAATCTAACTATAGTATTTCCCCATTTACAATTCCCAGAGTTTCTCAGACAACTTAGCATAAAATATGAATGATCTACAAGGCCCTATGTAAAATGAGCCCTGAGTTTCCTTCCAGACTTATTTATACCACTTTATTCAGAGTCACATCCTTTAGCCACACTGGTCTTTTTTGTGTTTCTCAAGACGTTCAACCCTCCCTTTCACCCCTCAGTATTGATACAAGCTGCTGAAAGCTTAGAAAGCTTCCCCCACGCCATCTCTACCTGGTTCTTCCTCTGAATGACATCTCCCCATTTTTCAGATCTCATTTCAGATGTCCCATCAATTGAGAGACCTTCTCTGACTCCTCTACCTAATGTGATTCATCCCTGGTTACACTGTGTGACACTAACTGGTTTTCCATTTACCGAGCTTGTCAAATTTTGCAACGTTCCTTTTTCTTTATTGAAATAAATATGTGATTTATTTGTGGCCTATCTAATCCATGAGGTATAAGTTCCATGAGTGCAGGCTACTTACCTGATTTGTCTAAAAGGCACTGAGCTTTACTTATTAGGGGCTTAATAAATGTTTGTTGAGTGAATAAGTAGACCTCTAGATATTTTAAAGTAGTTGTTCATAAATTCTGTTGAAGATACACAAGCAATTTTAAAGATCTGTTGAAAACTATGTCTCCTCATTCTCTCTAGAAAAATGACACTGTGGTTATAACAGGAGGTCCCTGATTCCCTAACACGCATTGCTGTAGAACGTCCCATGTTAGTTTTAATTAAAATATCAGGAACAGAAAACTTTTTCCTCTAAACACATGAGTTTCATCTAGAAAAGCATAGGAGTAGATGTTCTGGCCAAATAATATTTTCCAATTCCAAGATTATTCAGAACATTTGAAACAAGTACAGATGTCTCCAGAAGCTCAGAGTTTCTCTCTGATCACTGGCTATTGTTTTTTTTTACCAATCCCCAACAGGTCGGTGACCCCTCAATGGGTGCTTTGCCCAGAATCACAAAAGCCAATCAAGTGAAACCAAGTTTGTTATAGCAGAACAGGAAATTTATTCATTGATCAAGGAATGGAGAAGGGAGAGCTTGTGCTCTAAAAACCCCTTCTCTCGGAGGGGAGGGGAGTAAAGGAATTTTGAGGGGTAGGAGGCAGGCACTGCCATCAAGGCTCCAGGAAAGTGGTGGAGATGTCCAGGAACACCCAGCCACGAGCAGCCTTCCACTCTGCAGAGGGTGTGAATTATGCCTAACAGAGTGCAAGTCTCCCCCTGGGTGGAGACTTTAGCATAGTAATGAAGTAAAGGTAGTATTTGGACATTTCTGCGTCTCATCTGTGCAGGGGCATTCCTGCGGCCAAGTCAGAGCAAGTTCAGAGCAGTTGACCTTTGCATACCTGTTGAAGCATGTAAATCATCTTTAACAAATACCAGGTGCTTTGAGATAAACACAAAGATAAATCAACTCAAGGATTTTTTAGCTCTCGGTGGGGGATAGTGGTGACAGTTTGGGCTTCAGTCTGAAAAACTGTAATCTCCCTTAAGTTCAGTGCTTTGCCAATAGAAGGCCCTATATATACCCACTGAAGGGACAGCTCACACACATCAGTCTTTTGAACACTGAGGCTTTAGTCTACTTAAATAATGCTATGTGCTTGTATATGCACTTGTAGCACTGAAGCCTGATGCACGAAATAGTTTTGTAATTGATGATCTTGTACTAGCAAAACTTGTATAGTAAAAACTCTATACACTCATCTATGCAAATACTAGGGCTTCCTTGGGCCCTAGACAAACCAAGTCTCAACGTGCCAAAAACAAGGAAGAGGCAAAGATTTCTAAAGTATTGCAACATTTCTTTGCTGGAAATCCTAGAAGTGGAGTCATATTCACAGCAAACTCAAGTAAATATGTTGTAGGTCACCATGAAAGCACAAGTAGGATTTTCTGGTTGATCATGTTACTTTGCTCTATACTTTCAATAGACTTTATGGTCTTTCTTTGCACTGACAGGATAGAGTTCATACTTCTCAGTAGAATGTTCAAAGACTTCAAAGCCATGGCTCTAACCTACCTTTCCCACCATAACCTTCACCCACCTGTCTTGACTAAATTGTGCTCCAACTTAATATGAATGCTTACTCTTCCCTGAAGAAAAGGAAAAGAAAAAAGTCTCTTTTTGCTCATACTAAACTGTATACAAATATTTTAAGTGTGCACTCATGGTCCTGAAAAATCTGTCTGCCAAGTAGTTAGATATGCCAAATAAGACATTATAATCATACTATTGAAGGCACTTGCCCTATGATGTATTTGATAAGCAGTACTTTATAATTTTATTTACCCATTTTTTAAAATTTTCATTTATAATTGTTTTTTGTATCTTACCTAAGAAAAATTTATCAATCCCCAGGTCACAAAATATTCCTAATTATCTTCTAGAAGCTTCATAGCTTTGCCTTTCAGTTTTATGTCTGCAATATTCTTGGATTTGATTTATTCACAAGCTTTTATTATGAAAAAATTTTAATGTACAATTCTGTTGACAGAATAGAAAAATGTTCACTGGATTACCCACCACCTATTTTCAACAATATTAATATTATTTCTTTATGTGCTTTTTATGTACATTTATATTTTGCTTATTTGTTTGTTTTGTTGAATCACTGGAAAGTATATTGTAGACATCCAGGTATATCACCCTTACATATATATCAGCAATGTGTATATTAAAAACAATATATTCTTCTACTTAAAACAATATTATGATTCTCCTAAAATATCAATAAAAATCCCTGAAATTTTCTAATGTTCATGTCATAACCAAATTTGTCCAGTAGTTCCTAAACTGACTTTATACCTTTTCTTGCAAACTTGGATTCATTCAAAGTTCATATTTTGATATTGATTATGTCTTTTTCATTTATTTCTTTTACATCTATTTCTTTTATTTTAAATCTAGAGCAATCCCACTAAGTTTCTTTTTTTTTTTTTAATGGCATTTTTGAAGACACAAATCCTATTATCCTGATAAGTAGCCCACATTTTTATTTGCCTCACTGTTTCCTCATAGTGTTGTTCTTGTTCCACATTCCCTGCACAGGCACACCTTGTTTTATTGCACTTCACAGGCATTGTGTTTTTTATAAATTGAAGGTTTGTGACAAACCTGAGTCAAGCAAGTCTATTGGAGATATTTTTTCCCAACAGTATTATTTTTTAATTAAGGCATGTATATTGTTTTTATTAGACACAAAGCAATTACATACTTAATAGACCACAGTATAATATAAACATAACTTTTATATGCACTGGGAAACTGAAAAAAAATTTGTGTGTGTAACTCATTTTATTGTAGTGGTCTGGAAGGAATAAAACCCACAATATCTCTAATGTATGCATATATTTCTTGTTTTGGAAGTGAGGTCAAAGACTTGGATGGACTGGAATTTTGTGAATGGTATAGTTGTCCCTCAGCATTTGCAGGCTATTGGTTCCAGGAGCCCCTGTGGATACCAAAATCCATGGATGCTCAAGTCCCTTGTTAAAAATAGCATAAAATAATCAATACAGTCAGCCCTTCATAGCCACGTGTTTCACATCCATAGATTTAACCAATTATAGATGGCTGACTGTATAAGGTAGGAGTAAGGTTTTAGTTTTTTTCCCAAGGGATATCCAATTAAATCATCACTATTTATTTAAAAGACCATCCTTTTTTTCCTATTACTTTGCTGTGTACTTTGTTATAAATCAATTGTCCTTATATATACTTATTTATCCTGAGTTCTCTATTTCTTTCCATTGCTCTATTTGTTTATTCTTGAAACAATGTTTAATGTTGCTTTTAATATATAGCTTTAAAAATGAATTTTGATATTTTATAAAGAAAGTTTTCCCATCCTCTTCAAAAGTGTCTTGATTGTTTTTGACCATTGGTACTTAACACTTAAATTTCTTAAGCATTTTTTTCAAATTCTTTAGAAATATCTGCTAGGATTTTGATTGAGATTGCATTGAATCTATAGAATAGTTTGGGTGGAATTGGCATTTTTACATTATCTAGTCTTCTAATTCATTAACATGATATACGTCAAAATTGGATCAACTAAGACTAATTTCTCATCATAAAGATCTAGTACATCTTTTGCTGACTTTACTGCTAAGTATTTGATTATTTTATGCTAATTTTATGTTATATTAAAATTAAGTTCAAATTTTTAATGGTTTATGAAAACATATAGAAATATAATAAATTTTATATTGACTTTTTTATCCAGCAAATTTGCTAAATTCATATAATAATAACCTATTGCTAGTTTCTTTTAAAATTATATATTCACAAGGTATGCTAATGATAGTTTCATTTGTCTCTAATCTTTGTACATTTAATTTCCTTTTTTTGCCTTAAATTCACTGGCCAGGTCTGCCAATACAATATTGAATTGAAGTAGTAATAGAGACATTCCTTCCTTGAATATTACCTCAAAAGTTAATGATTAAATATTTCACCATTAAGTATGATATTTGCTGTAGACTTGTATTAGGTACTGTTTATCAGATTGAAGAGGTATCTTCTGTTCTTAGTTTGCTGTGAGTTTAAAATATGAGTTGCTGATCTGAAACAAAAAGACTGCCAGATATTTCTCCAGCAAAGATGGGTTTACTTGGGATGAGCAGAGAATTGTATTTCAGGGTCTTCAGCCATGGCAAGCCACATGCAAGTCCCCACAGGAAGGGAAGAACACTTTTACAGAGAGAAAAAGGAAGTTGGGAGGGCTTAGTAAACAAAGAGTCATGGCTTTTCACTGGCTGAG
This sequence comes from Camelus dromedarius, assembly GCF_036321535.1. NCBI lineage: Eukaryota > Metazoa > Chordata > Mammalia > Artiodactyla > Camelidae > Camelus > Camelus dromedarius. The sequence continues at coordinate 18,517,230 of NC_087454.1, read as the reverse complement.
TCCTTGCCAGGAAGAGATTTTCTTCTTCCTGTTGGGCTCTGCTATTGTCAGAGAGTGTGCCATCTCCCCCTTCTGGTCTCCCAGTTCTATTTAACTGAGATTTCTGTTTGTTAATTTTTTGATAAATTACATAATTATATGTTATATCACAGATGTATTTAAACATAAATAGATATTATCTATCTAAATATATAAGTAAGAAGATGCTGTTTACACAGTCCATCTTCATAATACTTTTACTGTGATGGTTAATTTTATGTGTCAATTTGATTGGGCCATGGGGTGCCCATATATTTGCTTAAACATTATTTCTGAGTATGTTTGTGAGGATGTTTCTAAATGAGAGTAGCATTTAAATTGGTAGACTCAGTAAAGCAGATTGCTCTCCACAATGAGGATGGGCCTCATCCAATCCACTGAAGGCCTAAATAGAATAAAAGGCTGAGTAAGAAAGAAATCTCTGTGTCTCAGAACTGGGACATTGCTCTTCTGTCTTTGGATTCAGACTCAGACGAGAACTTAACACACATCAGCTCTCCAGCTGGTTGACTGCCTCCATAATCATGTAAGCTAATTCCCTATAATGAATCTTTTTGTATGGATAGATGAATTAGATAGATAGATAGATCTATTTATCTCTAGAAAAACAGAACCAATAGGAGATAGATAAAGAGATATAAGAGATAGATGGATAAAAAGATGGAGATAGAGACTTATCTCCACCTCTTTATCTGTTTATCTACTCTACTTATCTATTTATCTATCTCCTTGGTTCTATTTTTCTGAAAAACACTGACTAATTTCCTTGCATACTCTTACAGTTGTGTGGATCTGTGTTTTCTAGTTTGTTCTTATTGTGAAGGTAAAGCTATTCAGACTAAAACTTAATGTGTGGAGGCTCTTACTGAGTGGACCTTGGGGCCTGGTGTCTGACACTTCTGGTAGAATTTAAAATAAGTATTTTCTCTTTATAATAATAATCCAGGATAATCCGTTCATCTCAAAATCCTTAATGTAATCACATCTGCAAAATCTTTTCCTCGTAAGATAACACTTATAGTTTCCAGGGATTAAACCTGATATCTTTGGGAGCCATTACTTGAGTTACTACAGAGTTTAGATTTTGGATCAGAACATACTTGAAGATGAGTTCCAGTCTGACATATTACTAGGTCTGTAACTTTAGGAAATTAACCATTTTTCCTCTTTATTACTATCCTGATTTATACAATGAAGAAAATATTAAGCTTATAAATAAGAAAATCTATCTAAATATGCCTGATACATGGTAAGAAGGGAATCGATACATGTTAGTTCTCCTCCTCCCTTTCTTGTCCTTCATACTTTGTTCTTTCCTTGTGTTCTTTTTTCCTTTGTCTCTTATCTCCCTTTATCACTCTCTTATTTCTACTCTTTCACGTCCCCATTTTATCTCTTGGACTAGATTCTTCATAGCATCACTTGTTCCTACTGACTTATCCTGCAGGTTGTTGTGCAGGGAGTAGACAAAGTTGGTCCTGAGATAGTTTGAGAGCTGCAGGAACCTACCAGACTAGAACCTGGTGTTGAACCATTGGGAGTAAGAGTCAAATGGGAGAAGTCAAGCCTGGCCAGCTTCTGTTGGTTGTTCCTAACTTGACTTGCTGGGTACAAGTGGCAGAGTTCAATGCTGGTTTTTTCAGTAAAGCTATAGAAGGTCAGAAATATCAAGCACTCCACTTTCTGGGTCTCTGTCTCTCCATACATGAGTTAAAGAAGCTGAAATATTTGAGCACTAAAATTTTAGAGTTTTCTGAGTCAATACTGTCACTTCTCAGTCTTCTCAAGGTGAAAACTGGTCAAATTAGATGACCAAGAGATAGAACTACTTAAACAATGAGGAAATGTTAAAAGACTGTGAAACGTGAAAGGACATAAAGGCAAACCCCTACCCCTAGTTAATTGTTGGGTTTGGGTTTGTAGTGTTGATGAGATGGGCATCCTTCTGAGGGAGGAGCAAGGCTTGGATCACACAGAAGCTTTGAGGCTGTGCCTTGTTGGAGGATGTCTGGTTCTGTGGTCAGATAAATTGCTTAGCTCTTGTGGGTGCTGTGGGTGTCTCAGAGGCCTGTGGTTGTGAATGGACACAGTGGTACCTCCCTGGTACTTCAAGGTAGAAATAATGGACATGGGCCTTACCTGGGAAAGTACACATTCTTCTTCACACATTGTCCCTTTTGTGTCAGCAAACCCTAGAATTACTTCTTGGAGCAGATGAAGGTGGAAATTTTGGCCATAGTGGCAGAGCCTACAGGAGGACTTTACTTCAGGGCCAGCTGCCTCAATGAGGTCTGGGGATTAGGGCCACAGCCAGCCCCAGGATTCGAGGTGTCTTCAAGGATGAGACAATAGTACACACAAACATGGACAAAAATGTAACAAAAAGGAAACTACAGCAAAACTTCCCTTGCGTTGTTACTGAGTCCACGTTTGTACAGCTTGCTGTACAAGAGGCCAGTAAGTCGAGAGACCTGTGTTGGGGCAAAGAATAGAGACTTTATTCAGAAAACTAGCAAACTAAGAAGATGGCAGACTAAAGTCCTAAAGAACGCCTTGTTCAGGTTTGAACACAATCTTCTTTTATGCTACAAAGAAGGGGAAATAGGAGGTAGTGAGGTCAAGAGGTGACGAGTGGTTGCAGACTTCTTGGTGCCGGCCAGACCTTGGAGGGGACAGGGTAATCTTTTTTTCCTGCAGTTGTTCAACACTGGGCTGGCCATGATGCTCCTGCAAATCTTTAACGAGACGGATGTTATTTCCTGTTCTGCAACTCCTTATCACTATGTGGATGAGTGGTCACCCAGCAAGGGAAAATTATTTTTCTGATGATTAGTATACCTACAAGTGAAGCAAAAGTATTTTAGCTTTAAAATTTAATCATGGGAGGCAGAGTTTCTAGAAGGGGGCTATTAAGTGTACTTCAAGCTATAGACCATTTTCCTTTTATGCTTACTGTGCCTAAATGCCTTCTGCATGGTTGCTCTAAATGCATTGAGGACATGACTGGCTGGATCAGGCATTACTGATCAGGCCATAGATTATAGGCCTTTGAGAAGCACTAAGAAATCTGAGATAACAAAAAGCTTATCTTCCAACTGAGTTCACAAGAATACAACCACATCCAGATTTCAGTTTTGGGAGCAGAGAAAGCCTTTTGTGTGAACCTGGAAGAGGCAGGGCTGGTGGAGGGGACTGGATGTGAAACAGCTTAGAACTGAAGAGGAAGACATTATCGCGTCAATAAACAAGGGAGTTTAGTAAAGCTGAGCTGGCAGTGAAAAGCCAGCCAGGAGCAGATGGGGGTGGGGAGGGGAGAGAGAAACAACTCTGTGACTCTTCACTGGTTCAAATACTTTCCAGCAACTTTCTGATCATCACCTTATTGGGGCCTCATAATAAATAGTTTTATGGAATAAGTGGGGCATAGATGATTACAATAATTCACAGAGAATGATACTCCATCAAGCCCAAGGCAGTTCCCTAGCTCACAGTTTAGAGCTTTCTCCTGGATAACTTCCCACTGACTGTGCATCTGTCCTCTGTGTTCCTCCTGCATTACAAGCCGTTCTCTGGGGGGCAGTGTCTGAGACGCTCAACCCCCCACATCTGGACTTCATAATGAGAAAATACTGTGTGCTGTTGACTGAGGGATGAAAGTTTCAGGGGACAAGACAAAGGATTAATAGTCTACTGGGACAATGCTTCTCAAACTTTAGATTGCATATAAATCATATGAAGATCCTGATTTTAAAAAGTGGAGTCCACTTCAGCAGTGGTGGCTTTACTTGCCAGATGCGGAGCCAGCAGTTGGAGAAAGTAGAGAGAGTGCTTTAAGTTCCAAAGAGAGAAGCCCCCACCTTTACCTGTCAGAATAAGGGTGCTGAACCTTCAGGGCTTGCTGGAGGGCTCAGGGGAGTGAGGGGGAGTGAGCAGGAGCTGGAGGCTGGGGAGATGGACCAAGAGGAAGAGGGAGGGAGCGCGGGGTGGGGGGAGTTTGGCGGGTGCGTGAATGCTGCTCTGCGATTGGAGCGCGCATCTTTAAACTGGTCCCTGCCAGGAGCTCAAAAGGAGCCAAGATCCCTGGGGACCTGAGACTCTCCTAGAACTCCTGGTGTGAGCTATGATCCCACAGTTCTGGGCCTCCTGTCTTTTCCCACTGTTCCTGGTCGGCTTCGCTCAGCCGACCCCGCAGCAGCAAAAGGTGAAGGTGAGTGTCCTGCCGAGAACCCAGGCTGATGTCAGCCCCTGATGACTACATTGGCCGCCAGGGAGGCAAGGAGTTCTCCCTTCTCCTCTTCTACCAAGGACAAGATCAGAGTCCCCAGCCTTTCTTAACTTAACATCTGCCACGGCCCCTGCTGTCCTCTGAGGCAGAGGCTCTCCTAAACAGCCTCTCTTTTATGTGAACAGTCTCCCCTGCACCCGACGGGGCATTGGGCCGAAAGTGGGCGAAGGACGCAGGAAGCTCTCGCTGCCGTGGGCTTTGCCACTTTCCCCCTGGTGGCCGCTCAATAGCCCGGAGCCTGTCCCTTCCACTCTGGTCCGGAGCCTCGGGCAGCCTTGAGGGTCCAGAAGGCTTTCAGCATCAGGAAAGACAGGCTTTTTCCTTTTGAGGGGAATAATAAAACACAAAAGGCCAAGAGTTGTTGGCCAATTTTCATTTTAGAGGAGGTGGTGTAGTGAGGGGAGAACAAAGCTCAGATCAGAGGACTGGCTCTAAATTTTCCGTGCTGCTCCAAATCGCCTGATGCCCTGCAAAGTCCCCACTCTGGGTGTCGGTAGCCATTCTGTAGGAGGTATGTGTATGTGTCTTAGGATGCAGGGTGGGGACTGAAGTAAATGACTTGAGATTCCAAAAAGTTTTAACTTTAAAATCAGGCAAATTCATTCAAAAACTCATTCTCACTATGGCATTAAGCAGTTAGGTATCTTTTATTGGCCCTGTTGTCTCCTTTCTTAAAATCCAGAGAAAACCCATCTGGTAGTGCAGTGATTTCCAGATTTCAACTCACATAAGGATCTCCGGGAAGGCTTGCTAAAGCCCAGATTACTGGGTTGCACCCCCAAAGTTTCTGATTGAGTAGGTCTTAAAGGAGCCCAGAGTTTGCATTTCTAACATGTTCCCAGATGATACTTGTGCAGGTCCTCACATCACAGTTTGTTATTGGGTTCATGTGAAGTTTAAAATGGTACATATAATAGGGTTATATCATAAATATAATATAAAGACTGGTAGCTGTCATATGATCATGTCCCCTCTCTGAAAAAAAAAAAAAAGGGTACCCAGATCTGAGTCAGCAGCTGTTGCATGATTGGGTGTGGAATTTATTGCAGTGGCAAGAAAGGCAAATACTAGAAACAATTATACTAGCACAGAGCTGAGGGAGCATGAATGCAAATACAATGCAGGCACCTAGATGACAGCCCTTTCCTAGTGACTTTCTTAGGCTAATGCTCCCAAATGTTTGGATTAATGTGTGCACATTGATGTGCATGGCTGTATGGACACACAGGGAGGGTTCCTGCCCTAGAGTCAGCCTCCTTCTCTCCAAGGAGAGTGAAGGGGAAGCTATTGCCTGGTATCCTAGTGACAGAACTCACAGACTTAGGAAATGATAAAAGAATTCTTTTCTCTCACTCTCCCCACAGGCACTCACCCACAAGCATTTCCTTCACTGCTTGGGGCAGACATTCATGGACTAAGATCCCCTGAAGCCCACTTAAATCACTCTAAAATTCTGTACTTTTTCTCTACATCTCCAGGAATCCTTCTCCTCATAACAACATTTTAGCTTTTTGTTAAAAGGTCCTGTCTTCCTTTTTCCTTGGCATGCTTGTGGGTAGGAAGTCTCTTTCCTTTGTTTCCTATTTTATATAGAGATGAGAAGAAAGTGGTATTGGAAACTGTATTTGATATCTTGTAATAACCAATAATGGAAAAGAATCTGAAAAAGAATATATGTGTATATATTCTGAAACTAACACAACATTATGAATCAGCTATACTTCAATAAACATTTTCTTTAATTTAAAAAAGAAGAAAGAGATATCAAGGATGAGTCTTGTAGGTACCAGTGAGCCCCCACTGGCAAAGCTCTAGGAAGTAAATTCAATGGGATTGAGAGGAGGAGTAAGTTCTGGCTCTGGGGGAACGAAATGACAGTGTAAGAATATACAGATGAGAAATTTATGTAAGACACAAGTTTTACATAAATGAGTAAGAGAAAGTTATGAGAAAATCTGGTAAAATCTGTTAAGATTTGAGAAGGGCTGGGACAACTGGAACACAGTGTTAGGATGTGGGTGAGAGTGCGTTGGAGAATGGAGATAAATTGTATTAATATTCCAGGAATGGGAAGAGGTTTATAAAGTGCTTGTCCCATTAAAAAATAGATTTTAAATTAGAAGCTATAAATTCTAGTTGTGGCATCAGCCATAACTCAAAATATTACTTAGAAAGTTCTCTCTTCGGTTCTTAGAGTTTCAAGAAGTCCACAACTTTTGGGGATTATCGATCTTACCATCGCATCACTATGGTTATTTTTGTTACATTCCAGATGGATTGCTATAAGGGGGTGACAGGCACCATCTATGAGTACGGAGCCCTCACCCTCAATGGCGAGGAGTATATCCAGTTCAAGCAGTACGCGGGCAAACACGTCCTCTTTGTCAACGTGGCCACCTATTGAGGCCTGGCAGCTCAGTATCCTGGTAAGAATGCATGTTTCAGCTCCTCCGGAACTAGCTTTGTCAGCTCCACGATGCCATATTCTCATTCCAGAAGGTCTTGCTAATTTGTTATTGGGAGGAAGCAGGGGGATGGGGAGAGGGGATGATAGGTGATCATGATATTCCCCTAAATCCTGCTTCTCTCTGATCCTTAGAATACCAGGAGAATTATCTCCAGATTTGAGAACTAAGATTCTCCCAAAGATTTAGTCAAAGACCTCCAGGAACATACCTGTAGTTGAGTTTGTCACTTGGAGCCCTGAGGAAGAACATATACTGTAGGGAACCCTGGGGCTTCTCAGCAAGAAGGTGTTAGAAAGGACTTTTTTGAGGATCTGGGATTGTGTTAGGGGATTTGGGGAAGGGGTCAAGGCGTTGAAGCTTTGCTCTGGATTGGAGGCTGTCAGAAAATGAGGAAAAGAGCACAGTTAAATGATCAGGTGTCTTAATAAATCATATCTATAGAGTAGGAGGAATCAAGCAAGGCTAAAACTGTAACTGGTAAAGAAGCAGCAGCACTTATATTGGTAAGAATAGGATGATGCTTGCTCAGTTTTGTGATTTGGACACTGTTCATATTTTGTCTGGTTAAAACAGATTTAAACATGAGGGGTCCTTGTCTTGATGGTTTTTGTCTTGATTCATCACTTGTTGCATGATGTTGACCTTCTATGAAACTGTTTACATTCAACAGAACACCAAGCCCTAGTTGTGACTCCCAACCCAGAATCTAGTTTTCAGGGGCTGATTTTATCTTTCTCACTGATGACTTCTGGTAACAAAAGGAGAGAGGATTGATATTTCATCTTTTGAAAAACACACAAATATTCACACACACAAATGATTCTGCACCTTGCTTTTTCATGTAATAAAATATCTCTGATATTATTGTATATCACCACTTGATGAGTTTCCTCATTCATTTTAAGATACATGTTTCCAGTGTATTGCTGTGCTATAATTTATTAAACTAGTTCATGAGAATTGTGAAGAGCATCTCATTCAAATTTTACTCCAGATAAGGACACTGAGAGAGTTAAAGAAACTTGTCAAAGGACTGGACCAAGGTCTGCTATGTGTTTCTGCAATAGGAAGGAAATATTCTTGATGGTTAAAGATAAAAGGGATCATAACTGAATTAATATATAAAAACAGGAAAGCACTTTCCTTTAAGAAGAGTTCCTTGAGGGGAAATGCCTGCAGATAGAGCTGAGTCTGAATGGGATTGCCTGGTGCTGTCATGGAGACAATAAATCTGAACTGAAAATGGCTGAAGATGGAAATAATAGTATAAGTCCAGACAGACAGTTGGAAGGGTTACTAGCAGTGGTAAAGAGCAGTCTGGAGTTCATAGCCTAGAATCCCAGTGAGTGTTCCAGGGAAATGGCAGCAGTTAGGTCACTGGAACTGACAAGAAGGTAGAGAGTGCTCTGGAGCTAGGCTTAGCACTTCTCTGATTCCCACTACAACCCTCAGGTTAAGGCACCAAAGAGTGTTTCCAGGAATGTGACTAGAGTGTCAGGTTGTGTCATCACGGAGCATAGTGGGAGGAGAAGGAAGAGGGTAGAATGTCCATTTCGTTTGCCTTGTCCTGGCAATATTTTTTGATCAATCAATCAATCAACCAATTAATCAACCCACCAGCTAAGGAAGGCAATGGAATTTAAATCTGACTTCTCAGCATCCAACAGGAGCCTTCCCACAGAGGACTAACCAGTTTGTGCTTTTTAAGAGGGGTTCCTATTGGATGATGAGGTGGAGCCACTCATGGGAACTATTGCACAAGAAAAATGGCAGCTCTTTGGATGAGTTTCTGGAAAACTGTGTTCTAACTTCTTCTCTGATTCCTCAGTCTCTGTAATCTTGAACCTTTCCCTTCATAGTCCTCATCTTATTCATGTGATAAATGGATAAACTAGTGGTCTTTACTGCTCAAGGTCAGGCTGTTGTCTGGGATATCCATGCTGTTCATTCTCTACCTGCAGAACTGAATGCACTACAGGAGGAGCTGAAGCCTTTTGGTGTAGTTGTGTTGGGGTTTCCCAGCAACCAATTTGGAAAACAAGAACCAGCCAAGAACTCAGAGATCCTCTTGGGGCTCAAGTAAGTGCCTGCTTGGGACTCTGCAGAGGCTCTGTCAGGATTTTCCTTTCACATTCTACCTAGATGCTTCTCATTCTGGAAATTTCTGGGGTAGTTAGTAGATCAGTGGGATCAAGACCATGATTGTGATGCTTTGAATTCAGTCTTTCTCTGCTGAAGGTGCTCAATAATTCTCCTTACCTTTGAGTTCTTTGATGATAAGACCAGGGGAAATCTAATGGAAAAGATGCACAGGGAAAAGGAAAGAATATAGGAAATAGAAATGAATCAAGAATCCTAAGCTTAAAACATTGCCTTCCAATTTTCTTGGAATTCTCTATTGTCTCCATAAGGCCTATGCATGAAGTCCTGATTCCCAGAGACCTCTCCTTCATCACCTTCCGTGTCTACAACCTCTCTTTCTTTATCTCTAATTTCCTTTTGTGGTCAAGCTGCAGTGGCCATTTCTATCCATCCTTGTCTTAATTTGGATCCTCTTGGGAACACTCTGGTTCATTGCAGGTACGTACGTCCAGGTGGTGGCTTTGTTCCTAATTTTCAGCTCTTTGAGAAAGGGGATGTAAATGGAGAAAAAGAACAGAAAGTCTTTACCTTCCTGAAGGTAAGTGGCCATAAACCTGGCATGGATTTGTCAGGTAGGTAGAGATACCCTGAAAGCATGGGGCTCAAGTCTAGGACTGAGTTTGGACTCTTGGAAAGAAATGCTCAGATAAGTTCATGGATCGTGGCATTATCTGTTGTGAGGCTTTAGCTTCAAGTAAAGGAAACATATAACACGATAGCTCCAACATAGACTAACCTTCCCTACTGAATGGTAATGATTCATTCATACGACAATCATTAATCAAATTCCTAGTTATATGCAAGAATTTGCTACACAATGAATTAACAGATATTACTAGGGCATGGTCTCTTCCCTGAAGGAATTCATATCTAATCAAGGAGACAAACATCGAAATGGATAATATAACGTCAATGTGGTAATTAACTTTAGAGTCACAGAGTGTTAGAACCACAGAAGCCCAGGATAGAAGGAACCTTTTTTATTCAGCTAAAGAAACTAAAGCTATAGAAATGCCATGACTTACCAAGGAAAACAGAAGATAGTCTTTCATAGAAGCACCATGATATAATCATGAGAGTGAGGGAGAGACAGGGAAAGGAAAAATGTTTTCTGTTTACTATCATACTCTCTAACTCTTGCTTGATTGGTAGTGGTTGTACTGGTAATGATGTATTAAAATGTTTGTGGTTCATTAGGAACATGTCAAGTAGTTAATATGTTGAGATACATACTGGTGAGTGGAATTTCTAGGGGTGGAGATAAGACTAGACCACACAGAAGCAAAAATAAACTGTCTTTCTGTTTTCCTTATCTCTGCTCCAGAATTCCTGCCCTCCAACCTCTGATCTTTTGGGCTCATCAAGCCAACTCTTCTGGGAGCCCATGAAAGTCCATGACATCCGCTGGAACTTTGAGAAGTTCCTGGTGGGACCTGATGGAGTCCCTGTTATGCGCTGGTTCCACCGGGCTTCAGTCAGTACAGTCAAATCAGACATCCTAGAGTACCTGAAGCAGTTCAAAAGCGAATAGGAAGGGTCAGGGAACTTCAGAAGTTGCATTCCACCTCGAAAACATGTTTAAAGATCTGCCTCTGCTCCATATTCTTGCTACCCAACATCCGTATAACCAAACCCATAAACCCTGTACAGCCCAAAAATCTGTGCGTGTGTGCATACGCAGGCACAGGGGTGTGTGTGTGTGTGCGCGCACGCGCCTGTGTGTGTGTTGGAAGATTAAGGGAAAGAAAACCTATCTCTCAACTCTCTGATCCCAAAGTGTCAAGTTTTTGCCACTCCATTCCAAAGGAAAATCATATTATGAATAAATGGTTCAGATCACCCATGACCCTAAAAAGGCAACCCCCAAAATTCCTGACATCCATCCTTTCCCCATCCTGAAGGTTTAAAGAAAGCAGAAACTGGCAGCAAGACTCTCAAGATCTCCTTAATAGCCTCTTCTCTCTTCCAAGATAGACATGCATTGTTAAACTCCTCCTGTCCCTAATGAGTCTTTCCTTAGTCTCCCTAATTCCTGTAGTTCTCTTATAGAATCTCTGAAAAGAGAGCGAGAGCAGAAACCTCACA